>NW_006399822.1:492039-554247 GCF_000299155.1 Elephantulus edwardii
TGGTGGGGGGGTGTGTTGGGAGTAGGCATGGTGGGGGGGTTGGGTGTGCTGGGGGTTGGGTTGTAATGTTGGGGTCTGGGCACACTGAAGGGGTGAGCATGCTGGGAGCAGGTGTGTAGGGGTAGGCTGGGTGCGCTGGAGGAAGTCAGGACAGAGGGACATCTTGAGCTGCTAGTGGGAAGGAGCTTCCTGCTTCTGAGGCCCAGAGCTGCAGGGTGGGGGATAAGGTGGGCCAGTGACAACAGGGTCCAGTGGGACAGGCTGCAAAGGGCTATTGTCCCTGCTCCCATGGATGATGAGACAGCTTTGCTGGAGGTTTATGTGCCCCTCCCAGCCCCTGACCCCACCAGACCCTCTAGCCTCAGGCCCAGAGCAAGCGTCCAGCTGGATGGGGTGGGCTCCCGTGGGGTGTAGGGCAGTGTGAGCCACAGGGCGGCACGGGGACAGCAGGTCAGGGAGGGGATGGCTCGCTGCTCAGAGAGGGTGGGAGTTGCAGGCCCCACGCTGCCAGGCAGCCTGGGCTCATGTGTCACTCTGCTTGGTTGTCAACAGAGGCGTGGGCACAAGTGTGAATGTGGATGGCATTTAAATCAGCCTGTGGCCAAACCAAACACACGTGCTGGTGGGTGCGGCCCGGGGCTGCCCGCCGGCGGCTCTCGCCCGCGTGCAATTGCACCAGGTCTGGGCTCTCCTGTAACCTGCCCTGGTCTGTCCTCTCTGCATGCCCTGTGTACCCATCCTGCAGCTCCACGAATCCCCGGGTCCCAGTTTTCTCTGATGCCTCCTCCCCACTCCCCTGCCCCTTCATGTAGTTCTGGTGGACATGACCCTCCCTGCTCTGTCCAACAACTCAACTCCACTGCTGTGACCTGGACCCAGCTCTACCTGAAGCTGGTCCACTGCCTGGAACTGGCCTGACAGCCTCCCTGCAGCCTCACTGCAGAGCACCGTGCTCCTCTGACCTGTCCACCCTCTGGGTGGGGTGGTCTCTCCGAGGGTTCTGAAGACCCTGACTTTGTCCTAGGGGACGGGCTCTGTATATGGGAAATGGCACGCAAGTCTTTACAATTCCTGCTCCAGTCTGCACACAACCGCACATACCCAAGATTTCCAAAGTGCTCAGGGGGCAGCCGCAGCCCTTCCCCGAGTGACTCAGGCACGAAAGACACAGGCACAGGGGTCGTTTAGGGTGAAAAGACCGAGCTTCTGAAACCTGTCCCCAAGCATTCAGCAAATGTATATGGGGTTGGGAGGGTGACAGTCAATCTCCACCAGGAGCTGGGTGAGGGATGGGGTGAGAGAGGGCGGGCTTTACCTCCTGAAGATGTGTGCGAGGAGGGCGGGCTATGCCCCTTCTGAAGAGTGTGTGTGTGTGTGTGTGTGTGTGTGTGTGTGTGTGTGTGTGTGTGAGAGAGAGAGAGAGAGAAATATCCACCACAGGAAAATATAACCATCCTATAAAGCCACTACCATCACCAAGAAGCAGTTGTTCAAACAAGGGCCCACGACAAGGTTTAAAATCAGAAGAGGTGTGCATTAGCGCTGTGTCCTTTCTCTAGACCCAGTCAATCTGTACACTGAGCTAATAAACTCTGAACTACATGAGAAGCTGGACTGTAAGAAGAAAGCAGCAGCAGGGCGCCTCGGGAAGATGCAATAACAGCCTGCATTACACAGATGGCAAGTTCCGGTTTGCAGAAAGTAAAGAAGACTTGAATATGGATTACATCTCAACACCAAGGAAATGAAAATCTCCACCCCGAGCCAATATACAGCATCATGATAGATGGAGAAAAGATTACATCATCAATGTTTTAATTTTATTTGGATCTACAATCCACACCCATCACAGTCAAGAAATTAAAACAAACAAAATACCAAAATCGAAAAGAACATCACAAAAACAAAAAAGCCACACCCTGCCCCAAACAAAACCCAATCATGTTGCCCTGGGGAAATCTGCCGTCAAAGATCTCTCCAAAGCGCCAGCGAGCAAGGATGTCAGTTTAAAGGCTAAGGTGCACCTGATCCAAGCCACAGGGTCTTCAATGACTTGTTACACATCTGAAAGTTGGACAAGGAATAAGGACAACAGAAGAATCATCAACGCCTTTGAGTTGTGGCGTTGGAGAAAAGTACTAAATATTTCATGGACTGCCAAAAGAACAAACAAGTCTGTCTCGAAGAAAGTGTAACCAGAGTGCTTCTTAGAGGCAGGGGCGGAGAGACTCTGTCTCACATCTTTGGGGTGTGTTGTCAGAAGAGGCCTGTCCTTGGAAAAAGACAGCATGCCGGGAAGGGCGGAGGGTCAGAAAGAGAGGCTGACCTCCACGAGACGCGCTGACGCAGAGGCCACGACAGAACGAGCCTGGTGAGACGGTGGAGGGCAGGACAGGGCTCTGTTGCTCACAGGGTCACTGTGAGGTACGGTCAACACAATGACACCTCACGACAGTAGTCCCCTCCCGTCTGTGAGTCGGCTGGAGGTGCTGTGCTGCCTGTCAGCTTGCTGTGACGCGGGAAGCAACGTCCCTGAGTTTCAAGTGCCAGCAGTGTTACCCAAGGTGGACAGGTTTCAGCACAGCTTCTGGGCTCAGAGAGACTAGGAGGAAAGGTCGGGCAATCTACTTCTGAAAGCAGTTAATGAAAACCTTCCGGGCCACAGAGAACATTGTTGCCACAGCGACCGTGAGCACGGGTGTGGACAGCCCAGTGGGGGAGGAGGGTGCAGGACACCCAGCTTTGTCCTCTGCCACCAAGAGTCAGCGTGCTTGAGTCAAAACTAACAGTGATGGTCTGTCTCTGCCAACTGACCAGGACAGAGGGGCACCGTGCGGACTCCTGCCTCCAATGTGTTTTCTGAGGCTGGAAATCACATAGAAGGACCCTGCCCATTTTTCTCCCATGGGACGTCTGGTGGATTTGAACTGTCTGCCTTTGGGTTGGCAGTGCAGCTCCTTAACCACTGAGCCGCCCAACCTCCCAACTGGCGACTCTAACACTCACTCTCTCTCTCTGTCCCTCTCCCCCGCCCCCACCCCCAGTGATTCCTCTAGTCCCTTCGGAGCTGGCTCTCCAGGGCAGACACCGCAGGGCTTCTGGTTCACCTCCAGGGGCCACGATCAAAGGCCTGTTCGGGAAGAGCGGGCCTCTTCATCCAGATTTGTGTGTTTACAGACAGAAGCCCTTTCTGAGGCTCTGGCGGCTCACCTCACCAGCCTCTTCATTGGCCTCTGCTGGACTAAATCCCTGCCTGGCTGGCTGTCCCCGAGCGGGACACGGCCACTAGCAGGTCCGGCTGGAACCCTGGGCTCAGACAGGTCTGGACAGCAGGTGGAGTGAGCTGGGACGGTGAGTCACCAACTCTGTTGTTCAAATTTTCCAGCTCCTGGTCCTTCTCCTCTGTTCCCTCCTTCAGCGCTCCAACCACCAGCAACTCCGCACAGCTGTTGTTCTGTGACGCTGGCAGCCTGCGCATGCGTCTTCCCGAGGTGCTGGGAGCTACCCCATCAGGGCTCCAAATACCAGCAAGGTCACCCACGTGGACGGCTCTCATCAGTGCTCTACCAGAATGGTCACCCATAGTGGACGGATCTCCTCAGTACTCTGAATACCAGCATGGTCACCCACGGTGGACGGGTCTCAGCACAGCTTCCACACTGAGACAGATGCAGAAGGACCCTGGGTCTACTCTGGAAAGACCAGGCCACGAGAATGTCCTGAGCAGCGCAGAGCACTGTCTGAAGGCGCCCAAAACACAACAGGAAGAGCTACCCCTCAAACAAGAGTCAATCCAGCAACTCAGCTCAGAGCTGACCTCCAGCAGGTTCTCAGAGGCTGGAAACTGCCCATCTTTCCACTGCAAAGCTTCTGGTGGATTCAAACCACGTGCCTTTGGGTTTGCAGCACAGCTCCTTACCACTAGGCCACCAGAGCTCCCTCTCCAAAGAGAAGGTGAGCTTGGTGATGAGGATGGGGGAAGCCCTCCAGGCCTCCACTCTACCTGCTGGTACAGCAAGGCTCAGCGTGGGAGGAACAGCGGCAAACCGCTGCTATGTGGAAAGAAAGCAGCGTGAGCCCAGGAAACTGGAGTCCCCTGGAACACAGCGGCACATGTCAGGAGTGACACCCCAGCACTGTTGAGCTCAAACCGACCAGTGTTGGCCGCTCTGAATTGGACAACCTACGGGCTACTATGCTGTAAACGACAAGGTGAAGAGGGGCAGTGTCACATCTGTCACACTGTCAAAAAGGACATCTCAAGAGGGACCCAGGAGGATACTGCTCTCAGATGCACGGTGAGGTTTACACCCTTCCAAGGAAAACCAGCTAGTTAAAATGCACAATTATTAAAATGTACACACCCACCAGTGACGCCGAGGTGAAGAAACGGAAGATTGTTACCTGTCTCTGCAGCCTAAAATCGATCAGAGTGTAACTGACACACGCTGATGATTGATTACTCAGTGACTAGAATGCAAAACTGAGGGACACATCCAAAAACTTCTCCAACAGGGTAAAAAGGAAAGCCACCAACTGGGAAAAAGTATTTCATAATGACATATCAGATAAGGGACTTATATCCAGAATTTATAAAATACTTGAGCACCACAACAAGATAAAGGTAAAGAATCCAATAGAAAAATGGGCACAGAATATGAACAGGCACTTCACCGAAGATGATATTCAGATGGCTAACAAGCACATGAAGAAATGTTCAAAATCCCCAGCTCTAAGAGAGATGCAAATTAAAACAACTATGAGATACCATCTCACCCCAGTCAGAATTGCAAAATTTAACAGAACAGCAAGCAACAAAGGCCAGTGAGGTTGTGGAGAAACTGGAACCCTTATTCACTGTTGGTGGGAGTGTAAAATGGTGCAACCACTGTGGAAGGCGGTGTGGCACTTTCTCAAAAAGTTACAAAGAGAGATACCATTTGACCCAGCAATTCCACTACTGGGAATATACCCTAGAGACCATAACTGACATCCAAGCAGATATATGCACACCCATGTTTACTGCGACTTTGTTCACAAGAGCAAGGAGTTGGAAACAACCTAAGTGCCCATCAACAAACGAATGGCTAGAGAAGCTGTGGTCTACTCACACAATGGAATACTATGCTGCACTGAAAAACAAGGAACTCATGCAATATTATTAAAAATGGGTGACTCTGGAGGACATTATGCTGAGTGAAGTATCTCAGTTACAAAAGGACAAATACTGCATAGTGCCACTGTTGGAAAACAGGACTGACCTTGGGGTTGGGGAGAGACTGAGAAAGATTGGTTCAACAAAGTATACTTCATTGAAACAGATGAGGGAGAAAATGGTTTAAAAGGGATATGTGATTAGGTATTTTTGTCATGATGGGAGTCCAGAGCAAAGGCTGCATAGTGGAGTGGACCTGGGGGAAGGGTTTGTAAAACAATGAAAACATTTTTCTTTTACTTTTCCAAGAGGGTAGTGTACTAGGGGGTAGGGTTGGGAGGGGAGAAAAGTGCAATAATGAATGAATGGAAATTCAAAGTCTCTGTAAATGTTTACTGAAATTAATAATAAATTTAAATAAATTAAAAAAAAAAACCCACCACACAAAAAAACTGAGGGACTCACCAGAAAGAAGGGCTCACCAGAAACAGAATAAAAAGAGATGGACTAGGCACTGGACAAGGTGACCTGGTGACGGAAACCACGCGGGGCCACAGCAGGGGAGGCTGTGGTGCTGTGACCTTATCCGAGGGACAAGTTCCTTTACCCTACACGGTGAATACACCCTGGGACCTCGCTGCATAGTCCGTACAGGTATAAGGTCAATGCATCTGTGGAAAGACAGCCAATGTTCAATGTCATCAGTTAGTATAAGCCTGGAGCTTGGCTGTGCAGTCAATTTGAAATCAAGTCCAAGAGAGTCCAAGTATGGCCTTGAGCGTCTCCCACCTGAATTCATAGACCATCTCAAGAATAGGTTTGATGTCTTGAAGACTAATGGCTGAAGACCGGAACAGTAGGACGACATCAAAGACATCACTCATGAGGAAAGCAACAGGGTCTCACACAGACAGAAAAGTCTAAGGGCTGAAATGAATCTTAGGAGAGACTGAAACTTGTGAAGAAGCTCAGTGACCAAAGAGACTAGAAGGACGAAAGGATGACGAGTGAAACAGAAGATTTTGAAGGGCAGCTCAAGAAGACAAAGCATTTCCACGAAGAGTGCAAAGGCCTGGAGTTAGAAGCCCGAAGAGAAGGGCACCCTCAGCAGTTCTCGAGGTTAAAGATGTTAAGGACAAACTCAAGCCTCAAGGTACAATGCTGGAGGATCCTATGGGCAAACGACTGAACGATGTAAAAACCATTAAAAGAAGAGGGAAGGAACACAGGATCACTGTCCCAAAAGGAACGGCTGGCATACATCCATTTCAGGAGGTAGCGTGTGGTCAGGAACCACTAGCAGTCAAGTAAGTCCAAGCCACCCTGAAGGCCTTGGGAGACTCTGGGATTGATGGAATGTCAGTTGAGCTGTTCCTCTGAAATGATCAGCCCTGGATATACTCACTCGTCTATGGCAAGAAATGTGGAAAACCTGCCAACACTTAAAGAAAGGTGTATCTATGCCCATTCCAAAGAAGGCCGACCCAACCGAACGCAGAAATTGTCAAACAAAACATCAAGTAAAGTCTTGCTGAAGATGATAAAAAATGATTGTCAGGGGAGCTCTGGTGGCCTAGTGGCAAGGAGCTGCAACTACAATCTCAGAGGCGCAAGGTTCGAATCCACCAGATGCTCTGCCGGGAAAAGGAGGGACAGTCTCCTCCTGTACCAGTCAGATCTGATTTGACAGTACCCGCACACAAAAATAATAATAAAATAAATTTAAAAAAATGATTGTCATTGTACATTGATAAGAAGCTGTCAGAAATTCCAGGTGGGTTTAGAAAAGGAGATGGAATCAGGTGCATCACTGATAAAGTCAGGCGGAGCATGTCTGAGGGCAGAGAGGAAAGATGCTGAGCTGTGCTTTGTGGGGTGTGGAGGGGCATCTGAGGGCGGGTACCCGCCCCAGACGATGGGTAGCACGGAGGAGGAGGGGTTTTCAGGGAAATTTCACACGCTTCCTCCTGAAATGCAGGCACACCAGCCGGTTCTTTTTGGGACAGCGATTCTAGGTTCCTTCCTTCCTTCCTTCTTTTGATGTTCTTTACTTCATCCATGATTTTGCTCATAGAATCCTTCGGTCTTGCACCTTGAGGCTTGACTTGGTTCTTCATGTCTTTTGGCTCAAGAAATGCAGATTGTGCCCTTCTCCTTGGGTTGCTAACTCCAGGTCTTTGCACATTTAACGAAAATACTTTGTCTTCTCGAGCTGCCCTTTGGAATCTGTTTGGATTTCTAAGTCATTCTTTTTCCTCCCATTAACTTTAGTCACCATGCCTTCAGAACAAGTTTAGTTCTTCAAAGTTCTTCGCTCATGCAAAACCTGCATAGGGACCAAGAGGCAACCGAGAACTCAAACAGAGCAAGGAAAGAATGAGTGTTTCAAACCAGGAAAGGTGTCTTGTCACCACACTGTTTAACTTTCATCCTGAAAACCCATATGCAGGAAATCTGGAGTATGTGAAAAAGTCCCTGGTATCAAGATTGGAAAAAGGCCTTACTCAGAAACAGTTGTGTGGATGACACAAGTTCACCAGCCAAAAGACAGACCTAAACTCTAGTTGATGAAGATCAAAGATTAAATGTAGAGAAAACCATTATGGCTGGGCCGGCAAACATCATGCCCAATAAAGAAAACACAGTGAGATGGTCAAAGACTCTCCCTCTCGGTGCTACAAACAATACTCACAAAGCAACACAGCTGAGAAGTCAAGCGCCATACTGCACATTGCTTCAAAAGACCCTGTATCGTGCCAAAGACAATGCTATCACCTAGAGGACTAAGGTGTGTCCGATCCAACCCAGGAGATTCCCCACTGCCCCGTGTGCATGGACGACGACTAAGGCAGCAAAGCACGACGCCTTTGAATTATGACATTGGTGAAGGATATTCGCGGACTGCCAGGAGAACGAAACAGCTCGCTCAGAAGCACAGCCAGGATACTGTTGGGTCCCCCCCTTTTTAATCTTAAATAGTCTCTTGTTTCTCGAACGCCTGTCCTAGAGTGCAGTGTAAACTCATACACTCCTTCACACCCCAGGCTCCTCTTGGATTAACTTTATTGTTGTTGTGACCTCAGGGGAAGTTCTCCTGTACTTTGGGCATGTTGGCAGGAGGGTCCAGTCTTTGGAGAGGGCGGCCATGCTTGGTAAGGCACCCAAGACGGAGAGGAGGACCCTCACCGAGGTGGAGGGCCGCTGAGGACGGCAGGCTTCCTTCTGCTACACGTGGGGGGCTGGGGGTCGGAGCTGGTGCAATGACATCCACTGACGTTCTCTCTCCCCACTCATTCACTCACTCAGGCACCCCCACCCGTCAGCTCCGTCTCCGTCTGACAAGCTCCATGCACTTACAAACGAACAGATGTGCCACTGCTTGCTGTCAGCCAATCCTGGCTCCCGGCAACCCTGTGTGTAGGGTGGGACCCCAGCATTTTTGAGACTGTGACCCAGCAGACGCACCTGTTGCCCTGAGACATCGGTCTTCTGGCTACTGGTCAGCCCTTGCCCTGTCAAGATATCCCTGCCCATCACGGCTCTCTTGTTCTTGAGGGACAAACCCATTATGGGGTCCTAATATCCCTTCTGTGGCCTCTCCATCCAGGCGTGGGCAACATGAGGCAGGGGCTGTGACAGGGGAGGGACAGCACCCCAGTCATTCGTGTGAGCTCTGTCTATGCTCCCAGATTCTCCACACCAGCAGGGCCCCAGTACAAGCTCCAGGACCCTCTGGTCAACCTTCCCCCTGGCTTTTATGCAGTGGTGCCCATCTCCCACCCAGCACATGTCCCTCCCACACTCCTGCTCTGTCCTGCAGCCTTCCACTATTCTGGAAAGTTCTGAGAGGTGGCCTGTGGCTTGCCCAGCCCCGTAGATGGTGGCACTGGCTTTTGGCCTGCAGCCATGGTCACTCGGCCACCCCTAGCTCTCCTTCAGCCGCTCAGCTTTCTCCCTGTGGTTTCTGAGACCACACCCAGGCTGGGCGAGGCACGTCTGCATCCCAAATAGAAGCTGAATGTCGCCTCTGCCCTTCAGCTGCAGGCCGGGCCAGGCCACCCAGGCTTGCTCTGGAAGCGGTGTCCCCAGGACGTCAGTGCGGCTGCTTGACGAGGCTGTGTCCACTCTGCAGACCCCCAGCCAACATCATCCTCATTCCACAGGAACTGGAGCGCAGCCCTGTTCCACATGTCGCCCCAGGTGGAGACTCTGAATTACCAGCTGAGCACCTGCCTGGCCGTTTCAAGGCCCATCCTCTGCTCACTGTGATTTACAGACAGAGAAGTGTGCCCCGGACCACTCCCAGCCCCTCACGTAAGCATAAGTGACAAGGTGCTGATGGCAGGGGAGCGGACACGGGACTTCGGAGGTCTGCCTGGAGGAGGTGACAGCTCGGTTAGTGTGTTGGTGGAGGAGGGCAGGGCTGGAGTGTGGTATCAGGCGTCCACTTCATTGACAGCACGCCAGGGGCCCCTGGGATGTAGGGTGGTTATGTTAGAAAGCATTCGTCTGCTGCCATCCATGGACCCCAGACGAGTTACAGCCCTCGACAAGACCAGGACATGATTTCAGCAGAGGCACCTGTGACCACGTGCCATCAACTGGACTGTGTGCCCCTAACTACGTGCCCATGTGCTGGCTAGGCCATGGTTCGCAGCATCATGGAATTAGCCCGTGTGTCGTAGATCCTGGCCTGCATGGTTCTAACGAGACAGGAATGCTGCTGGTGCTGTCAAGCTGTCTACGCCTCATGGTGACCCTGTGCAAACCTGTGCTAGGCTCTGCAGGCTTCCCCGTGTCCACCACACTCAAGCAGGGCCACTGTGTCCACCCACCATGCTCAAGCAGGGCTAGTCACTGTGTCTGTCCGCCTCGTTGAGGGTCTTCCTCTCTCCCTGACCCTCCACCTTCCCCAGCATGAGGTCTTTCCTCAAGGACTGGTCCCCTGACACATGCTCAAAGCACGTGAGGTGAAGTCTCACCGTCCTCAGCTCTAAGGAGCGATCTGGTTCCTCTTCCTCCAGGACAGACTGGTGTGTGCTTTCCACAGTAGGTTGGGACGTCCAGTGCTCTTCTCCAGAACCCCCGTACAAAGACACTGCTTCCTCTGTCATCGTTCACTATCCAACTTTCAGACATACAGAAGGCAAACAAAAGACCGTGGTGTGCATCAGGTGCACCTGAGGTGTGATCCAGCCAGTCAGTTGGATTAGGCTGCAGCACGTTTGACCAGTCAGCCCTGAGGGACATAAGGAGCCTCCCTGCATCACCCACGTTTTACAAGAGATAAAAAAGGAGAAAAAGCAGAGAAAGTGGGACCTCAGCATCACCAAGAGGGAAGAGCCAGGAGTGGAGGGTGTCGCTTAGACCCTGGTGACACAGCTGGTACCTTTGAGTTAGACTTCTAACCTCCTAAACTGTGAGAAAATAAATTTGTTTGTAAAAACCACCCCCCTGTGGTATCTCAGTTACAGCGGCACTAGATGATCAAGATTGTTCACACACTGAAGAATGGTTCATCACTCCTAGGAGTGCATACAAGACCCACCACCTCACAGATTTCCAGGCAACTCTCTATGTCCGTACGGAGAAGTTCCTCTGGCCACCTCTTCCTGTGGCTCTGCCTACAGAGTCCTCCTCCACGTGGACAGGTCCAGTGAGAGATCCACTCCTCAGGGTGTCATCTTGACTATGCTGAGGCTGTTTTAGCAGAACCCAGGTCCCAGCATGGAAAGGCAGGTCCAGGCAAAGCTGTCATTGAGGAGAAGGCGTAGTAAAGTCATCCAGGGCAGCAGTGAGGAGGGGAGGCATCAAAGGGGGTGAAGATCAGTTGAGCTGCCTAGGACAGGCACCAGTTCCTGCAGGGACCATGAGGATGACCACACAGGCCACAGTGCCTGTGGGGATTCAGGTCTCCCCTCCTCAAGGCTGAGGTTCTCCTGGCTGCCAAGGCACTGACACAACTTGCCAGTCTCTTGGGTGCTCATTTCTCATTGCGTTAACTAACTGAGGTTCATGGTGCCTCATCTAGTTCCCAGGACACAGACCACAAGACAGACTTGTGACCCAAGAGCTTGGTGACCATTGAGATAATGCCAAGCCGGACACGTGGGAATGGAAGCTGTGCACTTGGCCGGTGTAGGGGGTGTGTTCTCACCCGGTGGCCTCCTCTCACGTCCTGCCAGCCGCCTGGAGCTCTTGGTGCTCTAAAGCTGAGATGTGCTGCTTGTGTAAACACACACTGAATTTTGAAGATGGGACACACAGCATCTTGTTGATAATTTCTGGAGATGTTGTGCCACCAAGTGGGAACCGTCTCATTGCTGACCCTCCAGCTGGTTTTCTGAGGCAGTAAATCGCCCAGGAGACTGTCCATCCTTCTGGGAAGCAGTCGGTGGATTCGAACTGTGTGCCTTCGGTTTAGCAGCAGAGCTCCTCACCAGAGCTCCGCTGGGCTAAATCACACGTGTTGCTGATTTCCCTCAAGTGGTGAAGATGAGGAGCCCGTTGTCCCTCACTGCCCTGTAATTTGGGCTCCCAGGGGTGTGGCTGGTCCCTGTCACTGACAGATCCGAGGTCTGAGCTGACCCCCGGAGGGAAGGCTTGGTGATCCACGGCTGCAGAGGCAGCGCCACCGGAGTCCTGGTCAATAGGAGGCCTGGCCTGGGCACTCCGCAAAGCCTTCCAGTCCGAGGGGCTCGCAGCCCACTCCTGAGAGCAGCACAGCTGGGGAAAGGGAGGCCTCAGGAGGTAGAAGGCCTCCCAGCCCAGCAGCTGACCTGACACGAGTCCTGCATGTCCCCAACACAATCAGGACTCGGTATGTCCATGTGGCTCAGCTCAGGACCTCGGCGTGGTGAAGCCCTCTGGCCACGCCCAGCTCAGCCCCTGCACATGGAGGGAGACCGTCGCCAGGTGCGTAGATCCAGCCTGGCCGTCAGGAGGCGCAGGTTCGCCCAGCGGGCTCTCTCTGGAGCCGTATGGCTGGCAACAGGGCAGGCAGCATGCTGATAACCCCGGCTGGCGGGCATCCTGAGCTGACCTCGAGGAGGGGCATGCTCCTGAGCCCCAGGCGTGGACCCATGGCCGGTCAGAGGGCCGCCGGCTGTCCTGCTTCCGCTGGGAGGGACGGGTAGCCGGCAGGAATGCATGTGGGCTGGCCGCCGAGCGGGTATTTATAGTTGGGCACGGCTGCCAGTCGGAGCCCGCAAGGTCAGCTTCCTGCCAGGCCCAGCAGCCAGATGTTTACTGAGATTGTAGGGCACAGGCCGCCCCCGCGACCCCAAGCACCCACATCTACACCGGGTCCTTCCAGAGCCTACACGCCAGGACATGGGTCAACGGAGCCCTGGGTGGCCAGGCAGGTGGGGACCGGCCGCCGCCTCCTGCTCACTGGCTCGAGCACTCCCCGTGTCCTGAGAACAAGGCCACAGTGGTGACTCCCAGTGACCCTGTCCACAGTGGACCTGCAGCCCAGCCTGTCCTGCGCCATCCCCACCGTCTTGGACGTGTTACGGTCTCCATGTCAACCATCTCATTGAAGGGCTTCCTCTCCTGTGCTCACCCTCCGCCTTTCCCAGCGATGTCCTTCTCCAAGGACGGGCCCCTCCTGACCGCAGGCCTAATGCGTGCGCCCCAGAGTGCCCACATCCTCGCCCCCCAGGAGCAGTGTTCTGCCCTTCAGCAGCCCGGGGGTGCCAGCACTCTGCGGCAGCACCGCGTCTCGTCCCCCACACTCCCCGCAACGCGGGCCCTGTGGGGAGACAGTCGGCGGCATCCACCCGTCAGTGACTAAGCCTGTCTTCTCCCACACTCCTCCATCAGGTGTCGCCCGTGGGGGCAGCCTGCGTGTGACTGTGATGCTGGGAGCAGTGTCACCAGAACTCTAAACACCAGCAGGGCCACCCGTGGTGGACAGGCTCCCGCAGAGCTTCTAGATGGAGGTGGGAAGACGGGCCAGTGAGGGGCAGCCGTGGAAACAGGAAGTGTCAGGACAGGACATGTCCACCACTTGCCCCAGCCACCCAGTCAGGTGAACAGCGGCTGCAGGGGGTCACTGTGCTTGAATCGGATGATTGGCGAGGGCGGGGGACACCTGAGGAGATGGACGGACAGACACACTGCTGGAGCTGGACTGGCAGCGCTCCCCTGCTGTTTGAGGTGACCAGGAGGAGCTGTGGACACGGTGCTGCTGTCTGCCGGTGACCATGCCCTGTGGTTATGAAAGTAGAGGGACACTGTGAACCCAGGCCTTGCTGTCCAGTGGGAACTGACTCCCGGCTGACCCTCCGGCGGTGTCCAGAGGCTGTAAACCACACGGGAGCAGCTGGTGGACTGGAAGGAGGAGAGAGGCATGGCCTGGGGTCCGCGGTGCAGCTCTGTATGGACGAGGCTAGCGGGGCATCCAGCCATGACACAGGCATGAAGAAAACTGGAATAACGGGATGAAGGGTGAGCTCAAGGGGAGACTGGCAGCATTTCACAGCTTTGTTCATTTACTTAACAGAAACATTACAGTTTAAATATCATAACAGCGCGTCACCAGTGTGAATGGCCTTGAAGGGAGCAAGTGGCTCTCGGCAGCAGAGCTCGTGGGGTCCCCGTGTCGCCGCTGTTGTGGGCAGTCAGGACAGCGGAACTGCTGGCAGGGCTCACCCCATTGCGTCAGGGAGATTCCTGCGGAGCGGCTGGTGGCTTCAAACCACCCACCTCCCAGTTATCAGCTGAGTGCTGGTCCAGGGCACCAAGGACCCCGGCTCTGTGTGTAGAACAGACTCAGCGTGGGTTCGCAGAACCCAGCAGCCCTGCCGTCGAATCGATTCTGTGAGGTAAGCAGGCCCATCTGTTTCACATCACACCCCCAGGGATCTTTTACTTCAAAAGTCAAGTTCCTTGTTGTGGGGTCAGAACTGGTTCCTAGCTGACTCCCCAGCAGCTTTGCAGGGGTCTTTTTCCTGAGGTTAGGACTGATAGCTTCTGGGCTGTTTCAGGTGGCTGTCACGCATCCTTAAGTCCAGTGTGACTCACAGTGACCCATGAACAGCGGCTGGGAAGGCCGTCCTGCCCTGCGCCGTCCGTCTCGTCCACATGGGAAGGCCGTCCTGCCCTGAGCCATCCGTCTCGGCCACACGGGAAGGCCGTCCTGCCCTGCGCCGTCCGTCTCGTCCACACGGGAAGGCCGTCCTGCCCTGCGCTGTCCGTCTCGTCCACACCTGAACCCGTTGCTGCACTTACTATTCCATTCCATCTCGTCACAGGCCTCCTCTCCTTTGCTGACGAAGCTCCCTCTCCTAGGAACAGCCTCTCTTAGCAACATGCCCAGAGTATGGCAGACAGAGCTTTCTCATCTTTGCTCCAAGAGCATTTGGCTGCACCTTGTCCGAGACCCACCGGTTTGTTCTGGTGATGCGTGGATGCTCACGCTCCCCTCCAGCACCGCAGCTCAAAGGCATCAGTCACACTCACGCTGACCAGCTCGCAGGCGTACAGAACGTGATTGAAAACACCACGGCCTGAATCAGGTGCACCTTCATTTTCAGACTGGCCGTCAGGAGTTTTTGGAGAGGTTCCTGAGTGCAGACGTTGCCCGCGCAATGTGTCTCTCCTCCTGACGGCTGACCCAAGGGTGTTGACTGTGGAGCCAAGCAAGACAATTTCCATCTTCTCTCCGTCTATCATGATGTTGAGCTCTGGTGGCCTAGTGGTAAGAAGCTGCACTGCAATCCTGAAGGCACGCGGTTCGAGGCCACCAGCTGCTCCGCAGGAGAAGGATGGGTAATCTCTTCCCATGCGATTCACTTCCTCTGAAAACCCGCCAGAGGGTCAGCTATGGGTTGGTTCCGACTCGAGGACACACAGCAGCAGCAATCATGACGTTGCCTGTTGGTGCGGTGGTGAGGATTTCTGTCTCCTTGATGTTGAGATGCGTCCGCATTGAAGGCTGTGTTCTTGGATCTTCTGTAGCAAGCATTTCAAGTCCTCACTTTCAGCAAGCAAGGTTGGGGCACCGCATAATGGGGCTTGTTGATAAGTCTCCCTCTGATCCTGACACCACATTTTCATAGATTTTAGCTTTTTGAATAATTTGCTCAGCACACAGATTGAATAGGTATGGAGAGAGACTACAACCCTGACACACTCCCTTCCTCATTCTAAACCATGCAGTGTCCTCTTGCTCTGCTCGCACAACGGCCTCCTGGTCTAGGTGTCGGTTTCACACAGGTACAATCAAGCGCCCTGGGATTCCCTTCTTCTCAATGTCAGCCATAACTTGTTATGATCCACACAGTGAAATGCCTCTGCGTAGTCAGTAAAGCACGAATCGACAGTCTTCTGGTGTTCGTGGCTTCCACCCAGGGTCTATTCGACACTAGCAACACCCATGCTGCCACGGCCTCTTCTAAACTCAGCTTGAACTTCCGGTAATTCTTGCCATGTACTGTTCTAGCTGTTTTTGAGCGATCTTCAGCAATATTTTGTTTGCATGTGGTAGAATGACATTATGAGTACTGTTCACTTTAAAAGTGTTCCCACAGTGCTGTGAGTGCATTTGAGTATGCTTGACTTTCCTGGCTAGGAGGACACACAGGGTGTGGTGCCAGGGGCCCACGACCAATTGTCAGGAAGGGCAAAGGCTGGTCTTCCCTGGAGAGGCCTGTGGAACACTGACCAGGCCCCTCTTGGTAGGGATCCATCCCCATAGCCAGGCCTCACATACTGGCCAGCAGCCCGGCTCAGGCCAGTTCTGAGGGTGGACACTGGACAGGTCCAGGGAGATGACACGGGGGCCGCGAGGAGCTCTGGGCAGTAGGTCCTGCAGCCTTGGCCCCACCAGGCATGTCACCAGCACCAAGAGGGGGTGTTCTAGATTCTGGCAGGGGGCACCTGCGGCAGAGGCATGATCCTGGGCACAGGTGTGGCACTTGCAGCCTGTGTAAGAGACACCTGAATAATCCCTGCAGCCACCGTTGCTCAGATGCAAAATGGGGACCAGGACACCTGCCTTCCAGATAGTTGAGGGGTTCAGTGAGGTTACACATTGCACTGCCAGTCAGAAGGCCAGAGGTTCGAATCCACCAGCAGCAGTAGAATGGGCAGTCTCCACCAGTGAAGGTTCACAGCCTCAGAAACCCAGCGGGGGGTCGCCACAGATCAGAAATGACTCGGCAGCAGTGGGGTCCTTTTTTTCAGGACTCTGGTGGCATAATCCATCGGGAGAGGTTCTCCAGTGATTCAAACCAACCAGGTGCTCAGAGGGAGAACGGGGGGCAGTCTGCTGTCATGAGGCTTCCATCCTCAGAGACCCCTGGGGGCCAGTAACACATCTCAGGCCCAACTGGATGGGAGGTGGGGAGGAGACAGACGGGGCCCTTAGAACAGAGAGACGCCACTTGGGTCCCCTTTCCTGGGACAAGAACAGTCTTGAGAAGGATTTCAGATACAGAAATCTTGACATTGTTGTTTCAAGATGGTGGGACGAACCCATATTGTTCTTTGGCTGATACTCAAGCCCAAAGTAAGAGAAAAAGAGTATTTACCAATGTCCACAACCACACTCAAACACAAGACGCCTCCTCTTCCCTGAAATCTAGACGCAGGTGAGAATGGACAGGAGACAGAAACCTCTGAGGAGAGACCCCACAGGGTCAGATCATCACCAATGGCCCCCCCACACACCCCAGGACGGCTCCCCAGCATGGTGTGGGGTCACAAGCACACAAGGTCACACGTTTAGGGGACAGTGACGGGGAGGGGAGGAGGTGGCAGCATATGGAAGAATGTCACTGATGTCCCCCAGTCACTCTGCTTCCAGAAGGCCGGAGCCCAGGCTGGGTCAGTATCTCTTACCCCCACCTCCCGCTGCTACCATAGCCCAACACAGCCAGCTCCCACGAGGAAACTAACCAGGGTGTGACCGCTCCATCCAGAGTCCACATGGGACTTCGTGATCTCCAGTGCAAGCTTGACAGATGGCAAAACTGACACCCGAGGAAACAGAGCTCCGAAAGCAACCCCAGCGAGTCTGCAAACATGCTGTGCTTACTGACCGCAGAGATGAGACGTTGTAGTCACGGCACAGAGTGGTGTTGTTGTTAGGTGCCGTCGAGTCGTAAACGACTCATAGCGACCCTATGAACGAAAGGCCTGAGCACTGTTAGTACTTAGAGTGTCACAGAGTAATGGAGGAAAAGAGGCAGGTGGAGCTGGTGGGAGTGAAAAGTAACAAAGTGAAAAACAAAACAAAAGACTCAACAGGTGGGTCAGAGGGACTCTGAACTATGACCTGGAAGGCTGGAGGAAGAGGGTCCAGCGATGGAGATAGAGGGGTGAGGGGCTGCTGTGTGGCGCTCAGATCAAGCATTCTGCTCCCCATCTGACGGGGGCTCATGACAGACAAAGCGGCAGGAGTAGCGCATCAGCCACAATGCTGGGGGCCCCTCAGGGCTCAGAGGAGGCATCAGTGTGCGGGGGTCCACGCAGCTCCAAGAGAAACAAGGTACAACTAAAACCCACCTCATGGGTAGCAACTTCCAGAACTCCAGGGATAAACTGTTGTTGCTGCTATAAGCTTCGAGCCAGAAAACTCATCGCTGACCCTCCAGGGGATTTTCAGATGCTGTAAATCGCAGGAGAGGAGACTGCCCATCTTCCCCGTTTGGAGCGGCTGGTGGATTTGAACTGTATTCTTTGGGGTTAGTGCTACAAGTCCTTACCCACTAGCCACCAGAGAGCCACACGGACAAAGAATATGCAATATATCCTGTGATACAGTGTATCCTATAGACAACATTATGCACTGAGTATGTAATACAGAGCATTCTGTTCTGTACGTGTACTGTGTGTGCGATAAGTGTTAGATAGCAGATGTTGTATATTTTATGTGTTGAACTGACAATTCCGACTCCTAGCAACTTTACCATCGGAGGATTACCTCTCAAACCTACCAGATGCTTTGCTGGAGCAGGAGGGGCAATCTCCTCCTACCAGTCAGATCCGATTGACGGCGCATGCGCGCACCCCCCCATCTGGCACCTACTGTCACAATACTGCGTGTATAAATACGTGACTTTATCTTATCTATAATACACACACATACAGGACAGGACAGAGTTCACATCTGCTGCTCACAAAGTCACTATGAGTCATACTCCCTTCAACGACACCTAACTACTGCCACTCATTGGCGCTTAGTCAGAACCGACCCGGGCTGACCCTCCAGCGAGCTTTCAGAAGAGACCTGCCGGAAAGGGGGTGGGGGGAAAGAGACTTCCCATGCTGCTCCCTCAGAGCAGCTCCTGACCCCTAGGCCATCATGGATGACAAAAATGTCAAAAACCTCCAAAGAAACAAAGCCAGGCACAAAATGCTGAGAAGTGATGCCTCCCTGGACTCTGGGGTCAGGCCATGGGGATCCTCCAGCCACCGAGCAGGTCTGTTCCAACTGTGTGCCTCGAATGGGGCCCCCATGGGGTCCCCGGGGTTCATCCACGTGCAGGAAAACCTGACCCTTCCTCCTCTTGCACCGCACTGTCACCCTGCGAGCAGCCTGGTCCCGGCTCGCACGGCCTCACACGTGTGCCCTGTTCAAGCCCATGGTGGCTGCCTCTCGTCCTGTACAGGACGTCCTCTTGCTCACTGACTGTCCGCCTGACGGAGCACAGAGCTCTGAAAGTGTCCCTGCAGAGGGGACTCCCCCTCCCCCGGGCTCAGCCGAGGGTGCTGTGTGGGTCACCACGTGGAGAGCAGGTGAGGGCCGCACACACAGCAAGTGCTCAGAGTGCATGCGAGAGCGCTCTTGGGAGAGGAGCTGCGGGGCAGGGCCAGAGCCTCAACCCTCTCTGCCTCAGCTCCCCACTGGTGCGGTTAGGGCTCTGTCTTCCCGTCCTTCCCACCTGCGTGGCCCTCGTCCACCCCAGCACTGGTGCACGCAGGGGACGGCGCAGTGGCCATGGAAGGCAGCTCCTCATAACACAGTGGCCAGGACACCAGCTGTCCACCTGCACAGGACTGCACTTGATAGAAATGAAAGCACACATCTACATGCACCCACTGCAGCACTGCCCACGATAGACGGGTGACGGACACTCCCACGTGCCCACAAACTGGTGAACGCTGCCCTTAAGTCAACTCAACGCTGATGAGCAACAGCTCGACAGCCTGCCTCACCCTCACACCTGTCACGTGCAAGCCCACGGTGGCATCAGCTTTTAAACCCCCGGCGGATGTGCAGTCGCCCACCTCGAGGAACCCAAGGAACCCGTTAGGGCCCACGGGGCTGCGAACGCCTCACCACCATGCACAGCGAGCCCACCCACCATGCCCACCGTCTCGCTGAGCCTCTCTTTCTGCCGCCCTTCCCTTCACCTTACAGAGATGGACCACCAAGAGCCTCGGGACCGAGAGGAGACACTCAGCCACCCGTGGACAGCATTGAGCGTCGTCCCGAGGGACAGAGCCCGCACGGGAGAGGCCACACACGAGTCCAGGCCGACCCCATGTTCTGTGTCACATGTATGAGTCCATTTATGTCTGGGGGTGGGGTGGTTGCTGACTCTCAGGTTTCTCCTTTGGGGTGATGAGAATGTTCTAGAACTTGTCAGAAGTGCTGGAGGTGCGAACTGTGGGCACTCGAAGGAGCACGGATACACATCACCAGCAGAATGTTATGGTCAGTGAGCCCCAGGCCCTGTGCGCAAGGCCCACATGGACGGATGTGGGGGGCGCCCCCACCTGGCCCCATGGCCTCCAGGACATGGCCACTTCCTGTACTCTCAGGCCTGGTGCTCTAGCTTCCCGGGTCCACTGGAACTTGTGTGGGCACAAAGCCCACTCAGAGCACCCCAGGGTCAGGCCCAGCTGCCCACCTCCAGGCCCAGAGGGAGCCCTGTTCTGGGCACTCGGCCGGCAGCCCTGTAGGAATGCAAAGACCTCCCAATGGTCACTTTCTGCCGGGGCCACCACTCCGGCCTGGCTGCTCATGAATGTGGACTCTGTCTGCCCCCGGCTGAGGCAGCGGCCAGAGACAGGACGGGGCTGTTAGTGGGCAGCAGGAGATGGGGCATCCCCTTCCTGCCCACCTGGAGGGCAGAGGCTGGGTGGAGGGACATTGTGTGTGGAGCCCAGTTTCCACTCCCAGGCTTGCCCCTCCTCCACCTCTCATCCCTCACCTGGCCATCACCCACTCGTTCACCTACTCAATCTCGCTCGGCCTCTGCCCCTCTCGGGCCTCCATCCAGTGGGGGGGACACACCTGAGAATATGTGGGAGACACCTCCATGTGGGGGGACACCCCATGCTGGATGGCAACACCTGAGGACAAGTGGGCAGGTACTGCTCTGTGCACGGTACTACAAACCCGTCTGGGACACGGATGGAGCAAGGCCCCCAAACCCATGCTCTTTCCACTCCAGGGACTGCTCACCTGGCCTGGGAGGAACTGAGGGGGTGAGTGGGTGAACCTCCAGACCCGCGGGTCTTGTGTGGACCTGGTCATTGGAGTCCTGCCTGCAAGGCCTCTCTAAGCCACCGCCTCACTCTGTGAGTCCAGTCCGAGTTAGCAGGCAGGACGCCTGCAGCCTGGGGCTGGGTCGGCCTTCCCGGCTCCTGCCAGCCTCCTGATCTCGCTTTCGGACACAACCACAGGCCAACCGGCAAGCGTGGGCCGGCCTTTGAAGAATATTGTAGTGCCGACTGCAGGCCCGGGTGGGTGTCTGACCTCCCAGCTCTCCTGCCCTCCCCAGCACTGGCTCCTGGGCCCTTGGCCCTGGGGGAGGAGGGGAGAGTGACATTTCTCCAGAAGAGTACAGAGGGTGGGACTGGGAGGCTGACAGCACCTGACAGAGAGGAGAGAGGCCCTGGCCCCATTGTCACTCTGTGCAGGGCCTTGGAGGGCCGTTCCAGGCTGCATCTCGGTGGGCTGTGCTGGAAGCTCTCAGAGGCTAGCAGCCCTGCCCACAGCATGTGTCTAAAGGGAGGTCCTCCTGGGGCAGCACTGGGCGTACACTCTGGGGGCACAGCCGTGGGGGGCGCTTGTACAGTGAGCGACCTGCACCATCTGATGGACCAGCCTGGTCAGAGCCCCGTGCCCTCCCCCCTGGAGCTAGGACAGCCTCTAACCCTGAGCATGGTGTGGGACTGGGGGTGACAGTGTCATCTGTCTCTGTGACCCTGGCCACATGCTGTCGCTGTGAGGACCTCTCTTGAGCTGAGGAGCCTGTCTGAGGGACATGGGCCCTCAGGGTAAGTGGTGAGAGTTCGTGGGCCTGGCTCTGCAGGGACAAGGCTTGGAGCAGGAGATGAACTCCAGAGGCAGGTATGCAGTGGGCAGTGTGCACACACACACGGATGTCGCCACGTGGAACTTGGGGGCAGGATCTCACCATGGCACCGTGGACGTGGCAGGAGGCAGATTCAAGGATGAGCAGTGGGAACCCTGGATGCTGGAGACAATGCAGGGAACAGGGTGGCAGACCATGGGCAAGACATGGGGCTGGAAACAGGCAGCCAGAAGGAAACGGATCCTCACTTCACTGTCTTCTCCTCCATCCCCAGATGAAACTGAGGGGTGCATGTGGGGAGGGGACAAGGAGGGGGCATCTCAGCTAGCCCACTGCCTCCCTGCAGTGCTCACCTGGGCACCCAGCCAGAACCCTGCCCTTTCCGATGGTCTGCATCTTCCTGGTGGCTACTCCTGGGCCTACTGCCCCTGGGCACCTGCACCCCAGCCTGACCACAACGTGGTGTGTCCCCCACATCCTGACAGGAATCTCAACCTCGGTTGAGAGGTAACACCCTGGATAGCTGCTTCCAGAGACCACTCTTAACCACATGCTGCTGTTCCCATGGTTCTCAGCCAGGGCCACACCCAGGACGGGGGCAGATGGGGCACAGAACCACCACCGAGCTGATGCTAGTGTGAGGGCAGGACGGCTCAGCACCCTGGACCCCGGCCTGGCCACGTGGAGAACCGATGCAGGCTCTCTGCTATCACTGGTGGAAGAGTCCTGTGGCTTCTCCTGTGGGATGCTCAGTGCAAATGTGAGCAGGTGGCCAGGCTGGCACTTCCCCTGGAAGAGGCGCCCAGAGGACCAGGCTCCCAGGTGAGGGCCAGGCCCCCCCCAGGTGAGGACCAGCCCCCAGGTGAGGACCAGGCCCCCAGGTGAGGATCAGGCTCCCAGTTGAGGGCCAGGTCCCCCCAGGTGAGGACCAGGCTCCCAGGTGAGGGCCAGGGCCCTCCAGGTGAGGACCAGGCTCCCAGGTGAGAACCAGGCCCCCCCCAGGTGAGGACCAGGCCCCCCTAGGTGATGACCAGGCCCCCCAGATGATGACCAGCCCCCCCAGGTGAGGACCAGGCCCCTGGGTGAAAATGCAAAGATAGCATATGAGGACCTAACAGGAGGCTGCACGCGTCCCAGGACCAGAATCAAAGCTGAGCTTTCTCATCAGCCTCTGCCCTCTTAAAGTGGTTGATGCCGTTGTGATAGGAAGTGAGCTCCCCATCACTGGAGGCATTCAAGCAGAGTCAGCAACCTGGAGGGGGTGGGTCTGGTGGAGAAAGACACATTGACCAGGGGTTGGGGTTCACGACCTCTAAGTTCTCTTTGCCGTGAAATGCAGGGCTGCCACATGGGCCCAACACTGCCCAGACACTCTCGCTCATCTTCCCATCTACAAGAGGGGCACTGGCGGCTGGCATCTCTGTCCCCTCTCCTGGGGTCCTGCCAGACTGGGCTTGCTGCTCAAAAACCACTTCCTTCCCAGACCCAGTGTCAACAAGGCTGCTGGCCGCCCTCCCTGAACGGACCACCGGTCCCAGCTTCCGAGCCTCAGCGCCCAGGGCTGGCCGCAGCGCCTTTTGCCAGCCCATCTCGCTGGCCTCAGCTTTACCGGCAGAACGGCCTCACAGCCAGAGAGGCCCGGAGGGGCTTGATGGAACGTGTCCAGAGAACAGTCCATGGGACCCGCAGCCAGCCTGGCAGGAGAGAGGCTGTGAGTCTGCCACTCAGTGTCTGTGGTCAACCGCCACCTAACCCCTCTGACCCTCCGTGTCTTCTTCTGTGACACAGGGATTCTCCGTATCCCAGACGCCAGGATTAAACCCGGTAACACGTGGCACACTCCCTCTGCGGGCCTCCCTCTCCTCTCCCTGGGCCGGCTCAGGCCTCTGCAGGAGTGGAGGACCTCACGCTGGCCAGCGGCCAAGGAGACCACTGGACAATGCATGACAGGCTCTGGACAGTCCCTCCAGCTCACAGCCAGGCTGGTCTGGGTGCGGGGACCAGGCCTGGGTGGCCGCGGGAAGTTCCCGATCGCGGCTGGCCTTCCCTTCCGGCAGCCACCGCGCGGGGCGCCTCGTCCCCGCAGGTCCTCCAGGCTTGGCTCTCTAGGTGCCGGGAGCCGGCCAGGGGCACGCAGGCGGGGCAGCATCTACAGCGCCCACACCTGGAGAAGTAGAGCCCCCAGGATAAGCCAAAGACCCCCCATTCCTGCCGCGTTCTGCAACCTGTGAGCGAGAGCGATGCCCGCGGGACAGCATGCTCAGGACAGCCCACCCTTGTCCCTGTCACTCCGGGTTCAGGACCAGCTGCTCCGCTGAGCAATGAATGGGAGAGCGCTGCGCCAGGCTCCCCACCCGGCCCATTCCTGATCTCGGCGCCCACAGCCCTGGTCGTGCGCCCATGGTGGGCACGTGGCTCCGGGCACTCGGGCTATGCTTTGCGAACCGGCCCGCGGCTTGGCCCGTGCATTCGGGCAGGGTTGGGCCCGTCGCTGATCTGGCGTGTCGACGGCTGGGTCCCCGGCGGCGTGTGGCCTGGGCGAGGTCTGCGACGCCGGGCTGGAGCCGCCGGGCACTCCCAAGGGCTGCGGGGACTCGGCGAGGCGTGCCACCGAGGGCGCGGGGACGGGCTGCCGGGTGGGGACTCGGGCGTGGTGCGGTCCCACCAGGTGACCCCTCTCCAGGGCGCCTCCTGTACCCCCACCCCCCACCCCCAGGAGCCTTGGCTGGCGGTGGAGTCGCCAAGCCGGCGCAGGGCGCGCGCGCCGGGAGAGCGGCGTCTGCACTCACCCCGTCCGAGGGCCCCGCTCCGCTCGCCGCGCTGGCGGCTCCAGAGAAGCTTCCGGAATCTGCGCGGCGGCTGCCGGCGACCCGCGGAGGAGCGCGGCCGTCCTCATCGCTGACCGCAGCCCGCCCGCTGGCCGGGCACCGAGCTGCCGCCGCGCGCAGCTCTGCTCCCCGGGCGGGGTGGAGAGTCCTCACCGCGCTCGCCGGCCGCGTCGGGCAGGGAAGGCGCGGCTCCGGCCCAGTCCGCTCCCACAGCCTCGCAGCGGCCGCTGGGAGGTCAGAAAGGCCGGTGCCCGCCCCGGCCGCCCGCGGGGTCTGCCCCCCAGCCACCCGGCCGCTTGGGTTACAGGCTCGCCGCCCCCGCCCCCTCGGCTATTTTTAGCACGGGTTTCATAGGTGATTTTTCGTGGGGTCTGGAGATGGGCGCACCGATGGGGGGTTGGGCCCCAGTCCCCTCCCCACGCTCCTGCCAGCCCTCCCCCAGGGCAGCGCGCCGGGACAGGAACGCCCCACTTGAGGCTACTTCCCCGTGGTGGGATGCTGTCCCCACTCCCTCCTGCCTACTGTCCAGACCAAACAGCGAGGGCATCTCTACTTCCGGTAGGGAAGGGTTCACACCTGGGGCACCTGCTCGAGGAACCTGGGCTCCGGATACCACCCCGGGCCGGAAGCCCAAAGCACCTAGGTGGACTGGCCCCGGGGCAGGCGGTGGCACCACCTGATGGGGTCCTTCACGCTGTGAAAGGAGACTTCCGGAAACTTCCAGACACAGAGACCGTGGGGAGTGGAGCCAGCAGGCCCTAGGACGTGTCATAGAGGGAAACAGAGGCCCAGCAGAGCCCAGGCAGCGGAAATGCCTTCCCAGGACCCAGGCGTCCAGCCCCCACGGCCGGTGTGGACAGCAGATGCAACCCCTCCCCACTGGACTCAGGTCAAGGGTGGGCTTAGTGCTCCCCTATGAGTGACATCATGAGGTGGTCCTCCACAGAGAGAGCTTTGCGTTCAGAAGGCTCCCCAGGGCCCTGGAAGTTCTAATTTACAGAAGTTTGAATTTCACCCCCTTTGAGAAGCACCTTTCTTATGCAAAGCACAGGATAGCTTAATCGAGGCCCGGAATGTTGAGGCAGGCCCTTCCCCCACCAGCTCCAATCTGCACCTAGAGACCCGGAGTCCCTGGGTTCTCCACAGCTGCTGTCCTGGGGTTGGAGGGGCCGCCAGGGGACCACAGGAGCAATTTCTGAGGAATGAGGGGCTGTGGGCCCAGGCCCTGGGGCTCCCGCTCCCGTTGGTCAGTGGGGCGGAACTAGACCCTGCAGCTTAATCTGAGTTTCAATCAAGTAGCTTTCCTAACGTTTCCAGGGTCCCTCGTGGCAGGCAAGGTTCCCAGCACGCATTTCTCCTCATTCTTTCTGCTGAGGCTTCTGCCCCACCCCCCGCCCCCAAGACCAGTTTCAAAATCCACCTCTGGGCGTGGGTGTGCATGCACAGCTTTAGGGGGCTCTGAACACCCCCAAGGATCTGTTTCAGACCCCTCACTTAGCGCCCCCACTCCACCCTAGATACTGCAATGACAGCTGATCACGCATTGTGGCCAGGTTCTGAGTGAGCTCAGTCAACTGACCACTGGGGCCCTGGCCCAGACACAGAAGAGCAGTGACACACCCACGCCCACATGGATGGCCAGGACCCCTCCAGGGCCACCTGGCAGTTTCTGGGGGGGACACTGTACTGGGGTGATCTTGGCATCTGGCTGTGGACAAGGGATGCTGCTCACAGCCTCCATGGCAGAGTGGTCCCCGTGGCACAGAAGACTCCAGTCCAGGTGTCAGCAAGACTGAGAGGGAGACCCTCAAGGACACGCCCTCCTTTGGGTGGTGGATGGTCCACACAGCCCCCACCTCTAGCCGGCCTGGCAGCCTTGTGGCATCTCTCTCCCCTCCCCCTCCTCACAGCCCCAAACTGTCCAGCTCAGCAGGGTGAGGACAAACGGGGGACATCTGCAGGGGCGCAGTGAGGGCCCCGCTCGTGCTCAGGAGGGCTCCAGAAAACTGCCCCTCACAGGAAACTGCTCAGAGGCCCCCCTGCACCCTGCTCAGCCGCCTCCGGCCACACCCCCCTCCAGCCCCTGCTGGCCCTCCTGAGTCATCCCCTGACCTTTGCAGGATGCGGAGGGAAACTGCTTACTGAACACCAGTGGAGGGGAGGGCGGAGCGGGAAACTTCTGACAAATTCCAGGGGCATATTGTCACAGGGGCATTCACGCCTGTCACTGAGTGTCCGCTGTGAACAAGGAACTCTGTGGACAGCTGTGTCCTCACCAGCGTCTACCCTGACTGTGTGCTGGGCCAGCAGACCCAGTCGGTCCCCACAGCACCATGACTCCCAGATCCTGAGAGAGGGGACCTGGCCACAGGCTGGTGACCACAGGTGGGTGACCTGCGCCCAGCTGTTAAGGAAAGCTTCCTGGGATTTCCAAAGCAAGTGTCACTGTGAACTTGGGAACTCCCTGTGGCTCCTTAACCCCATATTCCAGATCGGAAAACTGAGGCTGGAGACAGCAGGGACCCTCCAGGGGGGGAGGGATTTACTGAGCCCTAGGGGCTCTACCCAGCCAACAGGACCTCCCTGATGCCCAGAGTCAGGGTGGGAGCAAGCAGGTGGGGGGACCATGCTGCATAACCAGCCCCCCCCCTCTTCTGAGATGGTTCTGCTTCCGTGTGAGTGTCTGTGGCTCTCACATCTGCCACATGTCCACATATGAGAACACAGGTGGTGTAGCCATAGTGCAGCCTAGATCTGACCTACAGGCTGCACACAGCCGGGTCCTGGTGGGTCCCCCCTGCAGTCAGTGACAGCGGTCCCAGGACACCAGGTCAAGTGGTGTCTGCGTGCAGAGAGGGGGCAGGGCTGGGTGTGGCTGCCTGGTAGTAGCTCCCTGATGTTCGCCCTGGATACCACGTCAGAGACTCCCAGGGAAGTGGGCGGGTCCACTCCTCTCAGGCCCTGCACACAGGCGTTTTGGGGGATCTTGGACAGAATCATGATGTTCCCAGGCAGTCCTGGCAGGTTCACATCTGACACCTGGGTCCAGGGGCCAGGCCACCAAGCTTTTCTATCCTGAAACGTCCCAATCCCACCTCCCTGACCATTTCAACACAGGACAGAACAGCACTGCCATTTTTACAGCAGGGAACTGCCTCATCGTCCTTCAGAATGGCTAGTGGTTTCAAACTGCTCACCTTTCAGTTCATAACCAAGAGCTGGACCGTTATGCCAACCAGGCTTTTCAGGGGAAACCATGGCACCAGGACACAAAAGGAAGCAGGGAAATTGGCTTGGAGGTCCAGAAAGTGCAGCTTTCACTTCACCACTGGGCTGTCACTTGGGTCATGGCCAGTTACGTATAGAGCCTGTTTTTATCATATAGGGTGGGGTGTGGGTGCTCCTTAAAGTGTCTGCTATGATTTGGGGTGGGATAGGGAGGGAGAGAGAGGAGAGGGCACGGAAAGGCCAGCAAGACAGGGAGAGAAGGGAGGTGGAAGAGAAGGGGAAGGGGAAGGAGGGGAGCACTTGAATGAATGACCCTGGGTGCCTGGGGGCAGCTCCTAGCTAGGAGAGACCCAGTCACGCCCAGGGAAACAGTGAGGTGGGAGGGGCTGTCCAGGGAGTCTGGCTTCACCCTTACATAGCTCCTCCTCCAGGTAGCCCTCCGCCCTGCATTCGCCCCAGCTCCTCTCTATCTGCACTTGTAGCTGGGGACCAGGTCACAGCTACAGGGACCACTCTGGTGGGCTCAGGCACAGGGTAGGGTGCAGATCGTAGGATTCACTCCAGTGCTGTACCCTGCTCCCCGAGGGGGCTAAGAGTTGCCCAGCTTGAGCAGGCTTGCCTGGCCTCTGTCTCACTGGGCATGGCCTGCGCCGGGGTATGGGGTCTCCCAGATGTCCAGGGGTCTTGGACCCCTCTCCCCAGCACCACGGCCTTTTCTGATGGGCAGAGCTCTGTCTGTGGACTCCTGGCAGTCTGCCAGCCACCCGGTTTGGGTAAGCCTCAGTTTCCCCTTCTGCAGGGGGCTTGCTGGCCTCTCTGGTGGATGTGCCTTGCCTGGGCAGCCGTCCACCCTGCAGACCCATGGACCTGAGTGCTCTCATGCAGGTCTGCGGGGCTCCAAACGGGAGTCCTTTAATGAAAGCAGAACAGGCCGGGAGTGAGGCCCAGCGCGGGGCCAGCAGCATGAATGAGTGCATTCATGCCAGGCCGGGCGGAGGAGGCGCTGCCCGGCAGGCGCTGGGCAGGAGGGGACAGGGATGCAGCCTCCGCTCTGGCCTTCAGGTCTCCTCCCTCCCCCTGCGGCCTCCTTGCCCGGCTGGCTGCATGAAAGGCATGAGCGTCGCTGCCACATGGCCACTGTCCGTGTTTTCCTTCCTATAGTGCCCTCTGAGGGACAGCTCTGCATCCCCACCCCTCGGCTGGGGAGGGCGGCCTGCAAAGGGGGCATTGATGCCTCCAGGTTGCCGAGGTGACCAGCAAAGGCGCCCAGACAACTGGTCCTTTGAGTTGCACACTCAGGAACAAGAGGTGTCCTTCTCTCCCACCCGGGCCTGGGCACACGCTGGCCGCTGTGAATGCCCGCAGTGTGCCGGGTCTCCCTTGCTCCTGGCCGCCAGGCTCCCGGACTTCTTCTGGAAAGTGTGTGGCCACCACTTTGCAGGCTCTTCCTCGCTTGGCCCCCATGTAAGCCAGCACTCCTTTGCCCTCGCCCCCCTGTTACCCTAGTGTGTCCACTTCTGTCCTGGCTAGCTGCTACTGCAGCCCAGCGAGTTCCCCGGGGCTCCAGAGAGACCAGACCCAGTCACAAATAGCCACCTCTCTGGGCTTTGAATGGGGAGTCTGCACCCCTGACAGACTGTGAACTTGCAGCCCCTCAGTGAACCATGCCCCGTGGACACTCAGCCTATCAGTGGCCGTCTTAGGGGCCAGACAGTGGTGACAACTAGGCTCCAGGGGGCTTCTGCCCAAGCCTTGTGGCCCCCTGTCCATGGCACAGCCCCCTGCAGCAGTCACTTGACAGCTGAGTGTGTTAGGGCGGAGTGAGTGATGTGACCTGGGCCAGCTCTGTGCAAGGCCCCTTCCTCCAGCTTTCCTAGAAGTAGATGCAGGAACTGGGAAGGGGCAGCTTGGGCCTGGACATGGTGCCCAGTGAGTGTCCACGGGAGGAGCTGAGGGCACATCTGACCCTGGTACCCTTCCTCCCCATGGCACTGCCTGAGACTCAAAGATGTGCATGTACCCCCAAGGCCGGCTAGCAGGGTCCCACAGGGAGTTCTAGAACTTTCCAAGATGCACACTCTCTCCCAGCCACTCCTCTCTGTGATTTCTCCTGAGGACTTAGTTCAGACGACGGTGCCACATCTGTGCCCCCAGGACAGAGCAGTCAGACCACCAGGCTCTGTGCTCAGGGTGAGAGGATGTTTCACTGACCCGGAAGTGGTTGTCAGGGTGAGAGTGAGGCTCAGGGGGCCAGGGAACTGCCCTAACTTTATTAAAGGAAAAGTGAAGAGATGACCACTCCCAGAGCTGCGGGCTGCAGGCTTGAGCCTTGGTCCTGGCCTGGCCGTGGGGCAATCCTGGACTCCTGTGTTTGAGGCCTGCCGTCCCTGAGTTCTGTGCAAACAACAGGTATTAGTTTTGAAATGAGAAGACAGTGCAATTAAGCCTGTGGTCCTTCCCGTGTGGTGACAGCGGCCTCGGGGGAGGGTCCCTGCGTGGGCCAGCAGATGGGTGGTCTCCTAGGTAGGAGGGCAGTTGTGATGACTGGCTGACCAGAAGTCGGGGCAGCAATGTGTGACCTGGGCTTCAGGAGCTCCCCATCGGCCTCCCCTGGCTATCTCCATGAGGGTTTGGTCACCCGAGGGGCAGTGTCCCCCCACTGAGGGTCTGTGTGGCTCACGTCTGAAGCTGTCCCTGCTTACTGGGGTGCCATTTGGCTGCAAATTGTGAAATGATGGAGCTGGGATGCAGGGCCACCCAGTGGCTGGGGGCAGGGATGACCTGGCTCTGTCCTCCCCACATGTCGTGCTGTCTCCCACCTGAAGAATGAAGGAGGGGCCATTGAGGCGTGGACGTGCTGGGCTGCCCGTGGGCCCTGGCCGCCTGTGCTTATGCTGTCTGGGTCAGCAGAACCTCCGGGAGAGAGGCAGATTTGCATACCAGATGTGGCAGAGCAAAGGTGGGCATGCTGCAGGCTTTGGGGTCTTGACTGTTTCATGTGGTCACACTGCCGACTGCCCGCATGGTCCTGGGCTACTGCCACCATGAAGGGCAAGTCCAGAGCACTGGAGGCCTGCAGAGAGGGGGGACCCAGCCTGTCCACTGCAGATCCCCAGGGGCCCAGCCTCTGCAGGCCACCTGGACCGTGTCCCCAGGAGAAGCCCTGTGGCTCACACAGACCTCTGGTCCTTCTCCGTCCTCCCTGCTTGGTCTCTCTGAGGCTGTGGCTCCTGCTGTCCGGGAGGCAGCCTCCCCTGGCCAGAGCAGAGCAGACCTGAGGGTGAGGAGTGGGGCAGGCCTGTTTGTGTTTGATATAAGTGGTGATTGTTCTGCCCTTGCCGGCTATTATGCAGAGGCAGGTCCTAAAATAATATTGGGTTTCCTCTCTCATCACTGAGGGAGGATGCTGGTCCGGAATCGGGTTGGGATGGGGGAGCTTTCATCTGTGGGCGCCGGAGACCAGGCAGCTCACCAGCACACTGTTGTTGGTGCTGGTGACAGAGCGAAGCTGACACTGGCAGGGCCCCCGACTACAGTGGTCACTCCGGAGGGGCTGCTGTGGGAGGGACTCTTTGTAAAGGATTTGTCCATTGGAGAGAGGCTTCAAACATTGTCCAGAATTCTGGTGAGCTTTGGGGACACCCTTGGGAGCTGATGATGCCTGGAACACGGTGAGTGGTTGGTTGGTTCCAGGCACCATGGGGCATGGAACACAAAGAACTCTGCTCCCACAGCCTGTTCTGTGGCCTCTGAATCCACACTGTGATTTCCAGACGCCTGGGTTACTTTCTCAGAAGTACATGGCCACGTTCTCAAGCCCTCAAAGCTCTGTCTGGATTTGTTCTCTCAGACAGTGTTCCGGAGTCCCTCCACTTCAGGAGCTGCTGGTTGTTTTACACACACAGCTTAGGAGCCAAGTAGATCTGAGTTCAAAGCCCAGATCCAACACTTGTTGATTCTGTGACTTTGGGCTTAGCCTCTCCCATGCCTGGATTCCCCTGTTTGACAGATGAGCTCAGAGTACCTGGCTTGGGGCATTACTATGAGGGTTTGATAGGATGAGAACCAAGAAAGAAGCAAAAGTGTATGTGTCGAACATGAAGCTATCAGAACCAGGAAGCCAGTATTGGTGTTTTGGGCACATGAGCGAGTCAGAAAGAGTGGGCACTGTGGGTTCGTGAACGACACCAGAGAACAGGGACCAGAATCAGAAGCAGTGGGCACTGTGGGTTCGTGAACGACACCAGAGAACAGGGACCAGAATCAGAAGCAGTGGGCACTGTGGGTGCATGAACGACGCCAGAGAGCAGAGACCAGAATCAGAAGCAGTGGGCACTGTGGGTTCGTGAATGACACCAGAGAACAGAGACCAGAATCAGAAGCAGCCACCAAGCTCTGACCTCTCTATGGCATCGTCTCGCTGGCCCAGACTCCAGCCTCAAGGCCTCCCTCAGAGAAGGAGGCCATAAACAGGGGCTCCCCTCACTAGCACCCTGCCCCTCCTCCGCTTCCTTTTGAGGAGAGAGGTCTGTCCCTTTGGGATGTAACTTGTAATAAATCTCTTTACTATTTATCCTCATTTATGCTCGTCTTTCCCTTCTCATCCCTGCGCTCTAATGAAAAGCTTCCATCTAGACTTTACTGCTCCTTGCACTAACGTCTGCTCTCCCAGAAAACCCCAAGATTGCTACACACTGTGCTCCCTTGGTACTGGGGCTCCATCCCCTCCTCTGCTCTCCTCCGCCCAGCACAGTTCTTTTGCCTGTGTGAGAGGGGCGAGCGAGGACACATGGTGACAGGTTGGACTGAGTAGTACTACTGACGTGGTACATCCAAGTCAATGAGTAACACTGCTACCAAGAGAACAAAGGACATGGTTTGTGGTTGGAGCTGTGTGTGTTTCTTTTATTTCCTCTGCAAACATTTGCAGAGCCTCACAGCAAGTCAAACCTGGTAGTAGGCATGAAGAGGACATGGAGCAGTCCTTATCCGAAAGGAAAACAAGGTGATGATGATGGCGCTGGAGTGATGATGGTGGTGTGAAGACAGGTCATGTGAATCCTGTTATTGTTCATGGTGGTGATGGTGATAATGGTGGTGATGATGGGGGTGGTGGTCATGGTGGTCATGGTCATGGTGGTGATAGTGGTGTTGGTGATGATGGTGGTGGTCATGGTTGTGATAGCGGTGGTGGTGGTGATGATACTGGTGGTAGTGATGATGGTTATGGTGGTTGTGGTTATGGTTTTGATTGTGGTGATATTGGTGATGGTGGTCTTGGTGGTAGTGATGATGGTTATCGTGGTAGTTGTGGTGGTAGTGATGATGGTTATCATGGTTGTGGTGGTGGTGGTTGTGGTGGTGGTATTGGTGATGTTGGTAGTGATGATGGTTATGGTGGTGGTGGTGGTGGTGGTGGTGATGATGGTGATAATGATGGTAATGGTGGTGAGGGTGAAGGTGATGATTGTGGTGATGATGATGATGGTGGTCATGGTTGTGGTGGTGATAGCGGTGTTGGTGTTGGTGGTGTTGGTGTTGGTGATGGTGGTGATGATGGTGGTGATGGTGATGATGATGGTCATGGTGGTGATAGCGGTGTTGGTGGTGGTGATGGTGGTGATGATGATGATGGCATCACTAATGGCAGTCATCAGACTCACGAGGCAGTTTGACACCTCTCTTTCTAGGAAGCTCCCTCTACCTTCCTGCTGTGGTCATGCAGATCATGGCAACTGGTCACTAGATAGATGTTGAAACAAGGACTACAATGTCTCATTAGGCTCCTGCCATGTGTTGAATGGCACCCCACAAAAGACACGTCCCTGTGACCTGCCAGTCAGGATGTGGGTGGATGGGCCATGGCTGACATCACGGGGCAGAGAGAAGAGTCTCTAAACAACAGGTTGTTGTTGCTAGGTGCTGTCAAGTCACCTCCATAGTGACCACACGGACAAGAGCCATGTGCCTCTCCCCACCTCTGACTCACTGGCCCCACTGTTAGAGTCGCCGTGTCAGTCCATCCTGCTGAGGGCCTTCCCCTCTTTCGCTGGCTCTCTGTCTTTCTGAGTTTGATGTCCTTTCTCGGGCTGGTCCCTCCTGACAAGAGGCCCAAAGTGCATGAAATGAAGTTTCCCATCCTCGCCTCTGAGGAGAACCCTGGCTCCACTTCCTCCCTGACAGACGCGTTTGTCCTTCTGGCCATGGGCCGGCCAGTGCTCTTCTCCAACACCACAACTCAAAGGCACTGATTCTTTGTCTGCCATCCTTAGTCATCATCCAGCTTCCGGATGTGTAATAAGTAACCGAGAAGCCCACACGTGGCTCAGGCCTGTCCGAGTCAGCAGGAGAGGGACGAGAAGGGGTGGAAGGTGGGGTCACTCCCTGAGGGATTGCTGCCTGACCTGCACATGGTGTGTGGGGGGGCACCCTGAGTTACACTGTCCAGAACTGCAAACCTAGGCTGTGATTCTGACAAGACTCCTGGCTGGCAACTGCTGACCATCTCTAGTGCCTTCTCTCACCCTGACCCCTCTGAAGCTGCCCTGGGGTGTGGTCTGGGCAGAGGGCAATGACCCTTCATGGACATTCTGGCCAAAAGGGTCATCAGAGGACTGTGTCTGGAAGGCTGAGTGCCCAAGACGAAAGTATGGCTCAGCCGCAGTTAGGCCGGTGAGGAAGGCCATGACAAAGAGACTGTGCCCAAGGCCAGCACTGTCGCAGGCCTGGGACACCACACAGCCTGAGGGCCTGTCCCTGAGACCGCTGGCCTTGGCCTTATCCTTGAATCCCTCCAACAAATGGCTGTGGCCCCCTCGTATTCTGACCCAAGCCTTCTAACATCTCCCAGAAACTCTGCTCATATGCCCTGCCTCCTGCTGAGGCCAAATCTGAGTCTGTTCCCACAGAGCAGAAAGCAAATCCTGAGCTGGGCCTGTGGTTAAGCTGCTGGAGTCAGGAGGACCTCAGCGCTGGTGAGCTCATGACAGCGTTCTTAGGAATGCCTGCCTGGGCCGAGGGGGCTGCGGAGAGCTGGAAAGCCCCACGCCAGGCTGAGGCTGCTGTGACTCGGGGAGCCTGGGTACAGGTGAGGGACAGAGTCCTTGTAAAGCATGGCAACAGCTCTCACACTTTGGGGGTCCCCCAGTGGTATCCCCACTTCTCTAGACCCACGAATTCCTTGAGCATGGTCAAGCTGGATCAGTGTCCACCCTGTGTGTGTCATACCCACATTTGGAGTGGACACGCCGGGGATATGACTCTGCAACCCGCCTCCATAGAGAAATCTCACACAATTTCTGGAATTTCTGCACAAATATAGCTGTTAACCTAAAACAGCTCTAAAAAGAAAAGTGATTTAAAAACAAAAATACAATGCAAGTTGCAGAGTGGGAGGGTGTATCTGAAGAGCTTCTCCCACCCCCCACCCTGTAGAGGATAGGTGGCCAGCACCTACTTTCTGAAATCTCTCAAACTGGTAAGAGAAAGATTCGTGGGTGAATGGGCACAGTCCTGACCAGATGCTCTACAGGAATGGACAGCTGGCTGCTGACATTTGAAGGCATTCTCAAGGCCATCAATCAACACTGAGCAGGCAATTGAAATAAGGGGGAGTGGACGGTGGTGATGAAAACAGAACATGAGGAACATTAATACTGAACTACATGGAAAAATGTCCACAACTATTTTAGTTACATACATAAAACAATTTAAACAGAACAAAAAAACACAATGTGCATCCTCTGTACACAAATCCAGTGACCGACACTAAAATCAACAAAATACAACTGGATGTTGTTAGAGTCAACTGTGCTGCTGACCACAGCTCCTAGGAGCCTGTGAGCCTGCGGCCCGAGCCTTGCCAGCTGCATGACCTTTGCCAGGCTCTAGCAGGCACCGTGGCCACGCCCCGTGTCATGGCCTCTCACTCACTGGCCCTCCCCCTCTCCCAGCGTAAGGTCTCTTTCCAAGGCCTGGCCCCTCCTGACAGTACGCCCAAGTCTGAGAGGAAGGTCAGCGTCCTTGCATTTGAGGAGCACGGTGGCTGCTCTTCACCTCGGACAGACTAGCCTGTGTTTTTGGCAGTCCACGGGGTGGTCAGTGCTCTTCTCCAACATCACAATGCAAATGCATCAATTCTTCTTTGGTCTTTCTTAGACATTGTCCAACAGACAGTATAAAATGCTGACTAGCTTATGGAGCCCCTGGAGTTCCTGTGAGTCCAGGCACAAGTGTAGCCAGCGACAAACCTGGACATCCGTGGAAGCCACACAGCAGCACTTCCAGGCACGGTTTCCACAGAACCAGAGGACACAGTGCAGCACAGGCACGCTCAGGAATGCTCCCAGCTGCACAATTCAGAAGAGCCCTCAGCTAGACAGTCCATCACCCCTAACCAGGGCGACCCCAGAGGAGACCGGGCTCAGTAAGGTGGGCTAAGTCTGTGCTCTTTCAGAGGCAAGGTGTTCAGTCTCTCTTCCAAGGTGCCTCTGGGTTGATCCAAATGACCACCCCTTCAGACAGTAGCCAAGCCCTTAACTCGGCCACGCAGGGACCCAGACCCCCACCACCAGCAGAGTGGAGAATCACGTGCAGGATGTTCCCACAGCGTGGTATCATTAGCAGTAAAATGAGAGAAGTTGCTGGACTAGAAAGCATGGATGAGTCTCAGAGACAGAAGGTTAAAAAAATCTGGCACATTCTGTGTGGTTTCAGGCATGGAATAGTGGTCATCTTTGGGTGGGTTCTGAGGGGTTGTGGGCATCTGGGCCATACAGTGGTCCTGGCAGGCGGGTCCACTTTGTAGACAGTTTCATACATATTCCATACTCTAGAGATGCTTTCTGTACCTCTGTGATACTATGTAAAAGTTTCCTATATGTAATCGACACTATGTAGCGGCTTTTTGTACATATTTGATACTATGTACTTTTCTGTACACCTTTAGTTCTATGTAGACATTTTCTGAACGTATGTGATACTATGTAGAAGGTTCCTAGATATACTACTCTACAGATGCTTTCTGTACATGCTCTATGTTTTATAGCGGGTTACTGTACATCTTTGATACTATGTAGCAGTTTTAAATACATCTTTATACTATGTAGCAATGTTCTGTACATTCTTGATACAATAATACAGAAAAAATGCACTCAACCCCTGGAGCATGCATTTGGCCAGCCCTGGTCAGAGATGCCCCTCAATGGACTTTCCAGTGGGTGGTCAGAGGGCAGAGGTCCGAACTCCTGGGCCAGTCCTGTTTACTTAGCTGGGTCTCCCCACAAAGCCCGCCCTGTTCTCCTGCTGACGTTGAATGTGGAAATGCAGAGGCAGGACTGTGGGGCAGAGGGGCCTGGATTGTGATCGCGAGGTGGGGGACTGTAGCCTGCCTTATCCCCCCCCACCTGGACATGTGGTTATTGCTATGCCAAGTGCTCTCCGTTTCTCGGTTTCCCCCCTGGGACCGTGGAAGCTCTGGTTGGAATGCACTATGCTGAGTAGCCTGGCGTGGGGGCGGTAGAGGAGTCAGCTGCTCCGGCAGACCAAGCCCTCACTGCCTGCACCCCTCCTGCTTGCCCCGTCTGCACCTCCGGGCCTGAGTCACCGAGTTAATAACTAACACAGCTTGGGAAACATTTAAAGGGTGCTGCACATTTTTTTCATTGCACGAGCAACAAAAGGATTAATTAGATCATGATCTCCCATAAATGCAGATGGGATAGAAAATAACTCCATGCAGCCCCAAAATAGACTTGGCCTGCCTTGAAGCCAAGTTGTAGCTAATTCAAACCACACCCGGCTGCTTCCCTTCACCGGCGGCTGCTGCCCTGCCCAGTCGCCCAAGCTCCTGCCCACCTGGCCCCTGATGGACAGCTGACTCCTCAAACGACACTCGCCAGGTTCAGGGGCGGGGCTGGGCTGGGCTGCCGAGCGACACTCCTGATGCCCAGTGGAGACCAGTGGTGTGTGTGAGCTTGGTGTGAGCAGTGTGTGTGTGTGATGATGTCTTTTCACAGGTGAGAGCATCGAGGCATACACACTGCAAGGACAACAGGTCCTGAGTGTTTCTGATGTGTGGTCCTTGTGTGCTACGAGCAGGGTCCTCAATCCAGTGCGTACATACTCACAGATGCACACACTCACACAAAAGCACAAATGCACACATACAGGCACGTGCGTCCACAGATGCCCACGTGCATGCACATCACCCACACAGGTACACGCATGTGCACACATGCTCACACGTACACACACCAGCTCCTCAGTTATACACAAGTACATCCAGACCTGTAGACATGCATGCACGCACACTCACAGATGCACACAAACATGCAGCATGTGCAAGTACAGTGACAGCCACAGGTCCATACGTACAGTGCACACACACGCACACCCACACCCGCACACAAACGTACACTCACACACGCACATGCACACCCACCCCCCCACATCTGCACCTGCACACCCACACACCTGCACATGCACACCTGTATACCTGCACCCACACCCGCACAACTGCACCCGCACACCCACACCTGCACCCGCACACCCACACCCACACCTGTACATGCACACCCACACAGCTGCACCCGCACACCCACACACCTGCACATGCACACCCACACACCTGCACATGCACACCTACACACCTGCACCCGCACACCTACACACCTGCGCCCGCACACCTACACACTTGCACCCGCACACCCACACCTGCACATGCACACCCGCACACCTGCACATGCACACCCGCACACCTGCACCCGTACACCCACACACCTGCACATGCACACCCGCACACCCGCACACCTGCACCCGCACACCTGCACCCGCACACCCGCACACCTGCACCCGCACACCTGCACCCGCACCCGCACACCCGCACCCGCACGCGCACACAGCACGCAATCAGAGATTATGGGGCCAGAGGATGATCTCGCGCCTCTTCCTGCTGCCCTTCAGGTGGGCCCATTCTGATCCCCGGAGGCCCCTGCACTGAACTAGTGGTAGAAGCTCACCCAGGTATGAGCAGGGCATGGCTGCAATCCCACCTTAGAGGCTAGGACGTCACTCCACTCTGACCTCTGCAGGACCCTGCCCCTGACCTTGCAGGAATGGAGGACACACATGAGGTCAGGAGGGGGAGAAGCGTTGCACGTACATCCCAGCTTCTGTGAAAACAGGCGGGAGCACACAGTGGCAGACGCGGGCTGCCTGTCATGCTGGCTTTGACACAGAGCAGACCAGCTGGTCCACCTGGGAGGAGCTTAGGGTGGCCATGCCTGGCACCAGCCCTGGGCTCCCCAAGAGTAGGCTTGTCTGGAGCTCCCCTTTGCATTCTCTGTGCAGGGGACACTCATGTGGGGGGATGGCGCCATTTGCCCCTGGGGTTCTTCCAGGAGGAGGTAGCGAGGGCAGGTCTGCAGCCAGAGCCCACCCTCATCTCAGGGGCTCTGGACACCCCAAGACCCGGCTCACCTCACTCCTTGTCTTCATGTTTGTTTATGTCCCTGAGATGTGAAGCCTGTGGCCGGCAGATCCCCTCATTTGCTGACTTGGCATTCTGCTCAGCCCTGGGGCTCCCGAGGCATGCGGGGTAGACACAGGGTCTGGAGTGGACACTGTCTGGGGTGAGGGGTGATACTCTTGTCTCGACATGGGTGCCCTCCTGTGCACCATGTGACCCTCAGGTCACATCAGGGTCTGACGGGAAGAGGGGTGAGGCTACACTGCCCTGTGCAGTGGATGGCAGGGCAGGGCTTCTCTGTATTCTTGGAGGGGACACTGAGGTCATGGGATCAGATCGGTTGCCTGAGGCCACTCCGAACAAGGACCCCTGCCTGGCGGTCCCCTGAGCTGTGAGTTCTGACGGTTTGTGGAGGGGCCCTGGCAGGGATGCTGAAGCACTCGGTCAAGCAGCTCCCTGGTGGCCCAGGGATGTCACTGGCTCTGTCCAGCTCTGTCCTGGTCCCTGCCTGCCCTCTGGAAGTGGGCCCTCAGCCCACATTCCCAACGTATTGGTTGGTGGAGAGCTGTGTTCTCCGACCAGCACAGATAAGGGTCAGGTGACAAAAGGGCTAGACCACCCCAGCCCCTGCCCACGGTCCAGAGCCCTGAAATCACCTCATCCTGAAGCACCTGCTTTGATGTCTTGCCAATCAGCTCCTGGAATCCAAACCCAAGAGGCAGTAGAGTGTCCACCTTGGTGAGTGCAGTGGGTGAAAAGCAGCCCTGTTTGGCCGTCTGTGCAGCCTTGGAGAGCCCAGGGTCCTGGGGGTGGGGTGGGGACTGGGGCTGGAAGGAGGTCCAAGACGAGATAGCCATGAGCCATTTATCAGCGGCCTGTGCAGCTGTGCCAGGCGCCAGGCGCCACATCTCAGCACCAGGTTCTGTATCCCCACAGGGATACACGGATACAGGGAGAAAGTGAGGTGTGGGGCGCATGGGGGATGCCAGGGCTCACAGTTGCAAGGGGCCAAGTAGGGGCCTGAGTCCAGCCTGTGGGACTCAACGGTCCACTGCAGTTCTCAAACCGTCTGCACAATCTTGTCCAGCACCTCAGCCTGGGCACTGGAGAGTTCTAGAGAGGTCTGCAGAGTGCTGGAGAGGTCTGGAGAGTTCCCGAGAGGTCTGGAGAGTTCCAGAGAGGTCTCAAGAGCCCCCAGGTACCAGGAAGTAGCCCGGAAGGGACCACCAGCACCTGGCCTTGTGTGGTAACAGCCAGCCCAGGACCTGGTCCTTTAGGATGGCCCTGCCTCTGCCCCCTTGGGGGACCATGGTTTGAGAGAAGAGGCTGCTCTCTGCACCTCTGCCCAGTGTCCCAGCCCCGCCAAGTCTGCAGTTGGCCTCTCCCCCAGGAGGAAGGCATCTCAGGGTGACCATGGTCAGGGACACAGGCATCGCTGTCCTGGCTTTTCATTCAACAACTGGACCCACACGTGTACCAAACACTTGCTGTGTGCTGCCTCGGCTCACTGCCCGGGTTGGTTCTGACCCACAGCCACCCCGCAGGACCCAGCAGCAGTGCCCTGCCTGGCTCACCGCCCGGCTCACCACCCAGCTCATTGCCCGGCTCACCGCCCAGGTTGGTTCTGACCCACAGCCACCCCGCAGGACCCAGCAGCACCGCCCTGTAGGTTTCGAAAGTCCGTTCTCTTCATAACACCAACCTCGAGGTCCACTTCTACCGGGAATCACTAGAACCACTTGCTACGTGCTGCCCACACCCCCAAATCACAGCCACTGCTGTCATGAGCCCCAGGGTGACCTGACATGGCTCCTGAGGCTCCAAGAGTTTACAGAGAGGCTGCTCATCCTGCCTGTGGATTCGAACGACTGACCTTTCCGCCGGCAACCCAGCACTCTTGCTGGTAGGCCCCTCAAGGCCGTGACCAGGGTATCCATTCAGGCAGTGGGTCCTGGGCGAGGGGGCTTTACCCCATTGAGGGTGTGCCCATTTCCTGGGGTTCTTGCTTTGAAGGACCACAGACGGGGAGTCTGTCAACACAACAGGGATGCAGCCCTCACAGTTTCAGAGGTCGCGGTGGGAGTCAGGTGTTGATGTGACTGTGTTTCCTCCAGAGACTCTGGGGACACCCTCCTGGTCCCTCCAGTAGCTAGGAGTCAGGTGGTCCCTTGACACACAGCCGTCTTCCCACTGTGCTGTGTATTCCCTTCTTAGGGGCCTTGGGGTCACTGGATTTAGAGTCACACCTGTTGAGACCCTATTTCCAAATAGGGTCTCATACTGAGGCTCTGGCTGATGTGAATTTTGGGGAGATGCCACCTAACTCAGCCCAGGGGTGTGTGGCACATGGGGACCTACCTGGCTGAGGGCAGATGCAGCCCAGGCCTTGGGCCCCCTGTGCACTATCGCAATGAACCATCCCAAACTCAGTCGGGTACATGTGGGGGGAGTGTGTGTGGTGTGCATGCAGTGTGCATGGGGTCTCTGTGTTGTGTCCTGTGCATCTGCCTGTTCCTCTCTGCGTTGTGTGTGTGAGCACATGGTACCGTGTGTGAGTGTCGAGCGTACAGGTATAAATGTGTGTTGTTTTAGGTGCTCTTGAGCCAAGTACGACTCAGAGCGATCCTGTGCACAGACCTAAGCCCTGTCCTGTCCTGTGCCATCCTCATCATCCTTCACACACTGAAGCCCGTCGCTGCAGACACTGTGTCCATCTACCTTGTTTTATGTGTGTTTTCATGACATATACACATGTGTGTATGTACAACCAACTCCTAGCTGACTGTCCAGTGGGTTTTCAGAGGCAGTCAACTGAATGGGAAGACAATGCCCATCTTTCTCCCTGGGGAAGCTGGTGGATTTGAACTTTACTACATGCCCAGAGTATGTTAGACGGAGCTTCAAATTCTTTGCCTCCAAGGAGCAGCCTGGTTTCACCCTCTCTCGTATGAACCTGTTTATTTTCCTAGGAGTCCCTGGTATATTCAATATATTTCTCCAGCACCACAACTCAAAGGCATCTACTCTTCTTCTGTCACCCTTAGTCACTGCCCAGCTCTCTGCTGCATAGCAAGTAATTACGAAGGCCATGGCTTGGACTAGGCATACCTCTGTATCTAGACTGGTACCATTGCTCTTCAGTATTCTGCAGATGTCCCTGACAGTAGATTTTCCCATTGCAATTCACCTTTTTATTTCCTGGCTGCTGGTACCAATAGTGCTGATTGTGGAATCAAGCAAGCTAAAGCTGTTAACAGTCTCACTCTCTTCTCCATTTAGCATGACGGAGCTAATTGGCCCAGTGGTGACAATCTTTGATTTTTTGATGTTGAGCTTAAATCCATATTCAAGGCTGTAGTCTTTGACGTCCTCAGCAAACATCTCAGGTCCTCATCAGTTTCAGCAAGCAAAGTTGTGTCATCTGCATAACACAGATTGTTGAGGAGTCTTCCTTCAATCCTGAGGCCACACTCCTCCCCACAGAGCCCAACCTCCTGGATGATCTCTTCCTCATATAGATTGAATAGGTATGGAGATATGATGCATCCCTGGTATACACCTTTGCAGATCTTGAACCATGCAGTGTTTACTTGCTCTGCTCTGATGACTGCATCCTAGTAATGTTCATATTGTTGTTGTTAAGTGCCGTCGAGTTGTAGACAACTCATAGTGACCCTATGAATGAAAGACCTGAGCACTTGTACACCTTTCATCTTTTCCTCTAAGTTTATAGTTTCTGAAGGCAAGCTATTTTGGAAGTGGATGCAACTCTTGCTTCCAAGCTTGTTTTAATCGGGAAGCTCCACCAAACACTGTCCACCATGGGTAACCATTATCACATTTGGCACATCAGTGTCACAGTGTTTAGCATCACAGCAACCACGAGTTACCTCTGTACAGCAAATGGACTGACCAATACTATACCACTTAGAAGAATGTTTGGCCAAAACCAATTAAAGCCAGGCCAGAGGGCCACAGGTTAAAATCACGCGCCTTTGGCTTGGTAGCGTCACTTTCTATGTTACGTCATGTAGTCTAATGTTCATGTAGTATGCGTTACATGTAAGGCTTCAGGAATTTGTGGAATAGCAACTGACACATTTCAACAAACAGATGCAGCCATGGATGTGCTCACTAGGTTGTGCCAAGAAATCTGGAGGACGGCTACCTGGCCAACTGACTGGAAGAGATCTATTTTTACTCCCATTTCAAAAAAAGGTGATCCAACAGGATGTGAAAGCTATCAAACAACATCACACGCAAACAAAATCCTGCTGAAGATGATTTAAAAAAACAAACCCCAAAACCAAAAAATCTACTGTACATTGACAGAAAACTACCAGAAGTGCAAACTGGGTTTAGAAGAGACTGTGGCATTAGGGATATAATTGTTGATGCCAGATAGATCTTCACTGAAAGCTGAGAGTACCACAACAGTGTCTATTTGTATTTTATTGATCATCCAAAGGCATTTGACTGTGTGGATAAAAAACCGTGAGAAACTTGAGCAGAACACTTGACTGAGCTCACGCAAAACCTATCCTTAGACCAGGGAGCTTCCGTCCAAACAGAACGAGGGACCATTGCGTGGTTCAAAAGAAAGACAAGAGTGTGTCAGGATTGTCTCCTTTCTCTATACCTTTGAAATTTATATGTAGAAGAGATCATTCAAGAGGCTGGACTTTATGAAGGAAATTGTGGCATCAGGATTAGATGAAGACTTCTCAACAACCTGTGTTAAGCAGATTACACAACCTTGCTTCCTGAAACTAAGGAAGACTTACTGTGTTTGCTGTAGGAGATCGAGGATTGTAGCCTTCAATATGGATTGCATCTCAACATCAAGAAAAGAGAGTCTCACCACCAGGTCAACTGGAGCATCATGACAGATGGAGAAAAGACGGAGATAGTTCACAATTTCATCTTGTTGGATCAACAATCAACAATCTTGACATCAGAAATCAGGAAATCAAGATGAGTTGCACTGGGAAAATCTGCTGCCAAGGATCTCTCTAGAGTGTTAAAGAGAAGGAATATCAGTCTAGAGACTAAGGTGCACCTGATCTAGGCCATGGATTTTGCAATTGTTTGCTATACATCAGACAACTAGACAATGACTAAGGGTGACAGAAGAAGAATTGATGCCTTTGAGTTGTGGTGCTGGAGAAGAGTATTGGACATACTGTGGACTGCCAAGAGAACAAACAGATTTGTCCTAGAGAGGATGAAACCAGGTCGCTCACTGGAGGCAAGGATTTTGAAGCTCCAACTCAGATACTTTGGGCATGTTGCCAGGAGGGACAGGTCCTTGGAGAAGGACATTATGCTCAGAAGGGTAGAGGGACAGCGCAGGAGAGGGAGACCCCGGATGAGATGTTTGACACAGTGACTGTGTCACAGACAGTGAGATTGGCTCAGGATAGAGCTGTTGATCATACGATCACCATGAGTTCCAGTCAACTTGACAGCACAAAACGACGGCAACAACAACAACAACATACATGCACATATGTATGTCGTGTGGACGTGTATGGAGTGAGCTCTGATGGCCTAGTGGTAAGAAGCTGCACTGCAATCCTGAAGGACATGGTTTGAATCCTCCAGTAGCTCCATTGTGGAAGGCTGGTCAGTCTCCTCCTGTGTCACTTACTGGCTCTGAGAACCCTCTGAAGGGTCAGCTGGGGTCGGCTCGGACTCGATGGTGCATCAACAGCTACTATGGCAGCAAGGCCTATGTGTGTGTGGGGTATGTGCTGTGTGGTGTGTGTGGTGTGTGTGGTGTGTGTGGTGTGTGTGGTGTGTGTGGTGTGTGTGTGGTGTGTGTATTGTGTGTGTGTAGTGTGGTGTGTATGTACAGTGTACATTGTTTTTGTGTGTGTGTGTATGTGTAGTGTGTGTATAGTGTGTGTGTTGCAGTGTATGTACAGTGTATATTGTGTGGTGTGTATGTATAGTGTGTAGTGTGTGTATAGTGTGTGTGTGTGTGTGTGTTGTGGTGTATGCACAGTGTATATTGTGTGGTGTGTGTATAGTGTGCGGTGTGTGTATAGTGTATATTGTGTGGTGTGTGTATAGTGTGTGGTGTGTGGTGTGGTGTATGTACAGTGTATATTGTGTGGTGTGTGTGGTGGTGTGTGTATGTATAGTGTGTATTGTGTGTGTGTGGTGTGTGTATAGTGTATAGTGTGTGTGTATGTACAGTGTATATTGTGTGTGTGTGTGTGTGTGGTGTGGTGTGTATGTGTAGTGTGTATAGTGTGTATTGTGTGTGTATGGTGTGTATGTATATTGTGTGGGGGGGGTGTGTGTGTGGTGTGTATAGTGTGTGTGTGTTGCGGTGTATGTACAGTGTATATTGTGTGGTGTGTATGTATAGTGTGTAGTGTGTGTATAATGTGTGTGTTGTGTATGCACAGTGTATATTGTGTGGTGTGTGTATAGTGTGTGTGTGGTGTGGTGTATGTACAGTGTGTATTGTGTGGTGTGTGTATAGTGTATAGTGTGTGTGTATGTACAGTGTATATTGTGTGTGTGTGTGTGTGGGTGTGGTGTGTATGTGTAGTGTGTATAGTGTGTATTGTGTGTGTGTGGTGTGTATGTATAGTGTGTAGTGTGTGTGTGTGTGTGTGTTGCGGTGTATGTACAGTGTATATTGTGTAGTGTGTGTGGTGTGTGTGTGTAGTGTGTGTGTGTGTGTGTGTGTGTGTGTAGAGTGTGTGTGTGGTGTGCGTGGCATGCCCCGTGCATGGATGTGGTGCTTCTGTGAGTCCAGCTACGGTGGAACCCGTGTGTCTGTCTGAAGCATATCCTTTCGTGGCTGGCGTCTGGGCCCCACACTCCGCGTCCGTCCACTGGGCAGCGTGCTGTACGCTGGCCTGTGGTCTGAGTCGGGCACAGGCAGGAATGGGCCCACTGCTCCCTTCTTTTTCCAGAGCTGGCTGCGTCCTCTGGTGGGGCTGCTGCCTGAGCAACCTCTGGAGTGGCTCCCCGATCTTTCCACGTGAGGTGATGGAAACTGGGGCCAGGATGGGGCCTGCAGATCACCAGGGGCCTGGCAGTTGGAGGCCTCCTGCCGGGGGTGGCCAGGCCTCTGCTTGGAGAGTGCTTGTGCACACCACACCATACCCCTCCCCACATTCCCACCTGAAGCCCCCAGGGCCTGTGGGTCCTGTGAGGCGACCTGATAGTCGCTGAGCTGTTAGAGGGGTGTTTGTCTGAGGGGTCAGGTACTGGGTGAGTAGAATGCTCACTCAGGTTCTCCTGGAGCCCTGGGTCAACCGGGGGCCTTGGGGACCAGCAGGGTGAGGGGCAGGCAGGCTGGGCCCAGGCAGCTCAGCACCCCTGGACCTGCTGACTTGGTCCTTGTGGACAGCACTGGTCCCAGAGGACAGTAGATGCTTGGACCAGTTTGAGGAACAGTGTGAGGAGGCCAGGAGGTGACGAAGGGTAAGGAGGGCAGCTCCAGCTTTCTCCTTGAGAAATTGGGGGAGACCTTTCTTGGGCTCTCCATGTGAGGCCCCTCCTGGGAATTGAGAGGCTTCTAGAAGTTGCTCTGACCATGAGCCTTTGGCGTGTGGGTCCGTGTGGGCAGTTGGAGTGGAACAGGGCAGCTGTATGAAATGTGATCCCGACCTCATCACCTTGTTCACTTTAGGAACAGGAGTGTCCTGAGCCTCCTGTAACCACACTCCACAAACCAGGCAGCTTCAGAGGAGCTTCTCACCTGGCTCTGGAGACTGGAAGGCGAAAATTGAAGAGTGGGCAGGGCTCACGGGCAGGGGGGCCTCAGGGGCAGGTCCTCTGTCTGCTGCAACTTCTGATGGCTCCTGGCCTCGCTGGTGCTCCTGGCCTGTGGTCACATCACTGCAGTCTGTCCCATTGTCACACGGCCATCTCTCCCTGTATCTCTATTTCTTCTCCTCTTATGAGGACATTTCAGCTCTCGGGGACTGCAGGGACCTCATCGAGGACAGTCACAGCCTCAGAGACGCCGAGGGAGGCTTCAGTCACAAGACAGGACAGGTCAAGACTATGGCATTTCTTCTTGGGGGACCAGAAGCCTAGAGCCTAGGTCTGTGGGTGTATGGACGCTGCACCTAAATCTTGCACCTCAGAATACAGTGTGTCTCTAGAGCCTTCCCCTCCCCCCACCCCCAGTGATGGACCACAAGTGCTCCCACTTCCAGGGCCCAGTGTCCCTGGCATGGCCGGCAGGGGGGGCAGCCACTGTAACTGCCCCTAGGACAGAGACAAGGATGCCCTTCCCCGAGAGGCGAGTGGGCACCAGAGAATGAGCAGATGTGAAACCAGAATTCTTTTTCAGGCTCCTGGCAGCTAAGCTCAGCGCTTCAGCCAGAAACCTGAGCATGGCGCTGGGTGGCGGCTGACCAGTTCCCCCCTCATGCTCCCAGGCACAGCTAATGGCCAGGAAGGTACTGTGGTCCCTGGATCCTCGCTGCCAGGTTGTCAAGGAGATGCTAGATCAAGATGAAAACCCCCACCACTGGGGAGTAAGGCAGCCCAGGCCAGGCGGATGAAGGGAGCCCAGCAGCGGGGTCACCTGGGGCTGCAGAGGTGCTGGGGTGCATGCAATGAGCCGACCACCTGCTCCCTTTCCGGGGTCAGCACCTCATCAGCGTGCAGGGCCCCAGACAGAGGCAACCAGAGCCGCTTCCTGGAAACTAACCCTCAATAGCACCTCGTGCAGATGAGACTGCAGCAATTTGTGGGAGACACACCCTGAGAGGCCCCCCCACATGACAAGTGTGACCTGTGCCTGCCAGGCCCCGAGGGTCATCTCTCCCAGGGACAGCCAGGCCTATTCACGTGCAGTCGCCCCAGGGTGGCCTCAGCTCAGGTGTCCCTGTGACAGCTCCCTGGGCCCCCAGGTGGCTCCAGCATGTACACTACAGAACCTCAAACCTGTGGCAGTCACCCACCCCTAGCCGGCTCAGAAGATCTGAGATTCAGCGACACCTACTCACTCCTCCCGCCTTGGCCGAGGGGTTGGTGCCGGGCCCCACGGATGTTGGCCTTGGTCAATCTGAGGTGAGTGGAAATGATGTTGGGCCTGAACTCAGACCCACCCCCTTCTGAGCCACCCTGGGAGGAGCAGGCCCCAGAAGGAAGAGACTTGTGTGGGACGTATTAGCGTGACCTTGGCCTCACACAACCTCAGCTGCCAGGGACGCGGCTGCTCACGAGGGAAGGGCCCATGGGAAGGGACACTCAGGTGGCACTGCCCACTGCGAGCCAGGGCAGACCCACAGGCCTGGGTCAGTGACCATCTGCGCTCAGCACAGCATCACCTCCCTGGAGCCTGGCTCTCTCCCCACCTACTCAGAGCAACCAGCCCTTGGGGCTCAGGGTTGCAGGGGGGCGAGGAAGCGGGTGTTCCTGTTCCGGGGCCTAGTGCGAAGCTGAAGGTGGGGCCACAGGTCACATTCCAGGGATTCTTCCCAGACCTCTACAGCAGAGCAGCTGGAAGGTCCACAGGATTGGACTCCCTTGGACCAAAGCTCTTTTCTTCAAAGGGCACCATGAGGAGGTGAGGAGGCAAGTCCCAGAGGGGAGGCAACGTTTGCAAAGTGGGTATCTATTAATAGACCAGCTCCGGAATTTATAAAAGACTCCTGCGATCCAATCATAAAAGGGCGAAAACCTGGAGGGGATTCTTCTCCAGAGAAGACAGACAGACAGCCAGGAAGTACGTGAAGAGACGCACAACACTGTCAGGCATCAGAGAGAGGCAGTCAAACCCTGATGAGGTGTCCCATCACCCGTGCTCACTGGGAGGTGTAAGTGGTGGACGACAACTCACAATGGCCCAGAGAATGCAGAGCGAAGCCCTAGCTGGGGCTGTACTGTCCTCAGTCTCCGTCCTGCTCATGCCCAGGGTGTCAGCCCACCTCCTTGAGGGTCTCCTCACTCTCCAACCCCCCACCTTCTCCAGCACCACGTCCCCCCAAAGGGCCAGCCCCTCCTGACAACGTGCCTGGTGTGGGTGAGGTGAGGCCTCACCATCCCTGCTTCTAAGGGCACCCTGGCTGCACGTTTCTTGGGAAAGGTTCCCGGGCTCGGCCAGCTGCGCAGTCCCAGCACTCCCGCTAGAACTGTAACGAGCAAACGACCTGATGGCCAGTCCTGGAGCTGAGGGAGGAGACTGCAGCCCCAATCCATGTGTGTAGCTGCCGTGGGGAACGAGCTTGGTGGTTCCGGTAAATGGGGAACACGGCGGGGTCCGCTATACACCCACCCTTCAGTCTGTCCCGGAGGGAGTGAAGAGCTGTGCCACGCATGGACTTGTACCCACGTTCACAGCAGCTCTCTTCCCTGGGACTGAGGACAGGAACAACCCGAGTGTCCCTCTACGGACGAGTAACAGTGTGGTCCACACTCACAGTGGACACCCTTCAGAAATACAAGGGTGAGGGCCTGGAATCATCCTCCAACACAGACGAACTCTGAAACCACGAGAAGGAATAAAATAAGCCAGACCCAGGATTAGCGCTGTAAGAGCCCATTGACATGAAATGGTCAGAAGAGGAAAATTCATCAAGACAGACAGACAGGCAGACAGACTCGAGACTGACGATGGCTCAGCAACGGGAATGAGGAGTCATGAGTTCGTGAGCAGGGTTTGTTTGGGGGACGACAGAAGTATTTTCTAATTGGATTCCTCCCTCCTTCACTGCGGGCGAGCCAGAACTGACTCCAGCTGACCTTCCAGCAGGCTTTCCGAGGCTGTAAACCACGAGAGGAGTCTGTCCATCTCTCTCTGCAGAGCAGCTGGTGGACTCGCACCACATGCCTTCCTGTGGGCAGCACAACTCCTCACACAAGGCGATGGCACCACGTGCTGACTGTCTGTGAAACCAAGGGACTAAGGGAGCTCCAGTGGCCTAGTGGCAAGAAGCTGTGCTGCAATCCCAAAGGTGCACGGTTCAAATCCACCAGATGCTGCTCTAGAGAAGGAGAGGCAATCTCCTCCTGAGCCAGACAGATCTGACACAACAAGGAAAAAAGAAACCCCCAAACCCAAATACACCACTGAACTGTATACTTAAATGGGTTGTTGTTGATTGCCTTCAACTCGAGCACGACTCATAGCAACCCTTTCTATAACTATCGACATTTATCAAAATTCATATAGTTTCCGGAGGCGTGTTGTTTAGGAAGTGGATGCCACTCCTGCTTCCAATTTAAATAGGTAAATGTGAATTCTGTCTAAATGACCTTCCATCCACACACCCATCTATCCATCCATCCACCTGCCCAACAAACACATGTCCACTAGCCCCCCACCAGCCAGCCGACATTCGTCAGTGTCCCTTCTCTCTCTCAGCATCCCTTTTCTCTCTCTATGCCCCTCCCTCTCCCTCTCCCTCTCCTTCTCTCTCTCTCAGCATCCCTTTTCTCTCTCTATGTCCCCTCTTTCTCCCTCTCCCTTCTCTCTCTCAGCATCCCTTTTCTCTCTTCCTCTCCCTTCTCTCTCAGCATCCCTTCTCTGGAAGCTCTGTGCTGAGCTGGTGGGAGATGGAGCTGGGTCAGGCCCCTGTGGAGCTTCTTGTCTAGAGAACTAGGGAACGATTCTTGGTCACATTCTCCCACCATCTGCCACTCACTGGGAGACCCTGAGAGTTCTTCTCCAGTGAGTCACCCACACTGGGGGCTCCGAGCCCCTCACAGAATCCACAAATCCAACACTACCTGATGGAAAGTCTCTCCTCTGCTGCCCATCCCATCCCGGGTGGACTCTGACCACCTCCCCTGAGTTACTGTCGCCTCCATGATTTCCTTCACCTATGGAGTCTGGCCGGAGGGAGGTGCTGAGACTTCTGAGACGGGTCACAGGAAGCCTTGTCGCTCGTACCTGGTCCCTTGGGACACTTGCTGCTTGAGTCCCGAGCTGTCCAGGAGGCGGCCCATTGAGCACGGCCATGCAGGAGCGGCCTCGTGGGGGAACCCTTCCGTTCCAGATGGCTGTCCTGCCAAGGTGCTGGATGTGGGAGAGGCTCTCCTGGATCTTCTGGCCTGCCCGCCTCAGCTGGAAGCCCGAGGGGCCCCCCTCTACACTGTACAGGGTCAAAGTGCTTCCTGACTTGTGCTGGGCCCCCTGCACTCATGGGAGCCCGCTCTGTGCGTGTCTTCAAAACGGAGCCACAAACAGGTGAATGAGTCTCTCATCTCAGCTCAGAGAACCCGACGCCCCATCACTTCCTCTGGAATGGAAATCACCCCGGCTAGACATGCGAGCAGAAGCCAGACCACAAAACACACCGTGTCCTCTAGGGTGTGCCATGGGCAGTGGGCAGCAGGGGCTGCCTAGCAGGGAACTCACCCTAAACCAGCTGACATCTGACACCTGGGACAAATGAAAAGGAAGGAGGAAAAGTTCAAGTAAATACCCAGGGGCAAAGTGGCAGGGCTCAGACCTCCAGACGACCTGCAGCTGGCAAAGGAGACCCCAAGGCAGCACCCCAACACCACCAGCTGTCAGAGCCTGACTTTAAAGACTGATCCTGGGCTGACAGGCTCTGGAGTTGGCTGCCCCCTGGATATTTCATTCCTCTCCCTGTCCTGGGGCTTATTCTGCAAGTCAGAAAATCCTGGGTGGGGGTCCCGTGGCTGTCATTTCTCTTCCCAAGGAGGTGCACATGGCGGAGAAGTCCGCACGCCCTGGTGCGAGGTCCCCTCACACTGCCCACTAGAGAGTGCATCTCTCTTTCCAGATTCCTCCACACTGCCCACCCTGCCTCCCGTCAGCCCTGACTCGCTGGTCTGCACTCACCGCTGGGCCTTGTCTACTTCACGTCTCTCCACAGTGAGGTCACGCGGCATGTCCTTTTGGGTCTGACTTGTTCGATTCAATGTGACAGCGTCAAGCTTCACCATGTGGCAGCGTGGATCAGAATCCTGTTTCTCCTTTTGGTGGCATGGCCACCAACACGTGGAGGGACCACCTGTCACAGAGCCGTGAGGACCACATGGGTGTGTTCCCCTTGGCTGCTGTGAACTGCGGTGGCCCGTGAGCCCCTGCTTCCAGCCGTGGGTGGTTCCCAGGAGTGGACCTGTCCAGCCAGCTTGTCATTCTAGGGTCAGCCTTTGGGGAGACATGCCAACTGTTTTCCAGCCCAGCTGTCCCATTAATCCCTTTAATGTCTCCATTCAGCAGCTGCCCCCCTTTGACTGTGTTTTCTATACCGTCATCCCCAGAAACCACTTCCAAGCCTGGCACGAAGGGCAGGGAGGGGAAGCGTGGTGGGCTGAGTTGATACTTCCAACAGTGTCCTTCTCCACGGGCAGGTGGTCTTAGGAGCAGAGTGTTGAACGCCCATGGCCCATCCTGGCTGTGGGGATCTCTGCCTGGGTGCCCGCCTCGCTCCCATGGTGCTCCGAGCCTCCCTGTCCTTTCCCTGCGGGCCTTCCTGCTCAGCCTAGTGGCGTTCCAGCGGAAACCCCTCGGAACCATGCCACTGCCACTGCCGGGAGTCAAGGGCTCGGGGCCTGGGACCCCACTCTTGGAGAGATCCCAAGAGACAATCCGTGGTACACGCATGTGCAGGGAAATGCTCACTGCAGTGCTGCTTACAGAGCCAATGTCTGCGCGCGGTCAGTGCATGGGGGCCAGCAGTACCGGCCGGTAGTGACCACCACACAGCTCATGACTCACTAAGAGGGTGCCCCGGGAGGAGTGTCTGGGACACGACGTGGAAACCCTGACCAGCATCGGAGCGTGCTGCCCTTGCTCCCTGTGGGCCAGGCCTGACCGGTCACCGGTGCCTCTTAATCCGGAAGGAAAAACAACTGAGAACTGCCCACCGTTTACTGCCTTGAGTGAGGAAGGTGCGTTTGTGACACGACGCAAAATCCTTGCAGCTTTCCATCTCCCCGTTTCACACTAACACGCCCTCTCTCACATGCACAGACAGGCGTGTGGCGTGTGGGCGCGTGCTACCCGCCCCAGACATCACCCACACCCTCTTTCTCATGCCTGGTTTGGGGAGACTCTCACTTCTCCCCTATTTAAGAAATCTCTCCCTGACCATCTGAAGCACCCCCAGAATTGCTAGCAGCCCCTCTTGGCGGTGGTGGGGATCTGGGCTCCTGCCCCTCTCGGCCTCCAGTGCCATCTCCAGTAGACAGGAAGGAAATGTTTTACATTTCCCAACCCCACGCACACCCCTGCCACTGGTCATGGTGGCGGAGTCTGGGGACCTGTCCATCCCCAGGACCCGGTGTGTCTCTTGTCAGGGTGGTGGTGGATTGTGGACTCCAGACCCTGTTTTGTCCAGGAAGGCTGGGACCCGTGGCTAGTGGTTCATTCAGCTGGTGAGAGTTCTCTCCTCTGAGTCCCTCTGGTGCGTCAGCCAGGAGGGTTGGGAGGTGTCTAGGCTGAGGCATAGCCATATCTTTCTGCTCCAGGTTCAGTGGCTTCCATCTGTGACATCAGCTCAGGGGCGTAGTGTACAGGAAGGACGAGGTTCACAATGGAAGGTACCCTGCAAGCTGCAGAGGGATTCTCTGGAGCGATCAGTCCTGGTGAGGGTGGGTCCCGGGGCTCCAAGTCTCACCTCCTCCCACCTTCAGGCTCTCCAGAGGGGGCATGCTTCCCTGTGGTCCTGTCCTCCCAGTGCTGCCCTGCTGGCCTTCAGTCTGCACACAGAGTTGTTCTACTGATGAGATTGCCTGTCCCCAAGAAGTCCCTGAGAGTTCCCCAGTCTCAGATTCAGAAACTCTGTGACCCCATCCTAGTCTAGTGAAGACTCCTGGTGGGTCTGACTCTGGGGTCACACCTGGAGTGGAAGTGTCTGCTGCAGCTGTGGGAGCAAGCCAGTGAGGGTTCCCACGATACTCCCTCCAAGGCTGGTACAGCCCCCTCCCCCGGCTGCCTGCTGGCCCAGTGCTCCCCATCCCGCGGACACATAATCACCCGCCAGTAAGCCGCAGCATTCCAGGCCCCGTGCTGAAACCTGACCCGCTAATGCCTAATAGGACAGTGCGCTTGGATGCTGCTTGCCTCTGAGTCATTTTCCATCCTTCACCCGTCAAAAATGCAGCTCTGTGTACAGTTCTCTCAGTGGCTTTGCTGATGGCAATGAGACCAGAGGAGGGGCTGGCGAGGGGCCACCAAAGCTGAGGAAGCCGCTGAGGAAGGAGACTTTGGGGCGCAGAGGCTACACAGAGGGGCAGGGCCAGGGCCAGGACCCAGGACCTGGACTGCACCCAGCGGACTCTCAGTGGAGTGATGAGAGGCAGGTCCCTCCATCACAGAACCTTAGCCTGTCTGTAAAGGAAGAGGAGATGGGACTTCCAGAATGTGTCCTGAGATTCCTGGACTTCCGGAGAGGGGAATGGTGATGGTGGTTATGAGGATGATGGCATTAGCCGTGATAGTGAAAGAGGTGTGGTGGTGAAGGTGAGGATAGTGATACTGACTGATGGTGATTGTGGTGGTGGTGGTGATGACGACGGTGGTGGTGAAGGCGAGGATAATGAGACTGATTGATGGTGATGTTGTTGATGATGATGATGGTGGTGAAGATGGTAGTGGTGATGATGGTGATGATGGTGGTGATGAAGATGATGGTGGTGACAGTGATGATGATGATGGTGGTGATAATGGTGATGATGGTGATTGTGGTGATGATGGTGGTGATGACAATGGTGATGGTGATGACGGTGGTGATGATGATGATAATGGTGGTGATGATGGTGATTGTGGTGATGATGATGATGGTGACAGGGTGGTGATGGGGTGGTGGTGGAGGTGAGGATAATGAGAGTGATTGATGGTGGTGGTGATTGTGATGGTGGTGATGATGGTGATGGTGATGACAGTGGTGATGGTGGTGGTGATTGTGATAATGGTGATGATGATGATGGTGGTGATGATGGTGGTGATGATGGTGATGATGATGGTGATGATGGTGATGACGATGGTGATGATGATGATGGTGGTGATGACGATGGTGATGATGATGATGGTGATGATGATGGTGATGATGATGATGGTGATGATGATGGTGATGATGGTGGTGATGATGGTGGTGATGATGGTGATGACAATGGTGATGGTGATGACGGTGGTGACAGGGTAGTGATGGGGTGGTGGTGAAGGTGAGGATAATGAGAGTGATTGATGGTGGTGGTGATTGTGATGGTGATGATGATGGTGAAGGTGATGATGATGATAGAACACATGCCATGTGTTTGTTGAGCACATTTATTTGAACATATTTTTGCAGACGCATTAGTTCACTCCACACATTCCTTTGCGACATTTGTAAAGAACGTTGTTTCCATTTTTCTGGTAAGTCTAGTTTTGCTTCAACAAGTGAGCAGTGGGTAACATGCAGTGTCAGCAGAAGAGTGGCAAACAAGCACTGTGCCATGGACTGAATCATCCCCTCTCCTCAAAAGGTCCCTGATGATAGAATGTGGAAGCTTTGTAAAGATCCCAGTGATCTGATAAACCACATTGTTGTAGGATTAAGGGTGGAATGCAACACTCCCTAATCCTATCTTAGCCCTAGATTTAAGGGGAGATCCCATAGCATGTGGTATGTAAAATCTCTTATCTCATTAGAGATAAAAGGGGAAGAAAGTGAGCCAAGAAGGGGAGACCCTAATTACATAAAAGCAATAATCAAGGGGAGTAGAGTTAGTCTCTCAGGAGCCCGCCTTTGAAAGACAGAAGTTCTGGGGGAGGCCAAGACACATTGACTGTCTCCAGGGACCGCTAGGCCCACAGATGCTAAAGGAAGCAAGCACCTTCCACAACTGAAAGAGAGAGGCACGGTGGGGGGGGGGGGGGGGGGGGGGGATTGAGAGAAAAGGGAGAGGAAGACAGAGGGGGGGGGAGAGGCCTTCCCCGAGAGCTGACACCCTGAATTTGCACTTCCCGCTTCCTACTCTTAACAAAAATACATTTCAGTTTGTTGACAGTGACTCTGTTAGAACAGCTCAGCTAACAGACGCGCTCCTGGCTCGCTGGAAGGCAGCAGCCTCAGGCTCTGCGAGCAGGGCTGTGCCCACCATGTTACTTCTAGGGTCTGTCTCCTGGGACACAGCAAGAGAGTTTCTGTACCACCAGCAGGAAGCCTGTGGCAACAAGGTTTGCGATGGCCAGGCACAGCCACGGCCTCCTTACCTACTGCTGGGGGCTGTTCAAGATGTCACTGAGTGTCCCCACGACAGAAAATCCCCCACCAAGCCAGCTGGCCATGATGGACTCCGACTCAAGTGCCCTACATGTCGGAGGAGAATCGTGTCCACAGGGTCCTCAGTGGCGCCTACATTGGGAGCAGATTCCTGGGCCATGAGCTGTAACTGCTTCTGAGTCAATACAGCGCCGTCAGGTGCCGTCCAGCCCGCCGCTGCCCGCGCTGACTCCATGAGCCCTCACCACTCCACCATCACCCCCAAATCACCATGCACATGCCCACTGCTGCTGTCGCTGTGCCAATTCATTGAGGGGCTTCCTGTCCTTCGCTGAGCGTCTACCTGTCCTAGCACGACATCCTTTCCCAAGTCCTGTCCTTCGCTGACCACCCACCTCTCCTGGCATGACATCCTTTCCCAAGGACCAGCCCCTCCAGACAACATGCCCCACGTACGTGAGACAAAGCTTCCCCACCGTGGCCTCCAGGGATCACCCTGGACACTCAATCCCCAACTTATTGTCAGCGGGTCAGGACCAGCTCCTAGCTGACCTTCGAGAGGGCTTCAGAGCCTGGAAATCTCATGGGAGGAGAAGCTGGTGGATTTGAACCACTCACCTTTTGGTTGTCAGGGCAACTCTTTGCTACTAGGCCACCAGAGCTCCTTGGTCAGCACTAGTCTAAGGCAGGGAAGGTGGCTCTGGTCTACCAAATCAGAGACACTTGGGATCCAATAGATAAAGGTATTCCATAGCCAGCCAGCCACCAAGCTGTACAGTTCCTGAAGATTGTGCTCTGAAGTGGTCTCGGTAGCTAGTTCTGAAGTAAGGGAGGGCCTAGAATCTTCACTTTGGAGACAAACTATTGTTGTTGTTGCTTGCCTTAGAATCGAGCATGACTCACAGCGACCCTATGAACAAAAGGCCGGTAGCCCCTCTACACCTGTGATAAATCAACATTTATCACCGTTCATAGAGTTTCCCAAGGCATGTTCTTTAGGAAGTGGATGCCACCCCTGCAGACTTTGAATTTATTATGAGATTTTATTACTTTAGTATTATTTTTAATGTCTGTATTTTAAGGGAGAAAGGAGTTAAGAACAGGGTTTGTTGACATCATAGACAAATGTTGCCACTATCTTTATTCCATGATTTTTCCAGCTCTGTTTCAGGGGTGGGAGCAGGGGGCAGGGAAGGAACTGGGGTTGAAAACAAGAGCGGAGTAGCTGAGGATTTCCCTGAGGGTGCACCCCCGTCCCCCTCCCCGAAGGGAAATTCCAGAGCAGGCTCGTCACCCCCCAGAAGAACGAAGAGGATGTGGAGGGACAGTGGGGGCTTGGCGCGCACCCCAGCAGGCTGGGCCTCCATAACCTCCCTCCCTGTGCTGGGCAGGAGGCCCGGCCTCCCCCGGGCTGCCTGGGACTTAGCGGGGGTGAGGGGCTGGGGTGGCGTGGTGAGCCTTACAGGTAAGACTCCTCCTGCAAATGGGTGAGAGAGCAGCCCCAGATGCCCCACAAAGGATTCCAGAGACATGAGGATCCCAGGATGAGGGCTCTTGGGGTACAGGGGTGCTAGAGGTGGGGTGCAGGGTTCCTAGGATATAGATGTTTCAAAGAGATGAAATCCTGGCATGTGGGAGTGCTGGGATGTGTGTGGTGTTCCCAGGATATGGGAGTGGTACGATGCAGTGTTCCTATGATTTAGGGGTTTAAGGGCATAGACTCCTGGGACGTGAGGGTTCCTGGTACATGTGAGTGTTGGCGTGCAGGGATGTGGGGTTCCCAGGACAAGTAGTCCGAGGATGTAGGGTCCTAGAATATGAGGCCAGGACACATGAATATGAGGGCTCCCAGGCCCCTTACATCTCTGCTGGTGGCACAGGAGCCCAGCTGTGGGCGTCCAGGGCTGTGTGGACCCTGCGGCCCCTCCGAGTCTATGTCCAGAGGTTTGGCTGGAGGCAGGGCACTTGGGCACACTTTGAGCACGCGCCTGCAGCCAGCACCCTGCCGTCATGCGCCTTGCCCACCCTCAAGATGGGGTGGACACTGCATGATGTGGGGGCAGTGAGTGGGTGAGAGCCGGTGGGTCTGACTCTTCCTCTCTACTTTGTCCCTGAGCTCCTCCACCCTCAGGCAGAGGTGACCAGGCCAGCAGCGGCCCCTTTAAAAGAAAACCAGCTGCCCTGAACCAAAATTACTGCTCCCCAGGCTGTGGCCATGGCACTGTCAACAAGCCCAAAGGAGCACTGGCTGGTCACGCTGTCCTGTGTGGGCCTGGGCCCAGGAGGCGGTCCTGAGGGTGGCTGGAGGGAGTCAGCATCAGCAGGGACAGGCCTCTAGGGGGCAGCATGCCGGGCTGAGTGGATCCCCCAAACCCCCCTGGCTGGAAGGGCACTGCCAGGGGTGCTGGGCAAAGGGCACAGGCTGACTACAAGCTGCTTGGAAGGAAAGATGGACAACAGAGGAAAGAAGGTGCACCGTGGACAAGGGTAGGATACGGCAGGGGAACCCCACGTCTCTCCATCCCCTCAGCTCCCCACCTCGCTCCATGCCCCATGTCCTTCCACGTCCTCCGGTATCCCCCCACGCTGGCTCCGAGCCCTGCCTGGAATGTTGTGCTTGGTGTCTGCGCTGAGTGGGTGTCATGCTGGTGTGGGGAGTGGGGAGCGAGGGGATGCAGACATTACCCAGAAAGCCCCTGTTAGTGGCCAATGACTGAAGTCCACCACCATGTGCCCACTGGCCTCAGAGGGGAGTTCAGGACAGTGCACCTCAGTGGCTTCCTGAGACCTTGCTCCCCAAATGTCCCCCAAAGTTATGTGGAAGCCTGAAGGGCTGCGTTTGTTTGGAGAGTGGGTCGTATTGTTGTCTGAACAAGGCCGTACTGGTGTGGTGGGCCCTACGCTCACCGGCGAGCCTCGAACTGTGATTCCTACTCATGGTACCCAGTGAGTCAGAGCAGACTCATACTCTCATTGGCTGGTTTCTGGGTGGATTGCCAGGCCTTTCTTGCAAGGTTCCTCTGGGTCAACCCTTCACCTTATAGAGAGCAGAGAGTGGGCTAACCACTTACACTACCAGGGACTGATGCAGGCATAGGGGGGTAGGGGGACAGATACCACATGAGGACTGGTAGAGGGTCAAAGGGTCACAGGGAATGAAGAGGGGGGCCCAGGAGAGGGCTACAGCTGAGACCCTAAAGGGGACAGCAGGGATGAGGAGTGGACATGGCGCAGATCCTGAAGGGGGACACTTGGAATGAGGAGGGGCTCTTGGGGGAGGGACACAGCTGAGACTCTGAAGGGGGACACCAGGAATGAGGGGGCCCCAGGGAGGGGGCACATGGCTGAAACCCTGCTCCCCGCCTCCAGCTCTGTCAGACAGTAACCGGCTCCTTCCAGCCACCCACATGTGGTGCCCTTGCTCCGTCAGCGCTGTCCACTGGCCACCCTGTCCTCCTGCCCACTCCACACTCCCAAGTCCAGGGAGAGGTCCTCGCGCAGGCTGTGGGCCACTCACTAGGAATAAGGAAAGGCATTAGGGGATCTGGGCTGGAAAGGCCTGAATTCCTTGAATTCCCTGCTTCCAGCAGAATTCCTATTGTACTGCCAAGTGAGAGTCAGAGGGGGGCCCGGCGTCCCTTCCCTAAGCGCCTGGATGGGGCCTGCAGCTGGGGGCCCGGCGCCCCTCCTGCGTGGTGGTCCCCTGGCCCTCTCGGAGGGGGACCATGGCCACAGGCATCCCACTGGCATGCATCAGTGCCTTCTAGGAAGGAATGAAATGGCACGTGCTCGGAGCAAGAAAAGACCCAAATTACAGAGAAATACCCCACCCCAGCACCAGAGCCAACGACTGCGGATGGGCTATTACCAGCTATTTAGTCTGTATAACTGACTAATTGATGAGAAAACACTTGCTTTTTGAAAAAGGTTTAGCTAGACCTGGTGGCACAGCGGCTAAAACACTCAGCAACTAATGGAGAGGTTGGTGGTTCAAAGCTGCTGGCCGCTCTGCAAGAGAACAACGATGGGGTCTGTAAACCGCATGGATGGTTCCTACAGGGTTGCTGAGAGTCAGAATTGGGGTTTGGGTTTGAAAGGTTGAGGGTCACATGGAAGCCAAGCCATGCCTTCCGGAAGGTTCTCAGGGAAGGGAGAGTCTCGGCTGTGGAGAGGGGCTGGGACGCTGAGACCGCCAGCAGGGGGGCTGCACCAGCTCCCAGACCCGAGCTGGACCTATGGTTGCGCCCCCCACCCCCCGGCTTCAGTGGGACACGGTTCAAACACTGTGCTTCTGGAGATCGGAGAGACCCTGGACCGCCAAGTGGACAGACCACCGTGTCCTAACACAACCAGTGCTCCTGAGAAGCAGGATGGCGAGACGCGGCCTCGATGGTCTTTGCACACGTTATCAGGAGGGGTCTGTCCCCGAGAAAAGACATCTTGCTCAGAGGGTCAGTGAAAACCTCAAGAAGACCTTCAATGAGGTGGACGGACGGGGGCTGCGGCGGGAGGGCCACACAGAGGGGTTATGAGGGCACATGGAACCCACCACGTGACACTCAGGGGCGCCGCTTTCCTCATCAAAAGTACACAGCCTCACAACTTGCCGGGCACGCCGAGCACATGGCCGGCGTCATGGTGCATCTGACACCGAGTGCACGCCCAGTGTCACTGTCACGGTGCATCTGACACACCGGTCACACGCCGGAGTGACAATGTGTCTGACACACTGAGCGTATGCCCAGTGTCCGTCACAGTGCGTCTGACACACCGGTCACAAGTCCGGAGTGACAATGTGTCTGACACACGGAGCGCACGCCCGGTGTCACAGTCACAGTGCATCTGACAGGCTGAGCACACGGCTGGCTTCATGGTGTTCTCACAGCTGCTTGACAGTCACCTTGTTCCTCATGCTGACAGACCCACCCCGCCCTGGAGCCACCCCAGCCCTGCTCGGCCGGCTCCCTTGCCACACGTCTCCCGGTGAGGACGCGTAGGTGACTGAGCTGGCTATGTCCCTGAGCAGGCCTTCCCCTGGGCGCGGAGCAGCGAGGGCAGCCAGGGCGTTGGTCTGCTTATCTCCCAGCTGCCCTGGAAGCAGCTGCATCTGAGCTGAGCAGACACGCCTGGCAGCAGCCCTGTGACTTCTCAGACAGGAAGCCAGACCCCCAGGCCTCACTCCCCCCTCCTATGGCCTCTCCTAGAGCCGTCCATGCACCCCTCCAGCCAGGAAAAGGGCAGCAGAGACCCAGCTAGCTCCCCAACCCTCAGTGGCTCCCTACTGCTGGCAACAACCTTCCTTGAATGTAGACCCTCGGGGCCTGTGGACAGAATTTCTGATCAGGGAGTCCTAGGCAGGCCCAGAACGTGAGACACACAGGGAATATGAAGGTGGTGTCTGACCTCCTCCAGAAGCTCCAGCTTACGGAGATGGGCTGCTGTACATGGTCCAAGAGAGGCCTGTTTTAGGGGCATGGAGAGGGAGAGTGGGGTGTGACTGTTCACGTCCCCCTTGAGGACAGAGGGCTGGGGGTGAGGATGCCAGACATTGTCCTGAAGGCACCAGCGCATGTGGTCCGGTAAGGCTCACTGCATCTTGGCCTGCTGGGCCTGTAGGCTGTCCGTGGGGTCCTGCATGCAGGGTGGGTCCAGCAGATCTCACATCCTTGAACTCTTATCCAGACAGGTCACTATGGCTGAAGGACCAGTGCCCACACCTCCCCCTGGTGGCTGATGGTGGGGTTGCACTGTCCAGGTGTTCTGTGTTCTTGGGGGGCAGTGACTCTGCCCTTGGGGTGTGCTGGGAGAACCAGCGTGTTCTGTGTGAGCGTCCTCATCTCCCACTGGATGTGTGGGGTGTGTTTTTCATGGGGGGTGCTGCGTCCTGGACCTCATCTCCCACTGGATGTGTCGGGTGTGTTTTTCAGGGCGTGGAGTGCTGGGTCCTGGACCTCATCTCCCACTGGATGTGTCGGGTGTGTTTTTCGGGGTGGAGGGTGCTGGGTCCTGGACCTCATCTCCCACTGGATGTGTGGAGTGTGTTTTTCGGGGCGTGGAGTGCTGGGTCCTGGACCTCATCTCCCACTGGATG
>NW_006399822.1:554347-560543 GCF_000299155.1 Elephantulus edwardii
CTGGGTCCTGGACCTCATCTCCCACTGGATGTGTGGAGTGTGTTTTTCGGGGCGTGGAGTGCTGGGTCCTGGACCTCATCTCCCACTGGATGTGTCGGGTGTGTTTTTCATGGGGGGTGCTGCGTCCTGGACCTCATCTCCCACTGGATGTGTGGAGTGTGTTTTTCGGGGCGTGGAGTGCTGGGTCCTGGACCTCATCTCCCACTGTATGTGTCGGGTGTGTTTTTCGGGGTGGAGGGTGCTGGGTCCTGGACCTCAGCCCTGCTGCCTCCTTGGGGTGTGGTACCTTACTACCTTAGTTTCCCCACTAGGCAAGGGGACCATTAACTGTTGGGAACATTTTTTCTGAGGACTTGATGTCACATAAGGAGCCCTGGTGGCATAGTAGGTTATGTGCTGGACAGAAAGGTCAGCAGTTCAAATCCACCAGAAGTTCTACAGGGAAAAAAGGAGGCAGCCTGGTCCTGTTAGAAAGCCCACGAAGCCCGGTTGTGTTGTTGAGTAAACATTTGCTCACAGTGGTTTCCCTGGGACACAGGGCTGCCCTGGAGGGAAGGATCTGGGGTGGCCTCAGGACCCGGGGGCTGTGGTCATAGTCTGCAGGGCAGCATGTGTAACTCAGAAGTGATACTTCTCAAGCAGTTCAAATCCACCAGCGGCTTCATGGGAGACGGATGGACAAATCCCTCCTGTGTGACTTAGAGCCTTGGAAATGCAATGAGGGGTCAGCTAGGAGTCAGCTCTGATGCCACGGCAGAGGGTGAGTGCCCACGTGTCCTGGGGGTCAGCTCTGATGCCATGGCAGAGGGTGAGCACCCAGGAGCCCGGGGTGGGGGTGGGTCAGCTCTGACTTGACTGTCGTGACAAAGTGAATCACGTGGATGTCCTTGTCCCTCGGTGTGTAGGGAGGTGGTGTTCACACTCTCGTCTGTCTTGCCTGGTGTCACAGGGCGCTTGGTGCTAGGCTGCTGAGCAGAGGATGGTGATTTGGATCCCTGAGCTGGGAGCCAGCCAACCCGAGGACTCCTGGGTGAACGGCCCTTCTGATCACAGGGGACACCTGTTGACGACAGTCTGTAGCTATAAATAATCATGACAAGGGACGGCAGATGTGTGGTCAAGGCTGGGCAGGGACAAGAAGGGGACATGGGTAAAGTCCTCTCAGGCAGGAAGGTGCCTCATGATGAGAGGACCTTGCATGAGGAGCAGCCCCCTTGTACCCATGGAATCGGGCTGACCTAGTGTCCACCACGTGAGAGGACATGCAATAAGGCCTTCAAATGGGCCAGATGGACTTTGAGAGATAGTGAGTTCCGGAAGGATTCCTGTTAGCATCTCAGAACTGATGAAATAAGAGTGGGAAAATGCTGGAGGCTGGTGGACCCAAGACAAGTGAGAGGAGGCCCTGGTGCCTCCCACACGGTGTGGGGACCCTTGCTGGGCAGGACAGTGGAAGCAGGAGGGAATGGTGTGTGAGAGCCCTTCTCCTGGCTGTCACGTGTGCGTGTGTGTTTGAGGACAGTCAGCAGCACGTACATGCACATGTGTGACAGCACACAAACACACATGTGTTCGCACACAGGCACACCTGTGCACATGGGTGAGTCAACACGTGGATGTGCACACATGCACACAAGCATGATAGCCTATGTGTGCAGGCATTTTCAAAGGAGTATGCTCACTCACACACATGTGAATGCATGTACATGTGTGACAGCCCATGGAGGTGTTACACATGTGTGTGACAGCCCATGGAGGTGTGCTCCTGTTACACGTGTGTGTGTGAGCATCTGTGTGATCGTCCATGGAGGTGTGTGCTGATTTGTGCACATGTGTATGTGAGTGCACACATGTGATAGCTCGTGTTGTGCAACCACACTTCATGACATGCAGGAGAAGCTGGTGTGGCCAGCCAGGCACGGTCTCAGAAGGCCTGGGGAGGATCATGGCAGGCCTCAGACCATCTCCGGCTCCTTGCCAGGGTCCAGTGGGGCTGCTCTCTGCCCGGCATGACCACGTCGCCTGGCACCTAGGACTGTCCGGGTGATCCTGTAGCCTGAGTGACTCTGAGAACTCAGTGTCCAGGCTGTTCAGGTCCAGGAGGGCCCTGGCCAGACCCTAACCCCACAGAAGAGTGCTTCTGCTGGCCTCTGGGTAGGGCAGCCTCATGGCCCTCCCTTGGCGGCCACCACTTTACGTCGGGACAACTGCCCTGGATGAGCCCACAGCTGGTCCTGATTTAGGAGCATCCAGGCACAGAGGCCTTTGGGGGTTTGCACCCCCAGTTGGAGGTTGTCTCTGCTCCTTGCCTTCCAGCCCTTTGAGGCTAAGGAACCCCACGGAGACTGGAAGCACCTGGGTCCAAACACTGACATGCAAACTCCGGAGTAATGGCACTCCCTTATCTACCGGTTGGCGTGTCAGTAGCTGCAGTCAGAACACCCTCAGTGTCACCGGGGTGCCTGCAGCTCTGGACCCATGTGGACAGGGCAGTCGGGAGGCCCAGCCTCCTTCAGAGTCCACTTCCAGATGGTCTGAGGACGGCCCGCTAACGTGCGGGTCCCAGGGAGGGGCCTGGCGTGGGGGGCCTGTGGATTCCATGGGCCTTGCATCACGGGAGGAGGTCCAGCCAGGCTCCCAGGGCAGCTGTGACCTCGCAGATAAGATAAGCGGGCTGTAAGCCCATCACTCACTTCCTGCTGGCCTCGCCAGGCCTGGACAGTTCTCCTGGAACAGCCTCTGTAACAGGAATGCAGGCAGCAGAGATACCAGAGGCCCCTTCATGGAGCCCCCCACCCCCAGGGTGAGCACAAAGGCGAGGTCACCTTCTTAGAACGAGGCCTCCCATCTGCGAGGCTCAGGGGCCCTGCCAGCCCAGGAAAGCTGCACCAGCCAGGAGCCCCCGGGGCGGCTGAGACGTGTCCTCCGTGGGGATGCTAGGCTGTGTGTGGGGACGCTGGGCTGTGTGTGGGGACACTGGGCTGTGTGTGGGGACGCTGGGCTGTGTGTGGGGATGCTGGACTGTGTGCACAGGGCCCTGGGGAGGCTGGGACGTGTCCTCCGTGGGGATGCTGGGCTGTGTGTGGGGACGCTGGACTGTGTGCACACCACCCCGGGGGAGGCTAAGACCCTGCAGGATGGGCAAGCCCTAGTGAGGTGAGTGTAGCTGGCATGTGGGCTGGTAGGTAGGCACAGAGGGAGATGAAATGCCCTTGGATGCACAGTCTTGACTTTTGCCCAAAGGGACCCACACTCTGTCCAGCAAAGGACGTTGAGGCCAGAAGCCCACCTCAAAAAGGTGAGTTTTGAAGCACCATCAGCGCCCCCTGGGGGATACTGTGCCCCATGCACGTGTTGGATTTCACTCAAAATCCAATAAGTCATGGCCTCCAGAAAGTGGTTGCTCTGAGTTGGACAAAGTATCTAACACACAGCTCCGATCAGGGGCCAAGACCAGTATCACCTCGCCGAGGGCTCAGGGGCCACTCCCGGGCGGCCTGGTGTCCTATCTCCACCAACCTCCATGGAAGATGCGAGAACCCTGGTCAGGTGACTTGGGTCCTAGGGGCGGAGCCTGTCTATTAACACAGTTATAGATGGAGCCGTCCCCTGGAAAACCATCTTGAAGTCCTAGCCCCCCATCCCTGTAAATGTGGCTGTGCCAGGAAATGGGGGTGTCTGATGCCACCAGCTCACACAAAGTCACACTGGAGCAGGGTGTGTCCTCACCCCACCTGAGTGACATCCTGATAAAAGAGGAGGCACAGAGACGCAGAGGGGAGTCGGTCACGTGAAAGAGCCAGAGGCTGGGGGACACAGCCATGAGCCAGAACGCCAAGGATTGTGGGGAGCCGAACGCAGAGAGCCAGCGAAGGGGCAGGGGCTCTGATGGCCACAGAGGGGGCCAAGCTGGGGACACCCTGGCTTGGGGTTTCTAACCCTCAGAACTGAGAACATTTCTGACCATATGAAGTCGCCCAGCCCAGGGTGCTGAGCATCTGTCACTAAAGGAAGGACCACAGTGCTTGGAGTCGAATCAGCTGGGATGAACCCCAAGTGCATGTCCACCTCTGAGGTGCATCAGGCTGGGTTCTGTACCCCTGGCCGAGACCAGTCAGATGGCTGAGGTCAACGGCTGAGCGATAGCACTCATGCCCCTAAGGTTGGCTGGGTCCTTCCTGTGGTCAGTGAAGCCACACCGCTGTGCCACCAGCCCCTCTTGGACAGAAGCCTACTGGGGGAGGCTCGTGACATCCACCAAAAATGGGCACCCCTCTCCTGCAAATGTGAGGCATGGCTGCAAACCTGGCTGCTGACCTTAAAAACCTACAGGGTGTCCCAGGGTGCTGGTAGACACAGCCTGGGGGACAGCTGGCTGCATGAGGCTGGGGAGGCATAGAGAGGGGTGTGTCCCTTCACTTTGTAAAGTGTGATGGAAGCTAGGTGACAGTACATGTCCATGGTGGGATGGGGCACAGCCCATCTGGTGGCCTGAGGAGCCTGGTTTGGGGAGTCTGCCCCTCCCACCTCCTTTACTGTGAGGAACTTCTGCTTAGACCCCCAGCTTCCAAACTCACCTTCACCCCTTCAGCATAGAGCCTTCTAAGTTCCTGCCACCCAGCCCTGCACCAACAAGCAGCCCTGGCCTGTCCAGAGTTGTCCAGTCTGCCTATCTGCCCCTCTGGGCTTCAAGCCCTCTCCTGCCCAGAGTCTCCTGGGCACCCCCATAGTCACAGCCTTATCTTGCACCATCATCATCTGTGGACAAACACCTGCTGTGGTCCTCCCGGCCACACGGCTGCTCTCAGCGCTCCGGGTACTCCACCACAGAGAACCCCACATTCAGGGAGCGGGTGCCCTCAAAGGGAGGACCTATGGGAGGTGAGCTCTGGTGCCCAAGTGGGAGAGAGTTCTACTAGCAGAGCCAGTGACATTGTTGGGGAGCATCTGTCTCTGAGGGTCACACTCAGCTGAGACAGACGCTTGGGGGTGTGGAGAGGGGATGTCCAGCCAGCTGAGTCCCACCTCACTCAGGTCGCAGGGCCAAATCTCTTTAGCACATGGTGCCGGGCGCAGGAATGTAAAACCTGAAATAACCAGGGCGTAAACGTTTCCAGAGTCTGTGCCTCGTTACATTTTCCTAAGGGGAGACGTTAAGAGCAGCAGCAGCCTGGTCCCGCATGCCCTCAGCCCGGCTGCCCAAGCCTGCGGCCACCGGCCTGACTCGAGTACCACATCGCTGGGCTGCTGCTGAGAGAAGCGTGCTGACCAGGCGGCCACGGTGTCACCTCGTTGGTGTCACATACTGCTAACAGATCATCTCTAATGACAGCAGATGGGTTTTTACTTCCACGAGGGAAGAAACTTCTAGACTGTCTTTCCCGTCATAGCAGTTTTCTAAAGCTGTCATTGATCTGGGCCTCCTGGCTCTGCGCCCCAGGAGGAGGTGGGCGTCAGAGGTAGCTGGTTTCTGGAGGGTCTGGGTACAGGTCGGGAGCATCATCTTCAAGGCCACCAACGGTCATGGTCATGGGACCAAGGGAAGGTGGCTGGGAAGGAGCTGGTGGCCCTCGTCCCCAGCCACGTGGGGTCAGGGGGGACAGCCGTGAGAAAGCTCACGGTGGCTGCTGTGGCTGTAATTGTGATTCTAACTGTCTTAGGTGGCGGCGACTCTGAGGAGGAGGGCTCCATGTCCTGTGGCTCATGGGGACATGTCCTGGAGAACTCCACAGTGCTGCCATCTCCCCTGCTCTGTCGTGACTGTGGGATTCCCAAGACAAGAGACAGACCCAAGGACGGGTGTCCACTGGCTTCAAAGGGGTTCCCACGGGGACATGTGGCAAAGCAATTCCCATGGAGTTGGGGGAGTCGCCTGTGTCTCTGACTTTGGGACGCCATGTGCAGAGTGTGGCATTTCAGGGCTCACATCTCACTGAGTGCCAGGGCCCCACTTGGCTCAGCATTGGGAAGTGGTGGCATTTGTTCACAAGTGTCACAAACACATACTGGTGACATTTTAGGAGATGTTGTTGCTGGTGTGTGGGAAGGAGCCCACTCCATGCTTGTCATTGATCTTCAATAGAGCTGGGGACACGGTTTCCTTTGCCTGGTTTTAGTCTCTCATGATATCCAGAGTGGATGAGTACACACGTGACACATCCCTGCCATACACACGTCTTCCTCAGCTCTCTGGAAG
>NW_006399822.1:562224-563326 GCF_000299155.1 Elephantulus edwardii
GATAGAGGACACTGTTGTTAGAGGACACTGTTGATAGAGGACACTGTTGATAGAGGACACTGTTGTTAGAGGACACTGTTGTTAGAGGACACTGTCCGTGCCGGCTCACAGCGATCTGTGAACAACGGACTGAACGCCCGATCTCGCAGTGCCCTCACGGTCTGCCATACTCAAGTCCCGTTGCTTTTGTCACTTTTCTCTAAGCGTCTGGATGAAATGGCTCTCATCTGAATGGAAGGTCCAAAATAACCCCCCTGTCCTCCCAGTTCCCCAGACCCTGCCTCATGTCCACCCCACTGCTGAGCCAGTCCAGTCTGGGAGGTTGACATGCTGAGACACTCAGAGGGGACACTGCTGGTGTCTGCCTGCCCAATACCTAAGTAAATGGTCCTCGTCCAGCTCCTTCAGCCATCCTGTCCCCTTGGAGCAAGGGCTGAATCATTTTCAGCCCCAGACAGCTGGAGTGGTGTCCCAGACAAGCTGGCACACTCCCATCCTAGCCTGGTGTCTGGGAGCCGTGAGGCTGCCTGCCCTGTGGCCTTGGGATACTGCGCACAGCAGGGCTGTGGGGCCATGAGAAAAATTCATGTGGGGAAGTGCCTTTCTCCAGCCAGCAGTCACTGTCCCCTGGGAAGCAATATCCTCTGCAGAGCTGGGAGCCTCAGGGCAGGGCTCATCAAAGGCAGGTGTCCCCGGGCGCCATCTGGGACCATCCCATCCAGCGTTGCATGCGAGCCCAGGGACAGCACAGCTGGCTCCCAGATCTCAAGAGCAGACTAGACTCGTGGCAATGTCATCCATGTCCTGACCAGACAGAGCCTTCTGCTGCATCCTGTCGCGTGGCCTGGGAGCAGATGCCCACACCAGACCTCTTCTGGAGAAGGGAACCCTCTACATTGTGGTCACCTCGCCTGCACCAAGCAGTGACAGGACAGCCTCGGTCCCCAGGCTCCCGCATCTTCTGAGTACTGACCAGGCTTTTTCCATGTAGATGTTAAGGAAGGTATGGTGCACTGTGACCAATCCGTCAGGAGGGTCCCTCACAGAGAAATACTTCAGGCGGCTACTCTAGGCAAGGACCAGAAACATGGTCCCACCACCC
>NW_006399822.1:563601-564818 GCF_000299155.1 Elephantulus edwardii
CACAATTCCCAGCAAGATGGTCTTACAACCATCAGAAACATGGCCCCACAACGCCCAGCAATATGGTCCCACAACCTCCAGCACATGATGCCCCTCATTCACCCCAAGAACATGGCCCCACAACCCACAGTAATATGGCCTCATGCCCCTCAGTAACATGGTACATGGTATCACAACCCACAGCAACATGGCACCACACGTCCACCCAGATGCAGGGGTCTGCCGCAGGTTCCCACAGAGGTGGGGCCCCATGAAGAGCACCTGCAACATATCCCTCTGGACACTTGTGCCCATGGATGACTCAGTGGCATGGGCCGTACTTGATGGGAAGTCATATTTCTCCATGGTCATAAAGACTTGAGGCTTACCTGTAAAAGTACATTCTCTCTCCTGCCTCCAGACTAGAGACCTTGACATAAAGGCCAGAAGACATTTTCATCTACTCTTTCCACAGCACGTGGAGCAACAGTCTATAACGACAGCTGGGGCCCAGACTTTACTGATGGTTCGGGGAGAGAAGTAGATGCTTTAGTTTGGTGCTAGGGGTGGCCAGTCTCCTCTGGAAAGGCTTTGTGCACCCAGCGATTCTTTCTTCAAAGAACTGGTGACTAGAAAGTGCACTTGTTACTTCTTAGCTGGCCTAGGAGATCTACAGAGCAGGCACCAGGGCCTGCACTTCAGCTTAGCACCAGAGCCAAGTGCAAACAGCACATGATGGGTTTTTACTAAGAGAGTGAGCAGTATAGCATGGGAGAGTAAGCTAGGAGAGGGAAGCAGCACCGATGGAACATGGGCAGGCTGGAAGGTTGAGTGGATGGATGGGTGGGTGGATGGTAGATGGTGGATGGATGGAGAGAGGGAGGGATGGATGGATGGATGGATGATGGATGGATGGAGAGATGGATGGAGGGATGGATGGTGGATGGGTGGATGGATGGATGGGTGGATGGATGGGTGGGTGGGTGGATGGATGGGTGGATGGATGGATGGATGGATGGATGGATGGATGGATGGATGGGTGGTTGGGTGGATGGATGGATGGAGAGAGGGAGGGATGGATGGTGGATGGGTGGATGGATGGATGGATGGATGGATGGGTGGATGGATGGGTGGGTGGATGGGTGGGTGGATGGATGGATGGAGAGAGGGAGGGATGGATGGATGGGTGGATGGATGGATGGATGGATGGATGGATGGATGGGTGGATGGATGGGTGG
>NW_006399822.1:564927-571754 GCF_000299155.1 Elephantulus edwardii
TTAGCTTTCAGAGCCCAATCAGGTAGAATACGAGGTGGCCAGAAGCATAGGGTCCAGTGAGTCTATCGGCCAATTCATATCAACATTTCAGTCTCACAACAGTTTCAACTGGCCCTTCTTACTGCCCAGTCATGAGTAGTGTTTGGTCGCACAGAGGATTAGGCCACAGGCTTCCCTGAAGAACGTGGAAGATGCCGTGTCCTGCCCATGACTCGTTTAGGGTTAGAGTTAGGGTTAGGCTCCTCTGTGGCTCCAGCTCCCTTAGCAGCACACTGGACGGTCTGGCTGGATGCGGTGTGGAGGCTGCGTGGCTGTGGTGTGGATTCAGTGTGGCTGCTGCGTGGCTGCTCTGTGAGGCTGAGGAGAAGGTGCATGGCCCCTGGGTGAGGGCCTGCTGGACTGTGCGTGCTGTTCCTTCTGCCTGACTACGCGTCCCTCACTCCTAGTCTGACTCTTGCTCTAGAACCAGGGCCCGGTCTCGGGGATGCTTCCCTGACCATGTCACTCAAAGCAGACCCCTTCTTGCCTTTTAACTGTCGTACAGCCCAAGTCTTCTTCATGATCTTCACCCCCACCTGTAATTGTCAACATACTGGAAAGCTCATTTAATGCTGGTCTTCCTAGGTACCCGGGGTGAGTTCTCAGATGAGGTGACATTCAGCTGAAATAAAGACAGCACAAAGCTTTGGGGGCAGGGGGGAGAATACGACCTAACACTGGAAACGGCCAGGTCAGAGGCCAGAGGTTAGACAGCTTTGCACATTTGTGGACCAGAAAGATGATGATTATGTCCCAACCTGAGAAGAGCTGAGGGTGGAGGGCTGACTGAGGACCAGGGCCACAGGCTCGAGCTTTGGATCGAGGCATCCGCATGTTCCTGGATGTGGATGAGGCTGACCCAACGGGACGGCCACCAACAAAGCAGCCTGTCTTGTCAGCAGTGAGGACACAGGAGGCCAAAGAGAAGTGCGATCCAGGATGGAAAAACCATCACGGCTTTAACTTTTTCCAGCCAAACACTCTGTCTTTGCTTTGTCAGAATGTTCCATGGAAATGCCTCGCCAAGGGCTGAAGTCTTGCTGGGTCTGCTCGCCCACCAACCTATCCATGCAGCTCCCTATCCACCCCCTCATCCACCTGTCTATCCAGCCAGCTGGTCACTCATTCACCCACTCGCCCAGTCCTTTAGGCATCTACCCAGAGCCATCTATCTACCCAGTCACTCATTTATCCATCAATCCACCTGTCCATCTGCCATCATTCACCTGTCTTCTATCCATCTTCAGTCATTCAGCCGTCTCCCCACCCATCCACCCATCCACTCATCTCCCCACCTACCAGCCGTCTCCCCACCCATCCACCCATCCACCTCTCTACTGTCCATTCATCGTCTATCCATCCACTTACCATCCACCTACTTATTCATCCATCTCTCTATTCAACCACCCACTGAGCCACCCACCCACCCACCCATCAATTCACCCACCCTGCGTTGTATTAGCCACAACTCTCAGTCAGTTCCAGCGAATGGAAGTAAAGCGAGTCGTGATTCTGGCTGCTAGTATGGACCTGCCATTGGCCACCACCTTTCCGCATGAAGGATAAAGAAGACCCCAGGCCCTTTCCCGAGGCCATTTTGCTGAAAACTGTTGGAACTGGGTCCTCAGAGAGGCTGTGTTTCTTGGACTAGTATCAGATGAGAGGTCCAGGATATAGAAGTTTAAAGCCTAGAGCCGTTTGGTTGCAAATAAAAACCTAAGAATTTTCAATTTTCACAACACAGGCTGAGAGCAGCTAGTACACGGAAAAACTGACTTCAGGCAGCTTTTAGAAGAGTCTGGAGAAGTTCACTGACGAGGAGTGGGGTGGGGGCTGCTGCAGTGACTCCAGGGAGGGTCTGACGGCTCCCACCCACATGCACCCCAGATCCTGGCCAGCACTCCGTCCATTCATGAGTTCCACCCTCAAGTTGTTCTCTCCTCTCTAAGCCTTCAGGTGATCAGACTCCAGAACAACCCTCGTTTCTATGACAGGCTGTCCACGTAAGCATTCTGGCACACACTAAACCCTGACGTCACATCACACCCCCATTTCATAGATGAATCAGCTGAGACCCAAGGTTACAGTGGAGCCTCACATCCAGGCACTCATTGTCCAGTATCCTCCTCTCTCTTAAGCCCTTTGACATCGGGATCACGCCTCCCTGTCTGGAGATGGGAGGGCTCAGTTGATGGTACATTGACCACCATGTGATTATGACACTGAGGCTAGGTTTAGCCAGTCACCTCTTGTCCCTTGAGGCCACTACAGGCTTCTTTGGAGCCCGACTCTGTGGGACCCCATTCCGACTGTACTCTCTGTGCCCCCTCATATCTTTCCCCCTTAGTGTGGCCCTGCGCGCGGACCCACTTCATGTTCTCCAGACTCCTTCTGGAGCCCACTCCTCCTTCCCTGGTGTGTCTTCCTCCCCAGTGCTCCCAGATGTGAGCCTTGCATTCCTTCACCCCAAACCCCTTCTATGGTTATACAGACCACAGTGGGACCAGACTGGGCAGGGAGAAGACAAGACCTACAGAGCTGAAGAAGCCACCCCAGTCCACCCTCTGGCATCTCAAATGTAATGCCACTGGTGACTCGAAAACAGTCCTGCTAGCTGTTACATGAACTTGAACATGGCCTGAAATCTCATGACCTTGATGCTAGCTGAAGAGGCAGGTCCACTTGAAGTTCATTTAAGGAAAGGGATTCCACCTACTGTCGTGAGGAAGCAGGCTGTTCCAAGAACTCCCAGTGCCCACCCTTTTCTACAAAAAGTTATCTTTATCTGTCCTTCACGCACACAGCAGCGTAAGAGGAAGTGCAAAGAGCCAAGAGATAAACTGGGATCAAGGACACCGGAAATTTTGCCTTTCATCTGTAGAGCCATCTGTGGTGGAGGGGAGCCCGGCCAGCAGAGCCTCGTGGCCCAGTGCCATGTGCACACCTGCTGTGGGGATGTGCCAGCCACAGGCCCCTGGCACAAACATCTCACCTCTCTGGAGTAGGGCTGCCCTGAAGACAGCTTGTCCTCATGGTCCTTGAGACTGAAGAGGCCCGAGGCCAGTGGGAGCCAGGCTGTGTAGCAGCTGTGACTTGGAACAAGTGGTTTTCCAAGATGCCTGTGTCCTCAGTATCAGTGGAGTTCCCAGATGTGAACTCCTGCAAATTCCTTTTTCTCAGACTATAGGACATGCTCCTCTGGGCCTGGTTAAGTGATGCTGCCAGGATTCTCTTTCTACTCTGAGGCACCTGCTGTGAGAGGTGGCATATTTGGTCCCAGAGTGTAAGCTTCTGCTGGTATGCATGGTTCCAAAATCCACTGCTAGGTGTGCACACTCCAATTTCTCACCCTAGCCATCATCACCAAACCACCATCATCACCACCATCACCACCATCATCATCATCCCCACCACCATCACCACCACTATCATCTCAGCCATCAGCACCATCACCACCATCACCATCATCATCACCATTCCATCATCACCATCACCACCATGATCATCACTCTCATCTCAACCACCACTACCATCATCATCATCATAACAGACACTCCTGCCTGTAGTCACTGGAACTCTGGCAGCGTGTAGGTGAGTGTCCGCATTCCCCACCACCCAGCACCTATATGCACCCTTACACCTGCAGAAAGCTTTGCACAGTAACACCTAGAGACTCTAGGACACACATTGCAGTTTTGCTGGACATTGCCTGAGTGGATGCTATGTGGAACATGGTGGCAATAAGTCTCAAGCCTTGAACTTGTGAACATGGCCTCGGGCTAGAGGTGACCTGGCCAAGTGGAGTCCTGTCAGAGAGGATGGGGTGGAGGGACCTGCGTGGGCCAGCCATGCAGCGCTGGACTCCAGGGTCCAGGAGGGCCTTCCCCACGAGCCTGTGGAGTGAGCACGGCCCTGCCCGCACACGGGGTTTGAGCCCCCACCAGAGCTGGGAGATGACCCCTTACTCTTGTGAGGAGCTGTCATTAGTGACGCCTGCCCAGCAGCCCAGGGGACTCGTGCCACCCCCTACCCACTGCAGGGGTCACAGGGCCACTCCTGCCACCACCTCTGCTGTCCACAAGCAGAGGAATGCCAAGGATCACGAGGGGTGCAAGGAGCCAGGAGAAGGAGCCCGACAGAGCGGGCATGGTTGAGCCAGGGTTGGGCTCTTAGCCCTCGCCATCTCAGAGAGTAAGCCTCCGGTTCTTTGAGCTGACCACATGTGGTCATTTTTGTTACAGCCGCTCTAGAAAACATAGACCATTTCCAGACTACTAGGCCATTTGCCTGATCCCAGAGAGGCCCTCCCGCTCCTTCCCGGCCACCTCCAAGCACAACACGGTCACCACGACCCCAGACTCTGCTCCAGTAGCCAGCATCCGGGCAGCGGCACAATGAATTGGCAGGAATAGCCATCAGGCAGGCTGGAGAAGTCCAGGAATGGACATGAGGGCTGCTCTCCCGGGCCCTGGCAGCACCCACGATCCTTCCACTACATGTCAAGACAATTTGGATTCTGTAAATCCCATCCCTGGATGCATAGTCTCCAGAAACCCCTGCTCTCTGCAACACTTGACCTCCGGAACACTCCAGAACACTCCAGCACCTGGTGCTTGGTGGATGAGAGGGAACAGGAGGGGCCTGAGGAGTGCCTCAGCAGGGTGGGAGTCCATGGAGGCCAGACAGTTTTGCCTGCTCCCTGCTCCTGCAGTGGGGTCCTCACAGAGTGGAGCAGGGTTTGCAGGCTTGCAGGCAGCTCCCAACCCTGTAGGGTGTGAGGGTTCAGCAGGTGGTCACCCACCAAGGACCCCACTGTTGAGGTCTTTGCACCGGGGATTTGGTGTCCCTGCTGCGTGGGAGGTGGTGGCTGTGTGGTTCCACGGCTTGCTCCCTGTCTCTGATATGGATGGCACCTGGGCTGCAGATAAGCAGAGGTGTCAGAAGAGGAACACGCCCCCCCCAGGAGCATCCCCGGGCCTGGGCAGGGGTCAGCACCAGCAGGTGAGCGCATGAGCTCCCAGCCCTCCCTCTCTGCATACTCACTGCTCTCCTCCGGCCCAGGGGCACCAGGGCTCCAGAGTCACCACTGGACATTCAGGCTCATCTCTTCCCAGCACAGAGGTGCTGTTTCTCATCCACCGCACAGGCCCAGCCTTACCTGCTACCCTCAGTGAGCACACCTTGAGCTTGAACTTGGCTGTCCAGCTCTTGGGCATCATAAGTGTGACCAGAGCATCAGATCACATGTCTGCATTTATAAAGACCCACACTATACACTAGCATCAGTGTAAAACCAATTCGTACACCAATGTCAACACCTGACTAACTCATGTACTGGCATCAGTAATAACCTCTATGCCCACGTCAGAACAACCACCAGCCTGCACACCAATGTCAGCACAACAGGCGTGCCCATGTGACAATAGGCGTGTCTCACATGACAGCCTGCATGCCCACGAGACAGCAGGCTGCCCACGAGACAGCCTGTGTACCCACATGACAGCCTGTGTGCCCACGTGACAACAGGAATGCCTCACATGACAACAGGTGTGTCCTCATGATAATAGGCACGTTCACAAGAAAATAGCGATGTCCATATGACAACAGGTGTGCTCACATGAGAACAAGTGTGTCCACATGATAAGAGGTGTGTCCACTCTGTTATAAAAAACCCTCCCCAATAAGTTCACAATGTGACTCCCCCATTCTGCATGCCCAGAATGAGGAACTTCACCGGGGAGCTTCCCTATCCCCCCCTTTAATAAAGCTGCATTAAGCTTTCAAAAAAAAAGGTGTGTCCACTAATGCTCATTTCAGTAAACAACATACCTGCACATGTATGTCAGTATGAGCACTAACACGCGTGCCCACACAAGGTGTATCCACATCATAACAGGTATGCCTACATGACAACAGGTGTGCCCACATCAGCGCAACAACTAACCTGTGTGCGACTCACCACGAAAGCCAACTTACAAGCCATGCTCAGCGCAGTGGCCGTCTCGGTGCCCGCACCAGCTCATGACCAACCACGTGCCCGCACGGGCGTCAACGCCACACCAACGCCATCCAGTAACTCATGTGCTCACTTCAGCACAGCACAAGCCTTCAATCAACAGCGCAGCTACGATGCCGAGTGACCCCCATACAGAAGAGTAAGTCTTTCCTACCTTGGACGTCCTGTCCCAGCAGCATGTCCACTCCAGGAGAGGGCTGGTCTCCTTCAGAGCACCTGCTTCCTCAGCAGTCAGGACAACCCTGGAACGACACGTGTGTGGTTAGACTGAGTCAAGTGGGGCTTGCACAGGAGACCATCCCAAATCATCCTCATGGTGGACAGGTGTGGGGAGAGCTCACACGTGAGGCTGGAGTGGCCGAGTGTGGTCACTCAGCCCATGGTTCCTCCATCCACTGGGCCTCAGCCTGCACCGAGGGAGAATGACGTCTTGAGTGGGAGGAGGAGTAGGAGATTGTAAACAGGTCACATCTAGACTGGCTCGGGACCTGGGACCTGGTGAGCCCACTGCTAAGAACCTACCCATGAAAAGCAAAAAAGAAAGTCTACTCAAAGATTTGTCTGTGAATATTCATATCAGCACTGCTCACAGTAGCCCCTAAACTGGGACCAACCAAATAGCCACCGAGTGGTGAATGGATGCACAAATGTGGTCCATTGACGTGTTAGAATAAGTCTTTCTCATTAAGGAGAAGGGGCTTCTTGTGCACACCGCAATCTGGGCATATCCCATGGTGCACACGACCGCATGGGCGTATCCCATGGTGCACAC
>NW_006399822.1:571919-573879 GCF_000299155.1 Elephantulus edwardii
ACCGCATGGGCGTATCCCATGGTGCACACGACCGCATGGGCGTATCCCATGGTGCACACGACCGCATGGGCGTATCCCATGGTGCACACAACCACCTGGGAGAATCCCGTGGTGCACACGACCACGTAGGCATATCCCAAAACATCAATCTAAATGAAAGACACCAGGTACAGAAGATTGTATATTTTGCATGATTTCCACTTACAAGAATTTTCCAGAAAAACCCAGTCATTAGAAACAGAAAGTGGTTGCTTGGGCCTTGGGTTGGAAATGGGATTGGCCACAAGCGAGTAACAGGGCCCTTTGTGGGGTAATGGGACTGCTATCGATCAGAGTCAGGGTGCTGGTAGCAAAAGTCTGTAAACAGATAGAAGGCATCTCGGGGTACCCTCACAATGGTGGATGGTTCGCAAATTTCACCTCGACAAAGCTCTGGAAGAAGGGGAAGCTGGGGAACGTGGGCGGGGTGGGTGGACGCTCAGCTCAGGAAACATCCAACGGCTTTACTGCCGAGACCTCTCTCTAGCTCCAGACGCCCTTGGAGGCGAGGAGGCAACGTGAAAGGCCACAGAGAGGCATCGCACTGCTGCAGAAGTAACCCCACGCTGCAAACACCACACCACAGGCTCGCCATCTGTGCCGGGCTGAGTCACGGCCCTCAACGCTCACAGCCGCACCGAAGCCCAGGACCCACCTTCTCCGGAGGTGGCACTCTACAGATGTGCTCAGAGAGCTGGGTCAAGGTGACCCTAAGGCCAACATGGCAGGAAAGGGACACCTGGACCGGGGCATCAGGAGGAACGCCGCCCACATGCCAGGGCTCACTAGCAACACCAGGTGTGGACAGCGACATGGGACAGACCTGTCCTCAGAACCTCCAGGAGGAACAAAATCCTGTTGGCCTGTTGGTGGTGGACTTGTGGCCTCCAGAACCTGAAAGAATACATTTTATCCGCTGGCCCTGGTGACATCAAAGATTGAGCACTTAGTTACTAAACCTAAAGGTTGGTGGTTCAAACCCACCTCTGGGTTCCTGGGGTAAAAATCTGGTGACCTACGTCCCACAGACCCTGTCCTATGTACCCCAAGGGCCTCCAGGACTCAGATTGCAGCTAAATGACAGGAGGCCTCGACAGGGGACAGGTACTGTGAGGAGGTCCCACTCAGTCCTAGGAAATGGAAAAGGCCCAGGGCAGAAGGGCAGAAGGCACGGAGGACGGGGAAGGGGCCGAGTGGAGAGGGCCGCGCACGACCAAGGCAGTGAAGACCCGCAAGGTAGCGCCGGGCCGCTGAGCCGGAGCCCAGTTTGTTTTGTAAATCTTTACCCCAAACACAAGAAAAATGGGGCAGGGTGGGGGAAGCAAAGCTGGTCCTAAGAATAAGCTAAGGAAAGTCTTCACCTCCAGGTGACCGCAACGCAGGTGCTGGCCCGTCCCCTCGACCCCTCAGGAGAAGCGAGCGAGCCACACCAGAGCGTAATCCTTCCCGAAACCCCGCAACACGGACGACTCAGAGGACAGCATGCTGGATGAATGAGTGCTGCCTATGAACCCTCCAACCCACTGCGTGGGCGGCACCGGCTCAGCTGGCCCTCCGGCTGCAGAGGCCCCAAATCTCACCTTTCTCTCAAGGAGAAGTGAGGGGATTTGAACCAGCAGAGAGGTGTGACACTCGGGTTGGCAGGTCAGCTCTCTACTGCCTGGACCACAAGAGCTCCCATCGCTTCTCAAAACACCCACATGGTCCTGTTGGCTTCCCCATTTTGATGTCAGATCACCAGAGGTCTGGTGCTGGCGTCTGATGCCCTGTGCTCCAGCCGCCAGTGCTTCCCGCATCCCCAAACCCCTAGAGGAAGAGTCCAGGTGTCCCCGACCCCCACAGGAGGCATCCAGCTGTCCTCAAACCCTCAAAGGAAGAGTCCAACTGTCCCTGAACCCCCACAGGAAGAGTCCAACTGTCC
>NW_006399822.1:573979-585436 GCF_000299155.1 Elephantulus edwardii
GAGTCCAACTGTCCCTGAACCCCCACAGGAAGAGTCCAACTGTCCCTGAACCCCCACAGGAAGAGTCCAACTGTCCCTGAACCCCCACAGGAGGAGTCCAACTGTCCCTGAACCCCCACAGGAGGAGTCCAGCTGTCAGAAGGCCAGTTTATGGGCTTTGAGGAATCGTCTGCAAGCACTTAGGCCTTTGTTTACGCGAGCCTTTGATCGGCTGAGAGTGTTTAGGACTTGTGAAGAGTCTCTTCAGTGGCCACCGGCCTTGGAGACAGGACTGGTGGGAGGTGCCATTGGCCTGTCCTTGGTTTGGGGGTGTTGGGCCCAGGGGCAGAGGACCCCCTGACTGGAAGCCTTAGCTGCAGGTGGAGGTGGACCCCATGGGGAGTCAGGCCCCCGCCATCAGCTGTACTTGCTGTGACCTCCCCAGACGTTCGAGGCCCTGACAGTGCCGGGGAGGGGCCTGTCATTCTACAGGGAGCTTCTCAGCCATCCTGGCCCTGCATGTCCCCCCACCCCCTAAACCATACCCCAACAATGTCCCCACCAGCCCCCTTAGACCCACACCTTCTAGCTGCTCTGCACGGATCCAGCAACCCCTCTGACTTGGGGCACGCTTCCTCTGAACCCCCCGCGGCCGCCAGCTCTGTTATTTCAGGTTGTTTCGTGTCTAGTACAGTCTTCAGCTGCTCTGACCGCCGGGCTGGAAGAGACCCCAGGAGCTAATTCCTGTAATCCCAGGGATCCGACTACTTCAATAAAGCGGCGTGCGGTCAGGGGCAGAAAGCGCGTATGCGAGCCCCAAGAATGCGGCGGCGGCTGTCGGGGCGTGCAGACCCCCTGGCACAGACCCGCCAGCACACGAGGTCACCGGGCAGGGGCTGCTGAGAGTCTGGACTTGGGGAGGAGCACGCACGAGGACGCTGGCTGGGGGGACCGGGGTCTCCTGTGTGGGGCCAGGGCATGAGGCTCTCCCAGGTTGGGGAGCATGTCCACACGTGTTCATCCTCCTGAACCATCTTGGGGCCCACATCAAAGCTTTTGTGTGGCTGACAGGGACCCTCAAAATCTAGCTCTGGTCCAGGGGTCACATTTCACAGTTGCCGTTTTGAGGGCCCTGCCCTGGAACCATGTTGTGCTGGGTCCAGCTCACAATGCCCCGTGTGTGCCAGGGTCACCTGCACCCACAGACCCTGCGCCCCATTCTCCAGCAAGGGACTTTGTGCCATCTGTCGGGAGCTGTGCTGGCCGCCCGAGGCCCTTTCTCCCCTCCAGCCGTCCACCCCTTCCTGCCTCCCGGGCCTCAGCGGGGGTATTGCTCTTCCAACATTAACGGCTGGTCTGTCCATGGAGCGTCTCCCTGGTGTCCCCGGTCACCCTGTAGGCACACCTCTTGTTCGTCTGAAAGGTGAGAGACCAGGATGAATTTTGTTCCAGGCTCGACTAAAGGCTATATTCTGGGGGTTCCACCCGTCTCTCAGACATGTCCCCCGCCCACTCAGTCCAGTCACTCCACTGTGGTCCCTCTCAGGGTGGCCAGTGGTGGGAGCTGGGCCCCATTGGGTCTCGGGGGTCATGGAAGTAGAGGTCTGCATGGTCCATTTGTCCTTTAGATTAAACGCATCAATAGCCAACATCATGATAATGAAGACTGAAATTTGTTACTGGTTTCATCTTGCTGGGACCCACATTGAACACTTGATCTCCTGACTGTACCAACAACCAGGAGATCTAGCCAGCCAGCATTGGGGGACTCAGCTGCTGGGGGCCCCTCCAAAGTCTGGAAGAGCAATGATGTCAGCTTAAAGACTAAGGTGTGCCTGATTCAAGCTCTGGTTCCCAGTTGCCTGTTAGTCGTCAGAGAGCAGGGCAGATAAGGAGGGCGTGAGGCAGCAGCGCCTTTGCTTGTGCAAGAGCACAGACAGCCCAGGGCCTTGTGGGAGAACACACCGCTGTGTCGGAGAAGGTGCAGCCAGAGTGCCCTGTGGAGGCCAGGACGGCGAAGCTTTGCCTCATCCTCTGGGTGTGTTGTTACGAGAGGCTACTCCACCATGCATGGAAGGGGGGTCAGGGGAAGAAAGGCCGCCCAGCAAGATGGCTTGACACGGTGACTTCCGCAATGGGCTCAAGTGTGTCAGAAACGACGAGGGCGTCACAGGACAGGACGGCGGTCAGACTGGAGGCACAGGATTGCCGTCCGTCCTACTCTGCTCGATGGTTCCTCACTCCAGCACCAGCACCGCCACCTCGGCCAGCACCATGTTTACACTTCTTCTCCCGCCTCCGTGTCGTGCCCTGGAGCCCGCGCACAGAGGCACCCAGTCTCAGCGCTGACATTCCAGACCGGCATCAGCAGCCCCTTCTCAGCTGCCTCTCTGTGCGGACTTGAACCTCGATTCTTCCTCGCAGCAGACAAACGCCTGTGTGTGCGTGCCCCATGGGCTCCTCTTCTCTCTGGAGGGTCTGCTGTGAATGAGCTGCATTAACGGGGCTGCGCAACGGCCTGCACACTGCGTGGCTTAACAGAACCCCCGCCGGACCACGTCAGGAGCTGACCTCTGAGGTGAGGCTGTCGATTTGACCTTGGCCTCCTGACTGTGGGGAGTCTCCTGTGAAGCTCTCTGCTCCTGTCCTTCCATGTTGCCCTTGCGGGGAAGTCGCTGAGGGTAGTCACACTGGGGGCAGGTGGTGCCTCGTCAGGGCGAGCAGGACGTCTGCGTGAATTGGTGGGAATGTCTGTGCGGAGACCAGCCTCTCCACGTTTCCTGAGCCCCCGCACTGACTCTTCCAGTGTGGACTCTTCCAGGGCCGGCTATTCTGAGTGTGCACTCTGGCCAGGCTGGAAGGACAGCAGTCTGTCCACGGGCTTGTGATTCTGAAGGACCTGCGGACAGAAGCGTTGACAGCGGGAGGCCGTCCACTCTGTCCAGGAGCACGGCAGGAATGCAGGGTCCTGCCTGCTCCCACGGGGCTGAGGGTCCCGTCAATTTAAAGGGAAGGTGCTGAAGATGGGTCTTGAGGATGGTGCTTGGAAGGACCCTCCAGGCCAGGGCGCCCGGGGACAGTGGGCTGTGACGGGCAGAGCTGAGGGGGTGCGAACAGAGCCCTGAGGAGAAGGGCTGCTTCCTGAGGCCGGGATGTGGTGCCCTGCTGGGGTCCAGACCAGGCTGCCTTCAGTGGGACCCCCTCATCTGGCTGATGTGGCCTTGGGACACATGGGCACAGTCTCCACTGCCCGCTGCAGCAGAGGCCTCCTCCCAAGCGAACAAAAGAGGCCAGCTGTCTGGAGTGGAGAGCAGCCCGGACTCCACGAAGGTCCAAGTGGAAAAACCTGTTGTTTTCCCTCAAGCAGCCTGGGCAGAAACAAAGGCGGGCTTGTCTCGTTCTCACATGAATGTGGTCTGCAGCCGCCTCCCCCAGCCACGTCCTCTTTCCCTGGACAGCGAGCTAGTGCAGGCCTGAGGGAGCCGTGCGGGGTGCTGGCAGGGACGTGGGGACAGGCCTCTGTCACCTCAGTCCTCCCAAGGAGGACTGTGCAGTCCCACTTCAAGGACATGCTCAGAGGTTTCCATCCACTGTTGGTGGGTGGCCGTGGGCCTGCTCACCTCCTTCAGCGAGGCTGTTTTCTGCTTTACGGTCATAAAAGGAAGGAGAAGCAGGAGGCGCGAGAATGCTGACGGCCACTCGATTCATGGTGCTCAATCCCCCAGACCCCTAAACCACCCAAACACTCATATAAACCCACCCCAACCCACTGCCCTCAACGTGACCCCGAGGCACAGGGCAGAACTGCCCATGGGGCTTCCCAAGGTGGGTGCCGTCGCAGAGAAGGTGACCTCATCTTAGGTGTAAACCTCTGACCTGTTGGTTGGGGGGGATGCTTTAGCCACAGAGCCACCAGGAACCCCTTTTCATGGAGCAGCAAGCGGATAAATGGATATTGATACGCTAGTCCTCTCAGCAACTGAAGGAAGAAGCTGGAGAACCCCCAAAACAAGCTGGGGAACACTGCTGGGTCCCCGAGCCTGGACATCCCCTCGGCGCTGACCCGCGGGGTTCCCACCTGCTGAGGCTTTGCAGTTTTCCAGAAGAGACGGTCCCTCTCTCTCCCGTGCAGCTGGTGGATTCAAACCGTCAACCTTCCTGTTAGCGTCCTGATACGTTACCCCCGAGCCACGGGGCGGGGGGGGGGGTGTCAGAAACTCGGCGCTGAGCTAAATACGTCAGCAATGGAGAAGCACGTGCGATGTGAGCCAACTAAGTGAATGAAGCTGGACGGCCGGGAACCGAATCCGAAGTTACAGGAATCACTAGTGTGGATGTGAGTCAGGTGCTGATGGAAGCGGCTGCCAAGGAACACGGTGGGGGCGGGGGGCTTCCCGGGTGGAGGGCCGAGGGTGTGACCCCAGAACACGTGCCAGCTCGGCCAGGCTGGTTCTCAGTGTGGAGCGGCCACCCCGTGCCGTCTGCCCTGATGCTAACGAGGCACATGAAGGCAGTCACGAGCAAAGCCACGGTCCTCCGCGCTGTGGGACGTAAGGGGCCCCGGGCACGGTCTGGTGACCTGGGCACGGCCTGGTGACCCGGGCGCGGCCTGGTGATGTGGGTGTGACCTGGTGACCCCGGCGTGGCCTGGTGATGTGGGTGTGACCTGGTGACCCCGGCGCGGCCTGGTGACCCGGGCGCGGCCTGGTGACGCGGGTGCGGCCTGGTGACGCGGGTGCAGCCTGGTGACCGGGTGCAGCCTGGTGACCCCGGCATGGCCTGGTGACCCGGGCGCGGCCTGGTGACCCGGGTGCAGCCTGGTGACCCTGGCACGGCCTGGTGATGTGGGTGCGGCCTGGTGACCCCGGCGTGGCCTGGTGACCCGGGCGCAGCCTGGTGACCCCGGCGCGGCCTGGTGACCCCGGCATGGCCTGGTGACCCGGGCGCAGCCTGGTGACCCCGGCGTGGCCTGGTGACCCCGGCATGGCCTGATGACCCCGGCATGGCCTGGTGACCCGGGCGCAGCCTGGTGACCCCAGCATGGCCTGGTGATGTGGGTGTGACCTGGTGACCTCCTCAGCGTGGCCTGGTGACCCGGTCACAGCTTGGTGACCTCGGCATGGCCTGGTGACCCGGGTGCGGCCCAGTGGGAGAGGATGGGAGTTCCTCACAGGAGGTAAAGTGAAAGCCAGGTGAGTGGAGGGAGTGCAGCAGGACCAGGGGAGTGAGCTGGGAGTGGATGCAAGAGCCCATCTTGGACCCATCTAGCACCAGGAGCTGCATGGAGAGTGCCCCCCTGATTTTGGAGTCTAGCCCCTTGTGAGAGTCCGTTTCTTGTAAAAGCCATCCACTTACACACAGTGTCTGTTACAGCAGCTCTAAGAACCGAGGCACACAGTACCGGGTTGGATGCTGTCGAGTTGACGCCTCCTGTGACCAGCAGAGCTGGGCCGAACCTGTCCTGTGCCGTCCCCACAATCTCTGACACACTCCAGTGCGTGGTCACAGTCACTGTCAGTCCTTCCCGCTCTCTGACCTGTCCCAGCATGATGTCTTTCTCCAAGGACTGTCCCTCCCGACCGCAGGCCCACAGGAGTGAGAGGAGGAGTCCCAGACCTCTCCTCTAAGGAGCCCCCCGCTTGCATCTCCTCCAGGACAGACTCGTTTGTTCCCTCAGCCGTCTGCTTGGCAGTCGGCACGCTTCGTCAACAGCACAGTCCAGAGGCGCTGATTCTTCGTCAGTCCTTGGTCCACATGTCAATGCACAGGAAGCTACTGGAGAACCCCCGGGCTTGTCTGCATACGGACGACCACGCCTGTGTGAACACGTCTGCTTTATTCACAGGACACAGCAGCCTGTACAGACGTCAATATCAAGACAGAATTGTTCTTTGAAGAAGGGATTTGAAGCTTATAGTAATGGCAGCAGATTGCAGGGGCTGTGTAACCCTTCCTACAGGAAATTACTTCCAAAGCTCAGTAAATGTAAACAATGATGAGTTAAAAGGACTAGAAAGAGACTAAAAGCAAACGAAACTGGAGAAGGCTGCCTCCCGACCAGCTCCACGGAGAGGGAGCTGGTGGCTTCTGCTCAAGAAATGGTGGGAACTGTGACGGAAGATCGAAGCCTGACCAGCTTCCGGTGCCAGCGACGAGAGTCAGGGCTGAGAACAAAGGGGAATGTGAACTGGGAATCCTGGCAGAGGGAAACGTGAAGCACCCACACTCCACATCTGAGGGGAAGCTCGGCTGAGGCCTTGGCCAACAGCCCGACGGTGGGATGATGCAGTCAGAAGAAATCAGAGAAGCCGTATGAGAACGGGCAGAGGCCAGGAGGGATCGTTCTTGGAGGACGGGGTTGCGGGAGGCAAGGCCCGTGTTTTCACTGACTTTTTAGAGCATCCTCCCAAATGTGTGTGGCTTAGGTGTCTTGAATTAGCATGACATGTGTGCAGACAGGGCCCAGGCCAGGGGAGCAGCTGGAAATGACAGGGCACCTCCAGAAGCAGGGGAAACCACAGAAAGGGGAGCCCTGAAACATGAGCTCCGTGGGCTGAGATTGCACAGGGACAGGAAGAACTCGGCCTAGAAAGGGAGCAACAGAGACCAGAAGGGAGTGGAGCGTCAGCCCCTGCGGACCACGGGGGATGGCATTTGCAGTGGGGTTTCAGTGTCTGAGCTCTACGCAGGCAAAACAAAACAACAAAGTCCCAAAGCTCCCAGAAGAACAGCAGACCCCAGGGCTTCGGTGTGGTCCTGCCTGCAGTGTCCGCAAACAGTGGGCCTGAGGAAAGCGTGACCCGTGCAGGGGCCCAGGGCAGTCACCGGACAGCAGTCCTGGGGGCTCACGCTTTGCTTCATCAAAGATGCCAAGTTAGATATTATAAGTGAGCTAAAAGAAATGAAGGAAAAAATGTGTTATTATGAACCAAGTGCATAAGGAGATTCCACAGAGAAACAGAAGCCAAAACAGACGCACGAACAGCCTGGAGCATAAAAGCAGCGTTTAAAAAGTCCACTTCATGGGTTTGTTGTGGAGATGGAAGAAGGACACGTGAATGCACTTGAGAAGGAGACTAAGAGGATGGTGAGTGAGAACCGAGCCTCGAACATGCGTTGTAACACCAAGCTGTCCAATGTACGCAGAACGGGCGTCTAGACAGGGGAGAGAGCGCAGGGACAGAAAAACATCGGAGAAATGACGGGACGGTTCCCCCAGGCCTGATGGACCATAGTAACTCAGTCCTGTGACTCTCAGTGTAACCACAGCAAGACAGAGTCAGCAATAACAGACTGGACAGACGGGCTGCTATCTGGTCACAAAACGAAATACTAGAAAGCAGTTTAAAAAACAAATACAAGGAGCAGCTGACCGGCTGTGGTATTTCCAGTCACTGAAACAGCCTGTCCCGTCCTGATAATGAATGCGGAAGACTGGAGACGAGCAAGGCCTCTGAGCTATGGGCCGGCTAAGGGGCACTGAGCACCCCATGGACCGCCAGAACCACAGACGTCTCCCGGAAGAAGTCCAGCCAGACGCTCCTCAGAAGCAAGGGAGAGAATTCATGTCCCATATTTTGGACTTGGTATCAGGAGAGGCAAGTCTCTAGAGAGGGAACGTCACACGTGGTAAAGGGATGAAGGCTCTTAGTGAGAGGAACTGACAGAGTGACAGCAGAGAGTCTAAATGCAGCAGTGCCTGGGGGCTGGGGCGGGAGCCAGCAGCGTTTCAGTGTTGGACACAGCGTGTCTGTAACTTAGATCGCTGCTACCACAATGAAGAGAGGCGGCTCGGAGCTACATGCAAAAGCGGGGGTGTTTACACATGAAATACCGGACAGAAGGTGTCCAAGGAACGGGAACACCACCACGATCCCACAGTACAGAGGTCCGGACACGCAGAGCTACCCTGGTGACAGGAGTCACCTTGGGCGTGACCTTTTATGAGGACAATGTGATTTTCAGACAGTTCTGGAGGGAGGTTTTCTGGGGTGGTTTACTAGCCTGTTCCTGTATCTGCCCAGTGGTTTCATTTTGTGAAGATTCACTGAGCTGTAAATGTGCACCCTCTTTTTTCTCTGTATAGATTGTCCTTTCACTAAAAGTAAAGTTTTTCATTTTGAAAAGAACAAAGACAGAATAGTGAGAATCAAGGGAAGTTATTCTTGTGTCAGAACCCCCCCCCAACACCTCCCCAAGAACTGGAGTTCACGCCCCCACAGCCAGTGTCCACGGACACACCCCGAGACGCTGCAGGTCCAGCTCTGACCACAGCACAGCAAGCTTCCCACAGCCAGGTGCACCGTTGTCTTTTGTCTCCAAATAGGTGTAAAAGTGAACTTCACACGGCAGTCTAATAAGTGTGTCTTCAAACTGACACCAGTTTGAAGTAGTGATGCCAGTTTGAAGACTAAGGTGCATCTGATTCAGGCCATAGTCTTTCCAATCACTTGCTATGCATTTGAGAGCTGGACAATGAATAAGGATGACAGGAAAACAATTGATGCCTTTGAGCTGTGGGGTTGGAGAAGAGCACTGGACTGACACGGTCACTGCTCCAGTGGGTTCTTGTGTGTCAGGAAGTGTGAGGATGGCACAGGACAGAACAGAGCTCGGACCTTTTCTTCATAGGGTCGCTGTGAGTCATGCTCGACACAGTGGAACCTGACAACAACTAACAATATGAAGTGTGGAATAGCATGGTGAGGCGGTCTGACATGGTAACAGTTGCCAGGGTGGGACACTGACAAAGAAAGTCCTCAACTGTTGGGAGAATGGTGCTAGGAGAGTGCTCAGCACAGGCAGGGCAGCAAGACCTTCCATCTATTACGCACCCCTCCCCTGAACACACACACACACACATGTGTACACACACATGCGCACACACAAGTACACACACACTACGCAGTGAACACATCTGTTGATTGTGTGTGTTTAATATACAGAGGTTTCTGTTTGGGGCCATCGAGTTGCCTGCCCCAACATGACCAGCCTCGTGCACTTCACGTAACGGATTCCACACTCAGGAGGTGGCCATGCAGAGAGACGTGGAGAAGCTCAGCAGAGCAGTCAACACGGCCCGGGGCTGACTGTAGAACAGACCACCGACTGCTCAAACGCCAGTTCAGCTGAAGTTGAAGAAAAGGAAGGGCCTTAAGAACACACACACACACACACACACAGACACACACACATGCGTGCGCATGCATGCACACGCGTACACACACGTCACTTATGCACACACATGTATATTATTTGCCATTTCTTACAAAAGAGATTACCTGCAATGAATAAATGCTTGAATGTATAAAATCCTAGCATGTGATGCCCAGCCTCCCCTCTGCCCAGGTCTCCTCCCCTTTGTAACTACCCAGCTCACTGTGGGCGTTCGAGCTGCCCCTCCAGCAGACATTCAGGGGCTGGAAATGGTCCCTGAGGACGTGGTCCATCTTTCTCCCCAGGAGCAGCTGGTGGATTTGAAGCACCTGCCTTTGAGTTGGCAGAGCAGCAGCTCCTCACCAACTAGCCACCAGAGCTCCCCTTCCCTTCTATAAAGACGTCATTTATGCAGGGCCGGGGCCTCCTCCCTACTCAGTGGGACCTCAGGTTAACTAGACTGGTGTCCTCTTCAACGGCTGCATTTCCAGAGTAGGACACAGGCACTGACTGGGACTTGAGCATGTCCTGGGGCACACATTACAGTCCTGGATGGGAATGAAAGACTCCTTTCAAGGAAAGACAACGAACAGACCACAGTGGTCTTCCCGGGTGTGCAAGGAAGGCTACAAACCGAAACAAGGTGGGACTCTCAGTCCTCAGGGGGGAAAGAACATGCAAGCCCCAGGGTGAGCTTGATGGCCACCGCCGGTGCGGCCCTCTAGTGGCTGGGCTGGCCCTGTCTTCCGAGGCCTTGGGGGTGCCCTGGCCAGGCCCCTTTTCTCCCTTCGACAAATGGAGTCAGCAACCTGCCCCTGAGCCAGCTGGAGAGGTTCCAGGCCCGTGTGCTGCCCCAGCCACGTCCCCAGGGTCTGGCTACCAGGACACACGGCAGGCAGGCAGCTTCTGGTGGGGAGTCCAGTGGCCAGACAGAGCTTCCCAGGGCAGTGCCAGCCCAGCCCAGCATAAACAAGCCGCCCCGCTGGGACACTCTGGAGAAATAGCCTAAAAATAGGCCCTGGGCTATGACTCATAGAGCTGCTGGCTGGGAGAGGGGCACTTGGGGATGGGGACTCCCCTTTGGCCTTATTTGCTCTGAGGGAGATGACAAAGGTGTCTGTCACACACTGACTCATCTGGGAACCAAGGAGCGGCTGCAGCCCTCAGCTTCCAGCCTTCTGCAGCTGACCTGCCTCTTGGGGCTCATCTGCAGATGGACAGTCAGCAGCGTGGCTTCAGGCAGGGAGCCCCCACATGGGCTGAGAGGGCTGCAGTGCAGGGAGGGAAGGGCCCTGAGGTCAGTAAGGAGCAGAGCGTGGGAAAAGGCTGAGTCACCACCCTCCCCTGCTCAGTGACCCTCACATTCTGAAGTCCTAGCTGCCCTGCCCCATGTTCCTCATGCTGTCCGAGTGCCGGCCTCTGAGATCAGGGGCAGCTCCGTCAGGAGGCGGCTTGGGACCAACACCCTCTCGGCAACAATGGTGCTGCCCCGGAAGACTCCCTCTGAGGAACGAGCAAGGAACCAGCTACACCCCAGACGCCACGCGCTTCCCGCCCACCAGCACGGCCTGCTGCTCGGCGCTGGGCCCGTGGGCGATGTCCAACCTGTGACCGGTGCCCAGTCTTCCTGTAAGTGGTGGAGCACTGGTAAGAACATCCCTCTTCACCTGCAGCAATAAGCCCCATCTCTCCTGGGGACCACCAGCTTCTCTGCTTCCCCAGATCACTGGCTTTCTGAGTCACTCCCCAGGATACGGGACCTGTCCTGATGTCACTGTTAAGTGACTGCTTTGTGTTCATTTGTCCATCTACCTACTCACACATCCATCTAGCTACCCCTCGGTCTGCTCATTCACTAACCATCCTTCCTTCTGCAACTCACCCATCCACATTCATCCATCCACCACCCATCATCCATCATCTTCCTTCCATCCATCCATCCATCCTTCCATCCACCCCCACATCCATGACTCATCTATCCATCCATGCAACATTTATACACTCATCCATCCATCCATCATCTGTCTATCATCCATCATCCATCCATCCATCCATCATCCATCATCCCTCCATCCATCATCTGTCTATCATCCATCCATCCATCCATCATCTGTCTATCATCCATCATCCATCCATCCATCCATCATCCATCATCCATCCATCCATCCATCCATCATCCATCATCCATCCATCCATCATCCATCATCCATCCATCCATCCATCATCCATCATCCATCATCCATCCATCCATCCATCATCCATCATCCATCCATCCATCATCTGTCTATCATCCATCATCCATCCATCCATCCATCATCCATC
>NW_006399822.1:585536-589150 GCF_000299155.1 Elephantulus edwardii
ATCATCCATCATCCATCCATCCATCCATCATCCATCATCCATCCATCCATCCATCATCCATCACCCATCCATCCATCCATCCATCATCCATCATCCATCCATCCATCCATCCATCATCCATCATCCATCCATCCACTCACCCATGAAGCCACCACACATCTATCCATCCACCTTCACCCTATTATCCACCATTTAACCACCTACCTGTCATCCACCCACTATCACCCATCAACCCCATCTCTACCAGTTCACCCAACAGACACATGTGAAGCAGGTGTTCCACATGACACGCACAGTATCCAGGAAGTGGAGGTAGAGTGTGGTTGGCCTTTTTCCTTGAGAAAGAAGAAAGTGTCTGAGAGTTCTGTCAGCAACAGGTGCAGAGCAGAGAGACAAAACCCAAGTAAAGCTCCAGCTCTGCCTGGGAAGACTGAGGGAAGCTTCTAGAAGGGGTGGGCATGTCTTTCATTCCAACTGAGATCAGAAGCCTCTTGCAGACAGGGCTGGGTTCACAGGTAACTTTGAGAGCACAGGAGGGCACAGTGAAGAGGTGAGCAGACCCAGGAAGAAGCTGGGTCCTAGGCTGGGGAGGGTGCAGGAAGATGCGATGATGGATGAGTGAACAGCTGGGGTCAAATGTTCCTGGGCTGTGATGGGGCCTAGGAACCTGTGTTCCCAGGCTGTGGGCAGATCCAGGGGTGAGCACTTCTGGGCTGTGAGCAGACACCCCTGGGCACTGGTGTCCCTAGCACAGACAGTGCAGGAAGCTCTGGTGAGCAGTGGTGAGGTGTGAAGTTGGTGAGAGGCTGCTGTTCTCTGGGAGCCACCTCCTGACATCCTGTGCCATTACGACAGGGACTGAACCTCTGGTCCAGGGATGGAGGAATACAGGGCTGCAGGCAGGCCGGGAGTGGGAGGCAGGCCAGCTGAGTGGGCACCCGGAGCTGTAGGCGGGCCGGGAGTGGGAGCCGGGCCAGCTGAGTGGGCACCCGGAGCTGCACAGGAGGCTTTGACCCTTTATTGACGCTCACTCCACGGAGGGTTTTGGCTCACGCGTCTCTGACAAGCTCCTTCTGTCGCCTGAGGAAGCAAAAGTGAATAATGGCTGTGGATCTGCCACTGGGCCAGTCCTCTCATTCCAGGGCTGTGTAAACATCCCGACTAGGAGACGGCGCCAAGCCTTGTGTGTGGAGAGGCCTCCTGCTTTCAGGCAGGGCCAGCACGCTCTCCTGGGAGCCAGCGACCCTGCAGAGAAGTCTGGCCCTCCCTGGTCATCGCTGATCCTGGTCTGAGAGGCTGCACTCAGTTCAGCTCACAGTGGGGACCTTCTAGGCCACCCCAACCTTCTCTGGGCCCAGGACAGGGACATCCTTCCCCAGCTGTTCCTACTGCCCTCACCCTCCCCACAGCCCAGCACTGGGCACCTGCTGGCTGGGCTATCCTCACCTGCTGGGCAGCAGTGTGGACTGGGGACAGAGACAAGGCGGTCTCACTGAGGAGGGTGGACACAAGCAGGCCCTGGGCCTCCCAGCCTTCCCAGCCTGGCCTGTACTCTTGGTGGACTGGGGAGTAGCCGAGCACCTAGAAGTTTCCATGGCACACTGCACTCAAGGAGGAAACCTGCCAGAGGGGACCTGGCCCCAAGGGGCATCCTTGCTGTGGCCCCTCTCCTAGCTGCCAGCGGGGGGGGGGGTCACTCCCAGAGAGGGTCAGCAGTTCCCGAGACAGTGGAGTCTTATTACTCCTTACTGATATCCTTCTCCCCCAAACACCATCTCTCACTGTCACAGACCACAGTGTGTGGGTACACCCACCCCCGATGCACCAAGTACACACACACACACACACACACACACACAGAGTGCACACTAAATACACACACATGCACACACACACGCCCTGCCCCCACCAGCACGTGCACACACACGCCCTGCCCCCACCAGCACGTGCACACACACGCCCTGCCCCCACCAGCACATGCACACACATGCCCTGCCCCCACCAGCACGTGCACACACACACATGCACATGCGTGCACACACATGTCCTGCATGTGTTGCGGTTGATTTTCACTCCACCCTGTGACAGATGTGGAGTTAGGGCACAGCTGGACTTTGCCTACACTTCAGTGAGCACCCTGTTCAATCGCTGGGGGCTGGGTGAGAGGGTGTGTGGCCGTGAGCAGGAGGGCCAGGGTGCAGGGACCCTCCCTCTCTGTCTCTCTGACACCTTCTTTATTTCCAGCTTGCTTGCTCTCTCCCATCTTCACTCTCCTTTCCCTGTCTGCCTCTGAGCCTCTCTTCTCCCCTCCCTATCTTGTCTGTTTCTCCCCTCTGTACCTGTCTTTCTCTGTGCTTCTCACTCTCCCTCATTCTCCCGCGTGTCCCCCTCTCTCTGCACACCCCCTCCCATGCCTCCCCATTATCACACACTGGGGTCTGGCTGGAATCTGGCCTTGCCACCTCAGGTGAGTCACCTCTGAAAGAAAGACACTTGAGGCTCAGAAACAGGCACGTGGGAAGTCACGCACAGCTGCCTGGCTTAGGTGGGGCAGAGGGGCCAGTCTTGCCTGGAGGGACACTGCAGTCCCTGACTCTTCTCTGAATGGAATTGGGGGTGGCAGTGGACAATGGGAGGGTAAGAAATGGCAGGAGATGGTTCTGGGGTGGCCACATCTGCTGGCAGGGGTGGGAGAAATTCCTGCCTCATCTACACAGCAAGGCCACCAAACCCACCCCCTGGGCAAGCCCAGCCTGAGAAGCCAGCAGGTGTGACCCAACGTGCATCAAGGTGACCACCGTGTTCGGAGTATTTCTAAAGCCAGGTGACTGAAAGGCACTCGAACATTCCCAGAATGGCCCCTGAAGGCAATATTACACTTTTAAACTCAGTCTTTTTCATTTTTTTCCTCTCCTTTTTTTTAATCCAGTAGGATAAAAAAAAAAATAGAAACGAACACCATATTGCTATCCAGTTTCCTCAGCCTACATCAATAAATCAACATTGTCAGAACTTCTCTCTACCACCAATGCCCGTGGTGACAGTGGCTGAGAAATAGCACACTGATCGGGAAAACACCCCGCACAGCCCTCTATACAGTGTGAAAGAGCAAAGATTCCACACTGAAGACTAAGGCGTTTATGACCCAAGAATGATACCGTCCACTTGCCTCATGCCCATGGAGAACTGGACAATGAGTAAGGAAGACCAAGGGACTGATGCCCTGGAATTGTGGTGATGGCAAAGAAAGCTGACTATATGGTGGGATGCCAGAAGAGTGAACTCCTGTGTCTTCGAAGACGCATGATGACAAGGCCCCTGAGACAAGAGGATGGAGAGAACTTGGCTCCCTCAGCTTGGCCACAGCATCAAAGGTCAAGTGCTATAGAAGGACATCGTGGCTGGTAAAGCAGAGGGCCTGTGAGAGGAAGCCTTCAATAAACCGGACTCAGGAAACCCACTGTTGCCACAACCATGGGTCCAAACACACCAACAGTGATGTGATTACACAGGACCGAGCAGAGCGCCTCCGAGTGCACGGAAGGTCACCAGGAGTGGAGAAGGCACCATGGAAGCTAGCAACAGTAACAGCTCAGCTAGCCACAGTAACGACT
>NW_006399822.1:589541-595054 GCF_000299155.1 Elephantulus edwardii
CAACAGCTCAACTAGCAACAGTGACAGACCAACTAGCAACAGTGACAACTCAACTAGCAACAGTGACAACCCAATAAGGAATAGTAACAGCCAGCTAGTAACAGCAACAACTCAACTAGCAACAGTAACAGCCCAGGTAGCAACAATGGCAACTCAACTGATAGTGACAGTCCAGTTTACTAATCATTCTGTATTATAAAAGTAACAATCAGTAGGATTTAATTTTCTTTTTATAATATGCTTTTGTCTTTTTTTAATGAATAAAAGATAAGAGAGTGAGGTGCAGTAGCATCAGGACAGCAGGTACTAGAGGCCATCCTCCACTCCTGTGCCCCAGCAGACAGATCCAGTCCACAGAGTGAAATGGTTCCTCTGGGCACAGCCGGGAAGCCATTCCCATCCATCTTGGATGATTTGCCCAACAACACCTGCTACTCCTGTTTCGACTGTGTGTCAACCAAGCTCAGAAGTGACTCATTTCTTGTCCCACGGTCATCAAGTAAGGCTCCACCAGCTCTTCTGACTGCCAGCAGAAGGTGGTGGCTGCAGACAGTGGTCAGCCTTGTCCTAAGTAAGGCTTGTAACAGAGGACCCTCGGGCCACACTCGTCACAGCGGTGTTTTTCTACGAAGCATCTTGCTTCTCTGAGTGGGTCATGAGGTGGGCCCTGCCCCCAGGGCTTGTGCCCCTGCTTTGCACATTACTTAAGAGAAGATGGGTGATCACAGGTCTGAGGGGACAGAGGCCACTTCTCTGCACAGCAGTCCTGATTGTGTTCAGACAGGAAGGGGTGTTAAAGCAAGTGTGACTTGCAAAGCTAAACCTCTTGCCCCCAGGTACCTCCGTGATTTCCATTGGGGCATGTGGTCATCTCGAGGCTCACCCAGTCTGTTCCCTGCACACCAAGGACCCTTGTGTCATGTGTGTGGTCCCTCCATCTCACAAGACATGGGGGACAGTGGTGGCCGGGAAATGGCACTCCCACCTTCTTGTAGGAGACCCAGGTCCCCCTCTGGCCAGTCACCACCTCTCTGTCAGTGGAGGCTTGTGAGTCACCATGCTGTCCAGTGGGTTAAATCAGAGCTGTTAGAATGAGCTAAGCTAGGGAGAAAGATGTGATGGCCAATGTTCAAAACGCACCAGCAACTGCAGCCCTGACCTGGGCCAGGCGGCGTGCTAGGCCAGGGCACACGCGGCCATCACGAGTCAGGACCGCGCCACAGTGCTTGCCAAGCACGTGGACACAGGACTCCACACGTGTGGATGCAGGCTCCACGCACACGTGGACACAGGACTCCATGCACATGGACACAGGACCAGCTCCTCTGGTCTTTCTCTCATTGTGATTCGCCGGCCCTCTCTCTGCTCCTCATTGTCTGCTCTGACCAGGGGACTGTGCACATAGTCCCAGGAGCACCCTGATCCTGGCATCCAGGAGCTCACAGTCTGCTGGCCCCAGAGAAGCACACAGATCAAAGCAAGAGGGTCCCAGACTGTGCACTCAGGGTGTCATCACAGGTGGACAGATGCACAGCCAGTCCACTCACACCACAGAGTACCCCACAACAGGTAAGAAAACTGTCCTGTTCCCGAACGACGAGGAACCTGGAACGAGGGGCCTGTCTGAAGAGGCTGCAAACCATGTGGTTCTGACTCAATGCCTTGAAAAAGAGACAAGGAGAAGCTGTAATTCGTGCCGAGGCCCAGGGAGGGTGGGACAGGTGAGCACTGGATACCACAGGGGCACTCCCGGGTGATGCCACAATGGTGCCAGAGGGCGGGAGGGCACAGGGGGCAGTGCTGTGAGCGAGGGGTTGGGTCGGTGCTGTCAACACTGGGGCTCTGGTGGCGGAGTGCACGGGCAGCGGAGTGGATGGTTACCCCACAGGGGCTCTTCCCCAGCCATTTAATCCACCGAACCACGGGAGACAGATGGGCTGTTTCCTCCTGTGCCATTTCCAGCCTCTGAAAACCCGCTGGAGGGTCAGCTCCGAGTCGCTCCGGACCCGACGGCAGTGAGGGGCAGAAAGCGTGCACACTGGCCCACCCGATGTCACCGAGGCACCCCGAACGCGCGAGAAGGCAGAGGGCAGACGCTGCACGGGAACGCGGCACTTTCGCTCTGGTTCCTGGGACCTAACACCGCTCTCAGAAACGAAGCCTGTTGGTGAAGAGGAGCCACGAGAGGGCGGGTCGCTTACACACCGCAGGTGGGCGTCGGGGGACCGTTCTGAGGTGGTCCCTCGTGGGCGCACTGGAACGCTGCCCATCCTCCGTGAACTGCAGCTCTGCAGGACCAGGACGTGCGCGCCGTGTGCGCATCACAAGCCAGGAGCAGTGACTTACCACAGAGGGGTCCCGGGCCCTGCACCCCAACTCAGTCCACATGGCTTGTTAGTGCTGCCCCTCTCCTCCATGATGGTGGGTCCTGGGCAGGCCGGTCCCGGGGCACGTGGGGGGCAGGCCTGGCCGCATTTCCCCCGCCCCCGTCCGTGTGGTCTCTTTGGTTCTGTGGTGGTTTTGCTCCCAGGCTGCTTCTCAGGGCCCTGGAGACGGTCCCTCACCTTCTCGGGAGAGCGCGCCTCCCATGGCCACCTGTGTGGGCAAGAAGAAATGCCTTTTATTTATTTTCATTTGTAAATAGAGAAAAAGAAACAATATTTGGTTTGGAATATAATTCTCTTCATTCCCACCACCCAGGTGCCAGTGGGCTGTGCCGTGTGTGTGTGTGTGTGTGTGTGTGTGTGTGTGTGTGTGTGTGTGTGTGTTGGGGGCATCTGAGTGTATGTGCGGGGTCACCCATGGTGACAGGTTTCAGCCAAGCCCTGAGACCAGGACAGACGAGCAAGGCAGGCCTGGCCATCACTTTCAAAACGACATGAATGCATCTCGAGCAAATTATATTGAATGACAGAAATCGGTCAGGAAAGGACAACTGGGGTACAAGCCCATTGAGGAGAATCTAAAGAAAGGTTTATACGCAGATAGAACAGATGGTGAGGGTTTACAGGGATGAGAAGGGAGGAAGAAGGGAACAAAAATAAACAGGGAAGTTGGGTGAAGGGAACGCAATAGTCTTTATAGTTAATGACATTGGTCAGTCGTAATTAATGTATGAAACAAAATATCCACGAATGATTGGATAAATGCAGTGTGATATTTTGCTTCACTCAAGCACAAAGGGGAAATCCTTCGCTCCTGAAAGGCCCGTGTGGGTCATGGCAGCGGTGCCCAGCCCGGTGCGGGTGCCCAGCCCTGGAGGAGAGGGCACTCCTGCCAGGCGAGGAGCAGCCGCGGTGACTGGCCCTGACCGGGACTTCAGGCACCTCGCTCTCTGCACTCCACACACTGTATTTCTGTGTTGAGTTTTTCTGTTTCTTGACAAATGGAAAGTTTGTGACAACTGTGTAAACAGTATCAGCACGTTCTGTTTTCCAACCGGGCTCACTTGGCATAAGTGCCGTTGGGTCACTCTGATTGTTACATTATTGCAATAACAAGCTCCATAGACTGCCAGTGGACTCTTGGCCACCACCACTGGGTTTCTGAGGCTGCCCTTCTTCACAGAGGACACCTACCATCCCCCTGTGGAGGGGCTGTTGGATCTGAACCACTGACTCAATGTCTGCACCATCAGAGCCCCTTCTTAGACGGCAGTGCTTCTAGGCGCACTGGGAGACCAGCAGTTCACGAAACTCACTTTACTGCAGTATTTACTTTATTGCAGCGCTCAGGAGCTGAAGCCGCAACATCTCTGAAGGGTGCCTGGTGTTGCAGGGCTCCTGCCCAGGAGCCCGCCTGGTGGCAGCTGGCAGTAAAGTTGGAGGCAGATGGCCTCGTGGCCTCACCCCTCCCAGCCCATCTCGGGGGTGGCCTGCGGCAGCGTGTACACACACATATGCACACATGGTTCTGAAAACCACCAGAACCCGCTTCCTACACTTCCACAGAGAGCAGCGGGCATGGGACCCTGTGGCCACACCGTGGAACATGTCCTCTGTGGACTGTGAATGCCAGGAAATGTCATTAAGCGAAAAATGTGCAAACACTGCCAATGGTAAAAATAAGAAGGAAACAGGATTGTAGTCTCCATGTTGCTTTTGGAAGCGGAGTGGCATCCACTTCCTAACAACATGCCTCCGAAACTCTCAGCTTTGATTAACGTTGACAGTCGTAGAGGGTCTTTCAGGCCATTTGTCCACAGGGCTACATGAGCCATGCTCGACTTGAAGGTAATCACCACCACCACCAACATACACGCTGTGAGGTGCCGTCGCACCTCCCTGTGAACAGCCCTGAGCCCCGCCCCGCCCTGCCCTCTGCAGCCGCAACACCTCTGACATACCTGCGCCCATCCTTACGGTCACCGTGTTCTTCCAGCCTGTTGAAGGTCTTCTCTCTGTCTCCGACCCTCCACCTTTTCCAGTGCGATGTCTTTTTCAAGGACCGGCCCTTCTGACAACCTGCCCGAGGTCTGTGAGTATGCAGGGTGAAATCTCAGCCTCCTGGCCTCTCAGCCCCCCGGTCGCATGTCCTCACGGTGCGTTGGCTCCGTGGCAGCCCGGGGGTGCTCAGCGCGTGGCTGTTGACGAGGTTCCACCTCAGAGGCTCCGCTGTGTTTCTGAGGCTCTGAGTATTTAGGGGAGGGGGCTGTCCACCTTTCTTCCACAGAGAGACTGGCGGGTCTGACCTTCCACGTTTTAACTTGGCAGCCTGGCATGAAACTCACTTGCAAATACATCCCAACATCAAGAGTTCACCTCTGGACCAACGCGCAGGAGAGATGGAGGAAACAGAGAGGTCATCACTTCACTTTACGCGGATCTCCATCAACACAGAAACCAGGTTGCTCCGGGGAAGTGCCGTCAAGGACCTCTTTCAAGTGCCAATGAACAAGGATGACAGTTTCAAGACAAAGGTGAACTTTTCCCAAGCCGTGTTGTTGTTGTTGTTGTTGTTGCCTTTGAGTTGAGCACAACTCACAGCGACCCTATGAACAAAAGACCTGAAGCCTTGCTATAACTATCATCGTTTCTCTGAGTTCATAGTTTCCACAGGCGTGTTGTTAGGAAGTGGACACCACTCCTCTTTGAAGCCATAGGATTTTCTAATTGCTTCTTATACATCTGAAAGTTGGACAATGAAAAATAAAGACTGAAGGACGACCAGTGCCTTTGAATTGTACTGGGGGTTTTCCCACGGACACTCAGAGAACAAGCAAGTGCGGCTCGGAGGGGTGCAGCCAGCGTGCTCCTTAGGGACGAGGATGGGACATTCGTTCTTACAACTTTGGGCTTGTTGTCAGGAGGGACGAATTCTTGAAAAAAGACAATCATACTGGGGGAAAACGGAGAGTCAGAGAAAGAGAAGACCCTCAATGACATGGACCGACCCAGTGATTGTAACAAGACTTGAGTGCAGTTTACATGGTGAGGATGACTGAAGTGCCTGAGACGGTGCCCTGTGGTGTGTCTGTGACAGCAGCACTGGGTGACTGAGACAGTGCACTGTGG
>NW_006399822.1:595389-626731 GCF_000299155.1 Elephantulus edwardii
CACTGGGTGACTGAGACAGTGCACTGTGGTGTCTGTGACAGCAGCACTGGGTGACTGAGACAGTACACTGTGGTGTCTGTCACAGCCGCACTGGGTGACTGAGACAGTGCACTGTGGGGTCAGTGACAGCAGCACTAGGTGACTGAGACAGTGCACTGTGGTGTCTCTGTGACAGCAGCACTGGGTGACTGAGACAGGGCACTGTGGTCTGTGTGACAGCAGCACTGGGTGACTGAGACAGTGCACTGTGGGGTCTGTGACAGCAGCACTGGGTGACTGAGACAGTGCACTGTGGGGTCTGTGACAGCAGCACTGGGAGACTGAGACAGTGCACTGTCGTGTCTGTGACAGCAGCACTGGATGACTGAGACAGGGCACTGTGGTGTCTGTGACAGCAGCATTGGGTGACTGAGACGGTGCACTGTGGTGTCTCTGTGACAGCAGCACTGGGTGACTGAGACGGTGCACTGTGGGGTCTGTGACAGCAGCACTGGGTGACTGAGAGAATGCACTGTGGTGTCTCTGTGACAGCAGCATTGGGTGACTGAGACAGTGCACAGTGGTTTCTGTGACAGCAGCACTGGGTGACTGAGAGAGTGCACTGTGGTGTCTCTGTGACAGCAGCACTGGGTGACTGAGACGGTGCACTGTGGTGTCTGTCACAGCAGCACTGGGTGACTGAGACAGTGCACTGTGGTGTCTCTGTGACAGCAGCACTGGGTGACTGAGACGATGCACTGTGGTGTCTGTCACAGCAGCTTGGTATGATGGCCATAACAATCAGTGGGGTAACCTGCCCAGAAAACCAAGAGCAGGTGATGAAGGCCCAGGTGACCCAGGATATGGGACAATGACTACACTTGGTCCTGGACTGAAAATGGACCAGAAGTCGCTTCTCTGCAGACGAGCACAGGAAGTGGCATCGGAGCGAGGTCTGAAGCCCAAGCCCAGGTCAGCTGGGTCAAGTCCACCCTGAATGGTAGCGCCCCCATTGTCAGAACAGAAGTGAGCAGCTGTTGTCTCCGAGTCAGAACTGACCCTTGGCTGACCCTCCAGCTCTGGCCGGGGTGGGTCCTGCTCTCTGTCCTGTGCTCACAGGAGCCCCATTCTTGGAGGTGCACCCAGGGATGGGGCTGGAAGTAAAGAACTGGAACCAGTTAAGGCTCAAGGGGGCCTGCCTTCGTCAGGGGCCTGTGTGTGCCAGCTGCTGGGCGGTGAGCACGGCGTCCAGGAGGGGACACTATGGCCCCAGCTCCGAGCACACTCCGGCAGGTCCCCACCCGCACTGAAGGCCATGTCTGTGGAGGCCGCGGCAGGGCCACCAGGGGAGCAGGCTGCTTTCCTAGTCCCCGAGGCCTGTGTCCAAAGCAGGGTTCCAGGCCATGCTGGGTCACTGAGGCTCAGGGACATGGCATGTGCTGGTGTGCCGGGCATGCAGCCCCTGAAAGCCAGGTCTTCAAACCCGCTGCCCGGAAGGACCTTGTTAAAGACCACAGGAGGGCGGGGCGTGGGCAGTGCTCTGCCTCGGCCTACACTCCATCTCTCCCCGGGGCTGGGACCCATTCACCCCGCCCCCCGATGGACACCTGCTCCTCCCCACGGTCAGCGCCCCTTCAGAGGCCTCGCTGCCCCCAGCTCACCGTCCAGGCACGCGGCTGAGCCTGGCCTCGCTGAGGGTTGTCCCTGGCCTCGCGCCTCTTCCTGAGCCTGTGGTAAAGCCATCAGTTCTCCCGGCCCCTCGCATCCAGCACACACGGCCCTCTCCAGGCCCACAGACGCCCAGCTAGCCAATCTGCCCGCCTGCTGCCTGGGAAAGGGCTGACACCTCACCTCTCCGTGCCCCGAGGGCATGGGCTCCCAGACAGTGGCTCTCCCCCTCTCCCCCGGTTCCCCAAGGGCCAACACTGGCACTGGGGCTGCCTCTGCTCACGTGGTTTTTATGGGGAATCCTAGTGTACACCCACAATCTTTATTTCCACTCCAGGTCCACCAGGCTGGCCTTGGGCCGCCAAGCAGAACGTCATGAACAAGTTGCACGAGCTCTGCGTGCAGGTCTTCATGGCGCTGGGACCTGGACAGACACAGGCTACGCCGGTGGACAGACACAGGGACTCAGTGCGCAGCACTGCCTGCTCCCCGTGAGTGCTGGCCAGGCCTCCCGGACTCTGGTGCCCGCTGAGCGTCCTTCAGTTCAGGTGGCCACAGACGCCGACTGTCCCCGAGACCGGCTGGGACCTCATGGTCCTCATGCATCACAGATCTTTGTCCATCGGTTCTCTGGAGTCACGAGAAGGGACTCTGGTGGCGTAGCTGGCTAACCAAAAGGCCGATGGTTCGGATCCATCAGCTGCTCCAAGGGAGAAAGATGAGGGGTTTCCTCCCTGAAAGATTTACAGCTGGGGAGACCCAACAGAGGGCCAGCAGGCAGCAGGTCACCAAGGGTGGAAAGGCAGTGGGGTTTGCAGCCGGGAATCTCTCAACAAGAGCTTCTAGAACCTTCTGGGAGGGACTTTGGGTGCTGGAGGGGCTGTATGCCTTTAGCAGGGACACCCCGGGATCGGAGCTCAGAAGCATTAATACCATGTCTGGCTGGGCTCTGCCCCCTCACCTCACCTTCTGGTGCACGCACTGATTTTCACATTAGCCCAGCAGCTGGCGTGGCCTTGTTCCGATTGGCTGTCTGTCCGCCTCCCTCTCCAGCTTCCTCGACGCTCTGAGCATCCGGCTGCCAGAGCCCAGATGGGGCTCCAGCTCCATTTAATAGCAAACGACTCATTTTCCAGCCCGGAATGCAGCCAGGGCAGAGCGATCCAGAGAAGTACAGGCTTTTCAATCTGGCTCTGAACTGGTTTATGCTAATTCCATCCACTCCTGGGAACTTGCCAGCCCAGGTCAGGGGCCAAGTCAGACCCCATGACCAGGACCTAGAGGATTAAGGTCTGGAGATGGTTACATGTCTGGGGATTGTGCTGAGAGGCATATTCTGGCTGTAAGTGCTGGGCTGTTTACAGAAAGGTTGGTGGTTCAAACCCACCAATTGATTGTCAGCGTCTTCCTGAGCTTGAGGTTCCAGCCCCGAGAACCTGTGGGCAGTTCTGCTCTGCCCTGCTGGGTCTCTGCCACTGTGGGTGAGACGCTCGGTTCTGGTGTCTCTCAGGTGCAAGTGGGTACTCTTCACAGGACAGAACCCTGTGTTGTTTATGGGGTCGCTGGGGTAGTGTGGCCTCCAGGGTCTGAGCCACAACCAGGGCGTCCAAGCAGCTGGAAGTGCTGCTCTCTTCAAAACAGAACAAAGTGCCTTCCACCCCCGAGCACCGTCTTTTCAGGGACCGCCACCTTCCCCAGGCAACCTCTCACTCCTCAGGGACCGTCACCTTCCCCAGGCAACCTCTCACTCCTCAGGGACCGTCACCTTCCCCAGGTAACACCCTCGCTCCTCAGGGACCGTCACCTTCCCCAGGCAACTCCTCGCTCTACGCCCGGCTCCTGGCTATGTGTCTACCCTGCACCCACTTGCTTTTTAAAAGGATCCTTTGCATCCTGCTAGTGTGGCTTCCACCAGGCTCGTCCCTCTAACCCGGATCTGCAAGGGAAAGCCATAGCGACATGGCCGGACAGTGTCCCTTCTCCCGTCCTTGCTTCTGGACTGCTGCTTGTTAAAGCTGCCCGAGCTCCCAGGGGAGGAAGCAGGTCTGTCCCTACACCTAGGGTCCTCCTTGCCCTGCTCCTGGGAAACTGTAGCCCAGGGCCAGCCTCTCCACTGCCCGGGGACACACACCTTCCTGGTCCTGCTGACCTCACAGTCCATGCCTGTACTTCCCTATACTTGTCCACCTCAATTTCATTTAAAATCATTAATTGCTCGTTCCCTAAGACAGCTTGAGTTATTCCTTGAGGTAGAAATTGACTGTGGACTTGAACCAGAAGTCAGGAGCCCAGCTCTGGGGAGAGAGCCCTCTCTGAAAGGACACAGCCGGGGTCAGCCCACACACCCATATAAGGTGAAGGGTAAGTGCCTGCACTGGGGTTCCTGAGAGGGCAGGGAGTGCTCAGTTCTGCAAAAGGACATCAGGCGTGGTAAAGTGAGGAAGACTCTGAATGAACGGGTGCCACAGGCCGCAGCCACGCTTCTCCACGGTGGAGACGGACAAGGCGGACGAGCGGGGCTTCGTCCTGCTGCACCACGGTCATGAGGACATGGAACCAATTTGATGTTTCTTGAGGACAGTCCAGGCCGGGCACACATCACCCAGCGTCCACCCTCAGAGACCTACATGTGTACAATGGCCCTGGGGACCCAGGCCTGTGTGTTTTCTGGCCCTGTGACTCTGCAGCTGGCCTGCTGGGCAGTGCACACCAATGCCATGGGGCCAGGCTCTGCCTGATGGATGGACATGGCTGTGGCCAGTGCCATGAGCAGCACGTGCGTCCCCTGGTGCTGGAGGGTGGTGAGGCGCGTGGCCAAAGACATCAAGTGCCCTGTGAACAGTACCAACATTAGCCTGTCCCGCTGGCCACTGTTTGACTCTGGGTGGGTCCTGTCTGGGTGTCTCCATGCACAGAGACGACTATCACAGTGGCCCAGACTTGCCTGGAACTTTTCCTGCAAGGCCGTCCCCTCTCTGGTGCTGCCTGTGTCTCCTCTGTCCCCTGGCTGCCACGCAGAGGCTGCAGGGCCCAGGCTTGTCAAGCCAGGACCACGAGGAGGGTCCAGGGCACCTTCATGCGACTGCACAGTGGCTTTTAGGGGACCTGAAGACACCACTCATTTACGTGAATCCCACAAAGCTGCCCACAGGGTCATTCCTCAGCTCACCTTTAACCTGAGTTTGGGTAACCAGCCTTCACCTGTCCAGGTGGCCTGGCTGGTGTGACTGTGACCTCCACCTTGGGACAGCTGACTGCAAGACAGGCGGACGCAGTGAAGGCTGATACTGGAGAGCTGCCCCTCTGCCTTGTCCCGTCCGGTCAGCTCTCACATGCCCCACTGCTGGTCACTCCTGCACTATTCCACACTCCCTTGTCACACTGCTGTGCACGCCACAGCCACGGGTGTGACAGACGTGACCTTCACGAGCACGGGGGAGGCAAACCAGACACGAGACCCACTTCACTGATTGTTAACATCACGTGGAAACAGCCCCATCACTGAGCTGAGCAAGGTGGACAGAAGCGTCCGGATTGCGAGGAAAGGAGACAACGCTCTATGAGACTGACCACAGTGCCGGCCTGAGACCACCGGGCTGTGAGGACGGCGCAGGAGCCATTCTGTCGGACGGGGTGGTGACGAGTGAGAGGTGATAAGACAGCATCTCCCAACATCACTCTTGGGAGCGTCCACGGCTTCCTTCAGCCATGACCTTGACCCCAGGAGATGAAATCTGCTCATGTGCCCAATGTAAACCAGCACCGAGGACCCAGCTAGTGACCATGGGGCCAGAGCCGAGCGCAGCTGACCCTCTGGCGGGTCTTCAGAGACTGTGAATCACCCTGGAGGAGCCGACCAGCTGTCTCCCACCGAGCAGAGGCTGGACTGGAACTGTGAGCCTTTGGGTCAGCAGCACAGCTCTCTGTCCACCAGGCCACCAGAGCTCCCTGGGAACAGCACTGAGAGGAGGCATGTTAAAAGCCTGGGCCCACAGGTGACGGGACGAGGTCTGTCCCTGCCGGCGTCTGCTCAGGTGGCCGACAGCAGCCGCGGCCTCTCTCGAGCGTGGCCGGTGCTGGGCTTCCTCCCACCCCCGAGTGAGCGTGTCCAGCATGGCAGCCTCGGAGGAGCGGAGCTTGTCTGGAGGTCACTAAAACAAGTGCAGTCAGCTTCCCAGAGGTCAAGGTCAAGTCCAGCAAATCTATGCTGGCCACGAGCCTCCTAGAAACAGCCAATGACAGTAGATTATCCACTGAACATGATGTTCCCGGTTCAACGTGGCCAGATGGAGACAGGCTGGACTCCCAGACAAGATGTCCGTCCAGGGCGGCTCCCAGTGGCCAGCAGCATTACTCACTGCCCAGAGAGGATGCACGGAAATGGCCCTGGCCTTGGACAGAGCAATGCTGTCCAGCCTGGGCAGCCAGCTCTCTGCACCCCACTGCCATGCACAGCAACAAGGCCCAGGGCCCCCAGTGGTTAAAGCACTTGGGTACTATCCAAGAAGTCGGTGGTTCGAACCTCCAGCCACGCTGCAGGAGAGAGGTGGCGGGGGTGTCTGTAGTGACTTCGTGTCAGCCTGGGCTGCTGTCCCCGTCTGGGCCCCACAGACCTCAAGTAAAGGCTCTCTGGCTGCTCCATGCCCCACCATTCAGCATCCACACTGGTGGCCGTTTCTCCCTGTGTTGGTCCTGGGTGGGGGGGCAGGGAAGAGCAGACAGTAGCAGAGCCTTCCTGCAAGGATTGCAAAGCCCCCAGACCCAGGTCAGCCTTCACCACTGACCTGTCTGAGCCTCCTCAGCTCCCGGCCCTCAGGGGGAAGCTGGACATAGACCTTGGAGTTGCTCACTGAAGTTGCCCAAAAGGGGCGTGGGCTGCCCAGACAACGCAGAGCTGGGACTTGGGGCTCCACAGGGAAGCCCACCTTCATGCTGTCAGCACCACCAGGGCCTTGGTCTCCTCACCAGCAAGTGGAGGGTGCGTGCTTGTGAGGGCCAGCATGAAGTCGGGCCTCACTGGCTTGTCTGTAATGCCGGGAGATGTCTGTGACTTGGGGTGCCCCCCAGGGGAGCCCTCCATCTCCGAGTGATCCATCACAAAGCCACTATCACGGGTCCATCCCATCTTCCCAAACCCACAGAGAACAGCCTTGCCCGGTTTGCACAGGACATAAATCACTCCAGAGATTAGTCTTCAGATACGGATGAAAGAGTCAGGGCCCCTCTCCTCAGCCAGCTGTCTACATCTTGACACCCCGAGTCTGCCTCCCCCATCAGCAGAATCCCACAGTCCCTGTTTGCGGGGACCATCCTCCAGCAAAGGCGTCACAACCTGTGAACCTCTAAACCAGGCTCAACTCTCAGAACAGACCTGCCACTGAGCCAGGCTTGTACTCACTGGAGCCCCAGGCGGCCCCTTAGGTCCCTGGAGGACCCATCATTGCACCATCGCCATTATCACCCACCACCATCATCTTCACAATTACCGCGGGAATGTGATTCTCAATGCTGTTGCCATTGCACATGACCTAGACCATGGTCCACCCCTCCAGCTCTGCTCACTGACCCTCAGGAGTTCTCATTCTAGAGGGACAAGGATTTGAAGCTCAGTAAAAGATCCCAAAGACATCCACAGCCCCAAATCCCACAGGCCAGAATCTAGCATGAGTCTCCCCGTCCTCTTCATTTACTCTCTGAAGATACATCCTTCTCACAGCAGTTCATTCTTCTCCACACACAGACAAGTCCCCTGAACCCTCTCCAGTTTCAAGAAGTTTCCCAGGAGCCATATTCCAAACCAGCTGGCCCAGGCTTCTCACCGTCACCTGGCCGGGAGAGACGAGGAAGTTCAACACGGGGCTGGCCCTGGTGTCACCTGCTTGCTTCCCCCTGCAGGGCCATGCTTACCCAGAAGCTTTCACCAAAGGTAGGGGGGCCTCCCAAGAAATACTGAGCTGTCCCAACCGCAAGCAGAGGAGCCCAGTGAAGTGACCACTGACACTCCACATGTCATCCTGGTCCATTACTCCACATTCGTTGGTGTTCGGTGAGGCCAGGAACTGCGTTACTCTGATCAAAATTCTCAGTAGGGTGTGTCATGGCACTTGAACGAATGAAGACGCTCCTCTCATCATCCACCGACAAAGCAGCGGGGGGAATCGTGACTCCCGCTTACCGCTCAGCGTCCTTGCCTCTCTCCTCATCACCACCTTTCTTCCATGTGCTTCCTGCCTCTCTCAGCCCTTTCCTCTTCTCCATCGCCAAATGGCAAAAAGAAATACACTTAAATGCTGTCCAGATGCCTTCAGATGTGTCTTGTCACTTATCCAGTCCCACCCCGAGGAGCTGGGTAGCGGAAGCTCAGATGTATTTGAGCTGTGGTGTTGAAAAGTCCCGAGTAGCCCATGGACGACCAGAAGGACAAGCAAGTCTGTCGTGGAGGAATTGCAGCCAGGGTGCTCCTAGAGGCAAGGACGGGGACCTCTCATCCCACATACTCTGGGCTTGTTGTCAGGATGGGCCAGTCCCTTGAAAAGGGCCTGATGCTGGGAAGGTGGACGTCAGGGAATGAGAGGACGATGGACTTGACAAGCTGGACTGACAATGACTGCAGCAATGTTGGGGATGGGAGACGGTACGACAGGGCCCAGGTCCATTGTGCACAGGTTGCTATCAGTGGTAGGTGACCGGCTCGGTGGCACCTAACAATGGGAGCTGCCCACGTTCTCTGCCTTGTGGTCCCTGCTCCATCCACAAAGCCAGCATGGGAGCGTCTTCCCTCTCCAGCCCGTTCTCTCTAACACACCCCACCTCTGCTCTCTTCACATCTCTGACACCCCTGCCTCCCTCTGAGAAGGACCCTGTGATGACCAGGGGCTCACTTACATTACCCAAGGTCCTCTCCCATCTCAGACTCCCAATCCAATCACACCTGCAAAGTTCTGTTTTGCCAAGGCCACATGGCCCCATGTCCCAGGTTCAGAACATGGGTTCTTCCCGCAGTCCACGGCTATTCAGATTCTTCACCAGGAGTTGGTGCCTTTGAATTGTGGTGTTGACAAGGGGCAGGGAGAGTCCCTAAAATCCCTCCCCACTGGGACCTGATCCCCTTGCCACCTCCTGCCCCAGGCCCACCTTCTCAGCCCCTCAGCTAGGCGCTGTCACGCTCTCGCTTCCCTACTTCTTGCCTTCTTCATATCTGCCTCTCGGCTGGGAGATGGGAGATCTGCTATCAGTACAATTCAATTTACTCCCGTCTCCCAGGGCCATTGTGACCTTTCCAACCCCCCATCCATCACCCTGAGAACAGGCCCTGCTGAGACCCCAGCCCTGTCTCTGGGGCGTCTCTGAGCCCCATCGGCAACCACCTGGCATCTTGACCTGCCATGCCCAGCAAGCTCGGGTGCCACCTGGCCAAGGATGCCAGTTATCGCGGGGTGGGGGTGAAGATGGCATGAGATAAAGCCTGTCACTGGTTGGTTCTGACTCCAGCTCTGAGGAGGGGGTGAATATACACGCTGTTTATCAACGCCCTCATGGCTCCCGGCTGTTCGTCTTCCTCGTGTTAGGATCAGAGCCAACAAGATGGGAGATTCAGAAGTTACATGAGCCATCAGAGCCAGGGAGCAGATGCCGACGTGCAAGAACAAAGCTGCCCACCCTGGAGGCCCATCAGGGTTGTAGGTGCGTGAGTGACCTCAGAAACGGGATGGCTCTGAGAACCACCCATCGAACTTGGAATCTCCACAGCAACGTCTCACTCCAGCCCCCGGCCCCCCACGCCCAGAGAGGGAGCCTGCACCGCCTGCTCCACGACTTCCTTTCTGGGGAGGTGGGCGCACCCTTTCTAGAAATCTGTCTCCTTTGCACCCGCTTCCTCTCCTCCCTTCTCAGCAACTGCTCGAGCAAGGCCTCTGTTAACCCCGGGATTTGAGCATGAGCAGCCCCCTGACCCCCACCACACTGTGCACTAAGATCAGCCTTCATTGAGGACCCCTTCCATGCTGTGCTCTAAAGTCGGCTCTCCCAGCAGTCACCGAAACCGCTGGACCCTGCTCCACCTCGGTGCTCTAGTCTCTCCTGCCTGGCTTCATTCTCTAACCTGGTGTGGAGGGCGAATCGACTTCAGGGCATTGACTCCACAGTGACACTCACTCCTGAGCCCTCAGCTCACTTCCTGCTCACGGCCACAGCACAGGGCCTTGCTGGCCACCTGTGTCCACACCTTCCTCCCCTCCCACCTGTGCACGCTCCGTGGCTCCCTGTCTCCCTTCCACATCCCCCCGTGTCTGCACGACCTCACGCAGCACCCACCTCTAGCTGTGTCCCTCTGCCACCGTCCACGTGGGGTGGATGTTGTCTCTGCAAGCACAGGTTTCAGAGACCACCCTCCCGCTGAAGTCAGCAAGGTGTGGTGGGCACACTGGACTGTCCGGCAGCCCGCGCCCTCCGGCCGAGCCCCACCTCCCTCACAAGGACTTCCCTTTGCAGCTCAGGCCCTGAGGCTGCACCCTGGCTAACAGAGCCCTGGAGGAAGTCTTCTGGAAAGGGGCCTGTCCTAGAGGAGGACAGGCAAGGAGAGGCTGCCCGCCCAGAGCTGCTCCTGCCAGGACACATGGCACTTGGGGACACGGTGCTGGGGCTGCAGGGACGGGCTTAGCGCCCGAGCCAGCCTGGGGGACAGCAGTGAAGCAGGGGAGGGCCGGGTCCCACCGCCCTGACAACCACTGAGTCCACCCAACAGGACTGCCCACCACCGACTTCTCTCACAGGCTGAGGGACCTCGAGAGTGAGCATGGCCAGATGGACGCAAGTTACCGTTGCAGGGTCCTCGGGAGGTCATCAAGGCCCTAGAGTGTCCAGGGGCCACTGAGACAGATGATCAGACTGACCCACCCAAGCACAGCCATTCACACTCGTGGCCCCCACACACACTCACACTCGCATCCTCACACACTCAGGTGCTCACATACACACATATTTACATGCTCACCCACATACCCACATTTATACACTCACAGTGTACATGCCTGTGCATTCACACCCCACATTCCTATCATACCCACACACTCACATCTCATGCACTTACACACTCAACACAAGTACCCTCACACACATAGCTTAGACACACACTCATACACTGGAATGCTCCTAGTTCACGCCTGTGGTTCCTATCCACATGCTGACACACTCCACCTTCACACCCTCACACACGCTTGTCCGTGTGCACACACATGTTCACACAAGCAGGTACTCACTCGTCCATATGCACACAGATCCTCACACTCATTCATACACCTGTCCATGTACACACCCACGTGCTCACACACCCACACACGTCACACACACATGATCACAGGGTCCCATCCACATACACACCCACGTGCTCACACACCCACACATGATCACAGGCTCCATGTACACACCCACGTACTCACACACACAATCACCCTCATACTCGTGCTCACACTCATCCTGCCACCTCACACACTTGCCCCCCTCCCCCACTCACACACCCACTCGCACTCTCCGCTCAGGGCCCGGGCTCTTCACAGTTGCTCACCTCAGATGACCGGATCACACTGACTCACCCACATCTGTCCAGCCTCCAGCCGATCCCTGACTTTTCTTGACAGCTTCTATCAACATGTGTGTAAACACTCTGAGCTGATGATGTGGGAGACAGGCTCAGTGTTAATCACTGTGTCTCCTAGGTTCCGGAAACCCAGACCAGGAGGCAGCCACGGAGGGTGTGCTGGCCGTGTGCGGAAGGTGTGTGCACGCGAGCACAGGTACATGTGTGCACACACATGTGTAAGGAAAGACCTTCCAATACAAAACATGCCAGAAGGACCTCCTTCTCCACAGGTGGACCAGACAGCACAAAGACCTCTCCCCTCTGAGTCGTGAACTTAGCAAATGTCCACTGGACCTCTACAGGCAAACTACATGCAGCTGCAACATAGGACAAGACGGGAGCCCTCGGGGGACCAAGAGAGGAGCCCTCAAGGGTTCAAGACACACACTCGGGGTTTCGGGACAAGAGCACCATGGAGATCCCTCTCCACTAGCAATGGTCACTTAGCCACCCAGCAAGCATGGTCACCCTTACAACTAGCATCTCCACAAGCACTGGCCACTGATATGAGAAGCACCCCTCAGCCACAGAGATGCAGACCCACACTCAAGTCCACCCTGGATGCTCCCAGGGTCAGACAGAGCAGAACACGGGCCCACACCTGCCTCGTGCTGGATGCCCCCAGGGTCGGCAATGGCAGGCACAGCTCCCACGTCCAGCTCCGCCCTGGGCAGCCCCGGGGAGTCAGCTGTCCAGCCTCCCGAGCTGGCTCCCCGACTTGGCGGCATGTGACTGCATCATGCTTGTTTGCTCGGCTCTCTACAGTGACGACGGAGGATGAGCTGGAGCACAACAACAATGTCAGTGCCAAACTGAGTGATTTCACAAGCAGGAGGGTGCCTGCCAGGGTTCCCCACCCACACAGAGGGCCACCAGCCTGCTCTCCTCACAGGAGGGGTGCGGCACACCAGCCCAGTGTCTGTGCTCCTCGTCCCAGCCATGGCCCTGCAACACTGACCCTCGAGGCAGAAGCTGCGTCCATATTGCCACAACACACACCCTAAACATGCCCCAAACATACCATGAACACACTCCTCCTCACCCCACATCCATACAACACGTTACATATACCCTAAACACGTCCAAACACACCACATGCATGTACACACCACACCCCCTACATACAATGCCCCAAACATACAATATGCACATACACACATTCATACAACACACCACATCCACAAGTTACATGCACTTTAAATAAGTCCCAACACAGAACACGTCACATACACACCCTAAATACTCCCCAAACACACAAATGCCACATAGCAGCCACGTATCACCCCCCACCTCCATGCATAGAACACATCGTCAGGGTGATGGAGAACGGGGCGGTCACCCCACATGGGGCAGGTATACGGTAACGAGGAACCGAGAACGGCATTGGAGCCCAGGTCAGGGAGCGGGGGGCAGAGGGAGGGTGTCCAGGAGAGGAGATCGGCAGAGGTGATGGGGAGGGGGAGGGTGGTGGTGAACAGGATTGCTGCCTGCACTGATGTGGTGTGCTGGGGAGCAGGGCCAGTGAGTCCGCTCGTGGGCCAGCACCAGCGAGGCCAGGTGGAGACGAGGTCCTTAACTGAGACAGGGCCAGGTGGAGACGGGGCCAGGTGGAGACGGGGCCAGGTGGAGACGGGGTCAAGTGGAGACGGGGCCAGGTGCAGACGGGGCCAGGTGGAGACGGGGTCAAGTGGAAGATGGGGTCCTGGACACAGTAGAGCAGACAAGGTAGCCAGAGGCTGGTGTTCCCGGGGGGGTTGGGGGACAGAGGGAGGCTCTCCCTGGACCCTGCTGGGGGATGGGGCAGACGGAAGAGCGAGGGGACAAGGAGGAGGACCAGGAGATAGGGCAAGATGCTTCAAAGTAAACACCTACAGTGGGTGGACACGGGGGAGAAGCACTGGGCACTCCGTTTTCATAAAGGCCTCTGGTTTTGATTTTACAGATTTTAAAAAATGCAGGCACTCTACGCCAAGCTGGGCTCCTTTGCCATGTGCACAGAACACATTCCAGACTCGCTGGTGTCCGATGGTCTGTCCAGCGTCCCTCCCACGGAGGGAGGTGGCTTGTCACCATCACCTGTGGGTGTGACAGAGCCTCACTCTCCTCGGAGCCATCTGTGAGGGCCACGGTGTCCACAGAGTCCTGCACGAGATTCTCTGTCCAGGAGACATTCATCATCACGTGCCGTTGCTGACTGAACAGCTGCCAGGCTCAGCCTGTCCGGAGGTGCCTCAGGATGAAGGCCTGGTGACCTGCCTCTGACACGAGCCCCTGGGCCCTTGGTGGGGCAGTCAGGGTCTGACACATGCAAGGTCACCACACGTCGGTTAACCTCACCAGGCTCAGAAGCTGGCTGTTTTCACAACTCGGCATGAGTCCCATCAGCATTCGCACAAGGAGAAGGTCCTCAAACAGTAAACACTCCTCGAATCAAATGTGTTCAGAACTGCCAAATCACTTTCCAGGTTGGAGCTGTTGTTCCCACACTGTGTGGCAGTACCAGAGTCTACAATGGCCGTGACGTGTCTAGAACTGGGTGGTGGGTCCCCACAGAAGGGCCACAGGAAACCAAATGGCCCCTGCTTAGAGGCGGTTGGCTCTTAGAGGCCGTGTTGGTGACAGGCAGGGTGAGCCCCATGCCCTCTGTCCACTCATTGGACAGGCTGGGTGGGAGAGTGGGGGGCAGCCCCACAGGGTGGGGATCTGCAGCCCTGCTCCTCCTGGGTTTCCCAGCAGCCTGTGGTCACTTCCTACCTCTGTGCCCCGTGGTGGTCACCCTCCCGTTCCCATCACAACATTACCAATTAGTAGCCAACTCCTGGACCACTGCACGGAGTGGGCACTGGCCCTCAGCCGACTGGCCAGCAGCTTTCAGGGGCCATAAAGCCCGCAGGAGGAGACTGTCCAGCTTTCTCTGGCAAGGCTGGTGGAGGACACTGCCCAGCTCCCTGCAGACTTGTCACCGGAGCCCCACCAAGGCCTGACCCCACTATGGCCATCGCGTGGGCCCGGCTCACGGCCCCTCCACTGGCTGCTGAGGCTCTAAACCCTCCCTGCATTGTCTTTCTCCCACAGGCGCGAAGCAATGGCCTTTTGGTTAACAGCCCAGCACTGACACATCACAGCCCTTCAGCCTCTTCGGTCCAGTGTAGTCATGGTGCTCTGACATGAGGATGAGAGGGAGGTGGTGTGGGCGGTTAGAGTACGAGCTTGCTGCTGTCCGTGGGCCCTGCACGCTGGTGGTCAGCAGAAACACCCCTCGAGACTCTAGCTGGCTGGTCATCTGATCACCAGGCCTTTCTTTCAAGGTACTCGTGATCAGACTTCACCTCTAGCCTATAAGCTAGCCACCAAATGTTCACCTGTTTGCACCGTCAGGGTGGGGAGCAGTCCTTATGAGAACAGCAGGGGTGTTGTGTGTGTTGTTGTGGGCTCTGTGTGATGGGTTCAACCTCCTGCTCTGCACGCCACGCCCAGGCAGCCCAGTGGGGAGCATACCACCCCAGTGTCAGGGAGGGGGCCGGGCCAGGCGTGGAGACTGGCAGGAGGTGGTGTGGGTGCAGGTACACTCCCGGGACAGGACTGTCCACCGTGGCACATGCTGGCCAGCTTAGGCATGGCCTTGCCTCCCTCTGCTCAGTGGCCCCTGGATGGACGAGCCCAGCCCCCCACACCTGACCCAGCACTCTGTCTCAGAGGTGGCAAGTGGCCGAGAGCCTGGTCCCCAGCTCGGCTCTGCATCCCCGCTGGGCCCTGTCCCTCTCCCAGTTCTGCCTCACGAAGGCTGTCCCTCACTGTGCTCCAGGCCCCGCCTGATGGAGTCTCCAGACCAGGAGACCTTCTGACCTGGGGAAATGCTGTCACTGTGTGCTATCAAGTCAGAGCTGACCCAGAGGTCGTACGTCACACGGGAGGAGACGGCCTGTCCTCCAAAGAAGCAGTTGGTGGGTTTCAACAGCCATCCTTAAGTTATTTTCAGTCAAAACTGCAAATGTAGATGTTTGAGGGGGGGTCAGACTTGGATGTGGTAAGTCAGTCACAGGACAAACAGGGTAGAAGGTCACGGTTAAAAGACGCCCTTCATCAGGAAAATGTGCCGTCAAGGGCGGGGCAGAGAGCACGATGTTGGGTCCCAGACAAAGGTGAACCTGCTTCGAGTCATGGTCTCTCCATCGACTTACGCATCTGAAAGTTGGACAGCCAATAGGGATGACAGGAGAATCGACGCCGCTGACCCATGCTGTTGGAGAGGAGCCCCAAATACCCCATGGACCACCAAAGGAACAAATGAATGGAGAAAACGCCATCAGAAATGACGAGGAAGCAGAAGGCAGGACAGGGCAGGTCACAAGCCGTGGTGGACGACTGCGTCTAACAACAGCAAAAAAAGGTGTGTGCACAGAGAGTCATTAGAACACGGGACCAGAGGGAGGGAGGGAGGGAGGAAGTGACAAAACTAGAAACAGGAAACAGACGTGGACCACGGCTGGAGGGAGAGGCAGAAGAAGACAGAAGGATTGTCAGACACTGGGGGTCCTGTAGTTAGCATCACTGAACAAATGTGTGGGAGCGAGTGGGAGAAAAGCCAATACACTTGGTAAACTTTCACTTAAATGAGAATTGAAAAAATAAAATCAAGAGTTTAAAAGAAATCACCCCAGAGGGAGACTTAATCCAACACGCATGCTTGCATTTGTGCAGCTGACCAGCACCCTCACCCACTGCGTGGGGGAAGGGCTGACGTTGCATTAAGTTGCTTATCCACACGTGCATGTGTGAGCACGTACACACACGTGTACACATAAATACACACGCACACACAAATACACACGAGCACACACGTGCACACACAGACACATAAATACACGTGTACACACTCACACATGTGCATACATAAATACATGTGCACACACACACACATGTCCTCTCCGTCCACAGCAGAGACCAACAGACGTGGGGATGTGTGTGGAGGAGGTGGGGCGCTGGCTGGTGGAGGCAGGAGGATCACTTTTCACTGACACCTTTTACAGCTTCTATTTTTGTGTCTGGACGGCCCATTAACGGGAGTCAGCTTTTAAAAGAAAATGTTGCAGGAAAAATAAAACGCTACTCAGGAGAAACATTCAGAAAGCAAAACAATGAAACTCTTCTTTTAAAAGAAGATGAGGGCAGCGCTGAGAGGACACAGGAGCGGAAGGAAAGCTCGGAGCATCTCCAAGGGGCTAACACGCCAGGCGTGGGAAGAAGAGCGGCAAACACCCGAGCAGGACCCCAGAGGAGCGGAGCACAGACCGGCGCGTGCTGGCTGTGGGGACAGTGGCCACCGAGCACAGGAGCGCTTCCAGGATGAACTTCGTGGTGAAGCCCCGCGGAGGCCCCGGGAGTGGACGAAGTGCACACACGGACGCCTGCCTGGTGACGACAGGACAGCAGGCAGCCCACTGATGTCAGCAAAGACCTTCCTAACAACGGAGATGCCTCCTGACATCCCACCTCTCCTCTCCGCAGACTCTGGAGCATAAGAGACGGGGGACAATTGTCTCCATTGGTGACCAGCGCAGGCTGTGACCCCACAGAGGGAGCCCCCCATACTTCTCCCTCAGAGCTGCTGGTGAATTCGATCACCTGCCTTTTGGTGTCTGACGAGGGTAATTCCCAACACTGAATGATGAACACGAAGTAAGGGGAAAAGAAAGGCATTTTTAGACCCGAAACTGTCACGAGGTGTAGTGTTTCCCACGGAAACCTTGTTAAGTGCTCTCACGTGGGAGCAGACTCCTCGCTGACCAGGAGGTTTTCTGGGTCAGTCTGACCCTGTGGACAGCTTGAAACCTGGCGGGCCTGCGTCAGCCTCACCGCCACTGCTGCAGTCACTGGGCCAGTCGTCTCACTGGGGGGCTTCCTCTCTGTCTCTGACCCTCCACCTTTCCCAGCATGCTGTCTTTTTCCAAGGCCTAACCGCTCCTGACATGTCCGAGGATGGGAAGTGTCACATCCCTGCTTTCAAAAAGCACCCTGGTCGCACTTCCTTCAAGATAGAGTTGTTTGTTCTTTCGGCAGCCCGTGGGGTGTTCAATGCTCTTCACCGACAACACAGTTCAAAGACATCACAGGAGTTTCCAGAGAGGACCCCGGATGAGGTGGATCGACTCGGTGACCGGGCTCAGGGGGGTAGGTGTGTCAGAGACGATGAGGCCGGCTCAGGATAGAGAGGGTTCGGAGCTGCTGTACACAGGGTCATGATGAGCTGGAGTCAGCTCGACGTCACACAACGAAACCACATAGCAGTGGTGTCGGAGAAGAGCACTGCGTATCCCACGAGCTGCCGAGAGAAGGAACAGACAGGCCTTGGGAAGAGGGCAGCCAGAGCACTCGTGGGTGGCAAGGACAGGAAGCTCGTCTCATGCTTTGTGCTTCTTTCTTTTTTTAATATTTTTCATGAATAAATGGTTTCTTGTGCTTGACTTCAAATAGTGAGCTTTTAAACTATAGTTTACTTACTTTGTTACTGCTGAGATTGTAAACAAGAGAACACAGAAGTCGTGTTTCAACAGGTCCCATGTGGTAACATTGATCCTTCAACGGTACACCCACCCTCACCCTCCTTTTCTGGGCTGCTCCTCCCATCACCCCAAACTCACCGCCCCTTAGGGCTCCTCTTGTCATGATCCCATTTAGATGCTGCTTAACCGAGCCTGATGTCCTGTTTCATTTCATATCGGAAACATTACTTCATCTCATACCTTGGCCATGTTGTTAGGAGAGGTAATTCCTTGGGAAGGGACATCCAGCTTGGGAAGGTGGAAGGTCCTGAAGGAGAGGCAGTCTCCCCAACGAGGCGGCTTAACACAGTGTCTGTAGCAGTGGGCGCTTGTGTGTCAGAGACACTGAGGATGACACGGGACAGGACGGGGTGGAGGTCTGTTGTTTATAGGGTTGTATGAGATGGGTTTGTTTGGTTGTTTTTATGTAAGCCTCTTGTTTAGAGTCAACAGGACCTGGAGGGGGAGCCTGTGTATTGAAAGTTCCCTAAGACTCTACTTTGGAGGCTGATGGGTGACATGGTTCTATTCTTGAAGGTGGGCTCTCTTGTTTTGGTTGAGGGTTGGCTGTGAATCCTTTGTTTGGTTATTTCTTATTTCAGCCTCTTCTTTATAGTCAATAGGATCTGGTGGAGGGCCTTTCAGAGGGACATTCTTCTAAGTGGTACAGCACTGGTCTGTCAACTGCTGTACTGAGGTAACTTGAGATTGCTGAGTGAACCTTGTGCCACTGATGTGTCAAATGCCATAACGGCTGCCCACGGTGGACAGTGTTTGGAGGAGCTCCCAGATTAAGACAGGTTTGTAAGCAAGAGTGGCATCCACTTCCTAAACAACATTCTCTGGAAACTCCATGAATTTAGAGAAGTGATGGGAGCTACAGAGCACAGCTCAGGTTTTTTGCTCATAGGGTTGGTATGAGTCGTGCTCGACTTGACGACAATCAACAACAACGACAACAACACGAGACGGGCAATCTCCTCTGTGATTCCACTGCCTCGGAAGGCCCGCTGGCGGGTGAGCTGTGGGTCAGCTGACCTGACGGCACACCAGCGGCAGAACGAGCTGTACTAGAGCTGCCGGCGCAGAGCGACAGCACACCTGTGGTGAAGGTGCGGGTGGGGATGGGCTCCTCTGCTGTGAGACGCACTGCGATAGGGAGTTCTGAAGGCCTCCTCGCAAGGAGCTGCTGTGCTACCAACACTTGGTACCTTAATGAGGGTGTATTACACGAATCTCTTCAGAGTTGTGAGAGATTAAATAAGCAATTGGGGATAGATAGATGCCCTGCTACACGACTATCAGCCAGGGACCAGGAAGCAGGGCTTTCCTCAGAGCTGGCCAAACCGCCTCTAAGGCGAGGACCTGAACTTGGACATCTGGCCTCCCAACAATGAGAAAATCGACGTCTCTTCATTGTGGTGTTTCTGTTACAGCGGCACCAGACAGCGAGTGGATCTGATTAATACTGTCTCAGAGATTTACTGGGTGATGTGATATGACAAAAGGAGGGGGCGAACAAAGATGAAAGGGTGCTGGAGCCCTTGGCTTCTAACCAACAGGTCAACTCATTGCTATCAAGTCGGAGCTGACCTTTCCCTGGGTTTCTGAAGCTGCAGAACTCCCAAGAAGACTGTCCTTCTTTCTCCTATGGGCTTGCAGGTGGAGCCAAGTCCCCAGAGAGGCATCACCTTAGAATTAACAGTGGAGAGCTCACCCCAAAAGTAGGCTGTTGAAACGTGCCTGCTACTCTGCAGGGGAGGGAGGGGCGGTCTGCTTCTGAATGATGACAGCCTTGAAAATCGCACGGGGCAGTCTGACTGTCATGTGGCCACCACAATGCCCATGGAAACCCAGGAAGAGAAAGCCATGGACCCCAGAAAGAGGGAAGCAAAGTACGAGGAGGACCTGAGATGTGAGGCATGCTCAGGCGAAGGGGGGGCCACACCTCAGTGAGATGGACAAACTCAGAGGCTCCTCAAGTTCTTCCCTGGATTAGCTGGTCACCAGCCACCACTACAAACTCTTCGGCCTGATCTCTTCTTGGGTTTCGAGCCCAGTTCTGCCACTTACTAATTTGTATCTTTGGCGAGATGGTTTCATTATTGTTGCATTTCCTCCATAAGATGAAGGTGGATCACAGCACAGAGTCACTGCCCAGGGTCGCCGTGAAGTTTCAGTCAAGTGCTTGATGTTGGACAATTAGAACAGCATCTGGCACAGTTGCACGTGTTTCTTATTATTTTCGCTTAGGCAACATGAATATATTTAGAGGGAATTTACACATCCGAGCACAGTTGGGAGTTGAAATAGAGAAGGTTTTATAGAAAACTAACCAATAATCAAATTCCAACATCATTTGCCTTCAGCAAAAAAGAAAGGTTTATGGAAAAGAAAAAGGAATCCAACTACCCCACGGACTCACCGCCTCAGTGTCAGCAGAGGTGCCGGGCTTGGCAGCAGGACCAGGAGGGGCTCGTTAAAAACCCGCTGCTGGGTACCACCCCAGAGGGCCTGAGGATAATCTGCATTTCCAACAAGTTCTGGGGGAAGGGGATGGTACGCTTTTGATCCAACAGCCTCCCCAGAGCCACTGTTAGAAACAGCTTTGCCAGCAGGCATCCTCAACGTCCCCCAGTAATTCTATGTCTGTACTGGGGACACATGAGAGCCGGGACGGGGCAGACACACACTGGAGAGCGAAGATTCTGACCCAGTGTTGCGTGGGAGCGCGAGGCTCGTGGTTCTGAATGAGAATCCCCAGGGAAAAGGCGTCAACACTCCAGCACAAGGCCGCGGAGTCTAGTGTAAAAACTTACATCCCTTTGCACTGTGGTGTCGGAGGGTGAACATCCCCTAACTGCCTGAGAACAAGTTGCAGGCCTGTCCTGCAGCAGGTGCGACCTGGTTAGAGGCCAGGCTGGTGAGACTTCACCTCACAGGCTTTGAGCACATGGTCAGGAGGGCCTGTCCTTGGGAAAAGACGTCATGTTGGGACAGGTGGGGGGTCAGAGGGAACCCCTCAACAAGATGCACCGACAGGCACTGTAACAGCGGACTCGAGGATTCAGACGGTGAGGACACCGCGGGACAGGGCGGGGTGGTTTACAGGGACCCTCGGGGTCGTAGTCAACTCAGCCGGCAGCTGAAAATACAACTTCAAGATCTGTGAATGGCTGACTGCTCTCACGGTCCGACGCCGGTCGAAGGGACAGAAGGCCGCCCTGGACGCGTGGTCAGCAGCGAGGGTGCCAGCACGGTCAAGGCTGCTCCCCTCGGCTGGCGTGGACCCGCGGCTCTGAGACAGAGATCGCCCCACCCCCATGACACACGGCCTCAGAAGCCAGCGGGGGGCCGGCTGAACCGGTTCCAACTGGACAGTCTCCATCACGGTACATGAGGCCGGGTGTCTGTGCTGGGAGAGATTACGTACGTATGTTCTCGGACTCAAGATTCCTGTACAAACTCCTGATTGTGAACGCAGGCATCGAAGTCACTCCGATTCTCAGCCGCCCCATGTACAGCAGAGCCTGCGCCATGGGCCCCCCTGTGCCGACGCCCTGGGTTCCAGCCAGTGTCAGTCCATCCCCGTGAGGGGCTTCTTTTTCATGGACCTTTGATTCTTCCAGCACGGTGGCCTGAGTATCCCTGAACACAGCGGAATACCGACAGAAGTTCTCACACACGGTCCTTCCCTGGAAAACTGAGATGTCATCTTGGAGGTACACGGCAGGCAAGAATGCTCTCTTCTCACTGGTGCCCCAGGAGGGGCCAGGCCTGTCCTCTGAGCAGACCGGTCCTGGGCTCGTTTTCTCTCTGTGTCCTGAGCTGTGAGCTCATGGCCAGCAGCATCCCTTCCTGCCCTGTTCTCACAACTCACCCTCTCCAGGACCTTTTTAGACAAAGCTCCCCAAACCTACCCTGTCTCCTTCACGTGTCCTCCAATCTCAGTCTAATCGCCAAGGATGGCCACATCGTCTCGTAGCCCACCTGCCCTCACCTGCGAGGGTGGCCAGCTCTGCCCTCACCTGCTGTCCCACCAAAGTCATGGCCAACAGGAGACAGCGGGTGGTCTCAAGGCTTGGCCCATGGGATGAGGGTCAGAGGGTCCCAAAGCTCTTCAGGAAGTGAAGGAAACATCACCTGTGCCCTCCAGCCACGGAGATAACAGGCAGAAGGGCTGTCAGGCAGTGGACTAGCAGAGTCAATACCGCCTTCCAATGAACTGCCAGACCAGCGTTCAAGGGCAGCGGGACTCTGCCGGGTGAGCTTCCCTGCTACTACGGTAAAGCCTGGCTACATGGTCAGGGTGAGGGGTTCTGGCAGGAGGCGCTGAAGCCTTGGCCTTCGGTTGACATCCACGCCCCCTGGGGCCACTCTGGATGCTGGAGCCAGCTTGGAGAACTGACACCTTTTTGTTCAGAGTAACTTTAGAACGCGCTGTTTCAGATGTCATTAATATTCTGCTGGACTCGAGCAGCAAGAAAAGCAAGTTCAGCTGCCAGTGGGGAGTGAGGCTGGGCGAGCAGGCGAGGTGAGCGGAAGTGTGCGTCCTCCGTGACAGTGCTTTCTTTGATTGACTTTTCAGATCCCCGCGGCCTCGTTTTTCCTTTCTGTTTGCAGTAACCATGCTTTAACTCGTGACCGAATTTACATTCCCTTTGTCTGGTGAGAGGAGCTTGCCGGGGGTCTGTTGAGCCGCGTCCACCCAGCCCCTGCGCCCACTTTCCGCACCCACTCTCCCTGCCACACTGCCCCTTCTCCCTCCAGATGAGGGAAGGAGCGAACTTGTCCTAAGACATTTCTGTAACTGTCTGTAAAACGTTACGACCTGCCAGTGAGTGGGCAAAGCCGTGGATGCTGCTCCCTGCGTGCGGACCTTGTGAGCTCCCAGGATGCACGTTTCGGGGTGCTCCTCCACGTGACCACATCCAGATGGGGCCACGCTACCCTCCCAGGGCTTTTAAGGCAGAGTGGTGGACACATCTTCACAGCATCTGCAGGTCGCACACGTGTCTCAGCAACAGCTGCTGGGCTTAATTGCCTTTTTTCCAAAGCTGCTTTTTTCTGGGTAAATGAATCACTCGAGCAGGATGCATAAGCAAGATAACACACTGGGAATCGTTGAGTTTTCATCAAGACTCTGCTTCAAGAAGAGTGGACAGGTCAAAGAACCACCCCCAAGAGGCGGCGAGCGACCGGCCGCAGGTCATACACTCAGGGGCCGCGTGTGCAGCATTTTCTGCGGTTGCCGTCTTTGTTGCAAGCTTGAGCTGTCTGAGGTGGGACTTTCTCAGGCCTCGATGGGTGGCAGGGTGACGTGAGGCGACCTTGCACAGACACAGGGGTTCAGAACCTCCGTGGCCGTGACCTGCCGGAAAGGGATGTAGGTGAATGGCGAAGGGCAGGCTGGGTGGACATGACCTTGTTCACCGGTGCAGAACGGGCCTCCTCCTGTGCCGATGGTGACCGAGATCCAACACACCCCCTGTGCCCGCTGCATGCTCCTGGTGAGCAAGATCTTCCAGGGAGAGGATGCCAGTGAAGTCATCTCGCTCTGGCATCTCACAAGACGAAAGCACCCTAGGAGCTGGCGCGCACGAGAAGTTTTGTCATGATGGCTGTGAGGCTGGGCGAGTTACAGCGCTCTTCAAGTCTGGTACTAATAACAAAATCACGAGTAATTTACAGTGTTTTACAAGATGTGATTGTACATGGCGCCAGGAACACATCTCCAGCGCATGCAGCTTGGTGCACTCACTCTCCAGCGGGGGGCAAGCCGCCCGGGGCAGCGGGCGTGGGCAGGGCCTTGCCAAGCAAGGACAGAGGTGCTCACGCCTGCCCTCCACCACAGGCTGCCCACCTGGTCTGCGCCTCCTGACCCCTCAGCCTCTGCTTTCTCGTCTGTTACATGGGAAGGACAATTACCTTCACAGTTTGTAACATAGCTGAGAGGTGGCACTGGGAAAGGTGGACGGTCAGAGAGAGGAAGACCCTCGGTGAGATGGACTGACAGAATGACCATAACCATGGGCTCAAGCGGGTCAGAGTTGACAGTGCAAGTCCAGATTGGCTGTTGGTAGAGTTGCTATGTGTCGTAGCTGATTCTATGTCTCCTAATCCTAAATAAAAGCACCTCAAAACTATGGGTGACCCCACCCCAGTGACTGCCATTGCTGCTGGCTCATGGACCCTCCAGTGCATTTCCAAGGTGGCCGGCGGCCTCCAGTTTCTCCTTCCGCACAGCTGGAGGGGTCAAGCTCCTGACATTTCGGTTAGCATTCACCACTCCACTAGGGTTCCTTAAGTGATTAAAAGGACATTTTTTTATTCTTTCCTGTTTTCTACTTGATCAGTTCCTCCTTTGATCTTCATTTTCTTCTTCTTTCCACTTGTTAAGTCCAATTTGTTCTTCTTTTTCTAGTTTAAGTTGAAGGTTAGTTGATTGACTTGAGATCTTCTTTCCTAGTATACAGGAACTGAGGCTGTGAATTTTCCTCTGTGTGCTGCTTTAGCTGTATCCCATCCACTGCAAGGTTTAACATTTTCATTTTCATTCCAAATTCTAGAATTTCCCTATCCATTTCTTCCCTGATCATTGGTTATTCAGAAGTGTGTTGCTTGCTTTCAGAGATTTTGAGAGTTTCTGTATTTAGATATCTAATTAAATTAACCCTCTTGTGGTCAGAAGACATGCATTGTGTGATTCAATTCACTCACCTTTACTAAGATCTATCTTATGGATGAAATATGCGTTGATAAATGTTTCATGTGTATACAGTGGTTGCTGGATGATCTATAAATGTCAATCAGTTAACACGGATTGAAAATGTTCAAGTCTTCCATATCATACTGAATTTCTGTCTACTGGCCTTATTGAAGGATCCCTGGTGGCACAGTGGTTAGAGATTTGGACTGTTAGTTAGAACATTGGCCACTGGACCCCAACAGCCCACCAGCCCCTCAGAGGAGGAAGCTGGAGGGGAGAAGTCTGCTTCTATTAGGGACAGCCCTGGTCACCCTTCAGGGCAGCTCCGTTCTGGTCCACAGGCTGCTGCGGGTCAGCTCCTACTTCCTGGCAGGTGTGAGGTGTGGCTGGCTTCTATCAGCCATCAGGAGAGAGATCATGATGGCTCTCTGATAGTTACTTAGCTAGGCTACAGTCCTCTGTCAGCCAATCAAATACTCCACTGTAGGAGCTGCCGGCAAGGAATTTTACAAACATAACGAAAATCCTTCGTTCATCCCAGGTGAGTCTGACTTAACAGGGTTCTTATGGAATATCACATCGGAACTGACTCCTAGCTGACCCTCCAATGGTTTTTCAGAGACTGTAAATCCCACAGAAGGAAGATTTTCATCTTTGTCCGGCAGAGCAGCTGGTGGATTCGAACCTTGTGCTTTGGGGCTGGCAGCACAGCTTCTTACCATGAGGTCACCAGAGGTCCCTCTTAATAAGATTGTTGTTGTTATGTACTGTTGAGTCAGAACCAACTCCAGCGGGTTTTCAGAGGCTGAGGCCTGCACAGGAGGACAGTGCACGTCCTTCCCCAGCAGAGCGGCTGGTGGGTTTGAAGTGCTTGTCGTTGGGTTGGTCGTGCAACTAACTCTGAGTGGCCATCCTTCACAGGGCCGTTGTTGATTGTGGTATTGAGTTGAGTACACCTCACAGTGACCCTATGAACAACAGGCCCGAGTCCTGCCCTGTCCTGGCCTGTGCCATCTTCATCATCTCCTAGACAGCTGGGCCCACTGCTTCAGTCACCCTGTCAATCCACCTGGTTGGGGATCTTCCTCTCGTTCTCTGATCCTGGATCTTTCTGAGCATGGTGTCCCCTCTCCAGAGAACAGCCCCTCCTACCAACACCTCCAAAGTATGAAAGACACAACTTCACCATCTTTGCCTCCAAAGAAAACTCTGGTTGCACCTTTTCCAAGACATAGCTGTTTATTCTTTCGGTAGCACATGGGATATTTAGCATTCTTCTCCAATGCCACAACTCAAAGGCATCAATTCTTCTTCTCTTATCCCTACTCATTGTCCAGCTCTCAGATTCATAACAAATAATTGAAAAATTCACGGCCTGGATCAGGTGCACCTTAGTCTTCAAACTAACATCATTGCTCTTCACAATTCTGGAGAGGTCACTGACAGCAGACTTGCCCGAAGCAATATATCTCGATCTCCTGACTGCTGGCACCAAGAGTGTTGCTTGTGGATCCAAGTAAAATGAGACAACTTCAGTCCTTTTCCATCTATCATGATGTTGCTTTTTGTGGTCCAGTGAGGAGGGCCTTTGTTTTCTTGATGTTGAGAGGGAATCCACATTGAAGGCTGTAGCCTTTCATCCTCTGTGGCACAATGTTGTTGCCGTGTGCCTTTGAGTTGGAACTGACCCCTAGCTGACCTTCCAGTGGATGCTCAGAGGCAGTGAACCACAGAGAAGGCTGCCCGTCCTTCTGTCATGGAGAAGCTGGTAGATTTGAACCAGGTGCCCTGGGGATTGCAGCCCAGCCTCTTGCCACTGAGAATGAATACGGTAGGAGATCCTGGAAGCAAGGCTGAGCCTCTTCTAAAAGGAAGACGCATCTGTCTGCGCTCGCGCTCACAGAGCCCCGCTCTAACTGGGAGCTTTCTTTCCTGGTCTCCGTCTTCTGATCTTGTGTGGCTCCCCTGGCAATTACAGAAAGCCCCGCTTTTCTGCCTCGCTGGCTAAGGCCTAACTGATGGAGGGGAGGGAAAGCTCTAGCTATCATCGTGAATTCATCTACTTCCTTCCTGGTTTTATTCCATGAATTTGTTAGGTGAGTGATATGTATGTGTTGTTGGTGCCATTGAATACGACTCACAGCACCCTTCGAACAGTGGATCTGAATCACGTCCTGGACTGTGCCGTCCTCCTCCACCCCGGCACGTTTAAGCCCGTTGCCACAGACACTGTTGTTGTTATGTGTCATCGAGTCGACTCCAGATCTTAGCGACACTATGGACAACAGCTCTGGACCCTCCTTTATCCTGAGCCAATTTCATCATCTCCAACACACCTACCTCCACTACCCCAGTCACTGAATCAATCCATCTCATTCAGGCTCTTTCTCTCTTGCGCTGTCCCTTTCAAGAATGACGTCCCTTTCCAAGGACTGGTCCCTCCTTGCAACATGCCCAAAGTATGTGAGACAGAGATTTAAAATCCTTGCCTCCAAGGAGCAGCCTGGTTTCACCCTCTCCAGGACAAACCTGTTTGTTCTCTTAGTTTCCTGTCCCTAGGCCACCAGAGCTCCATCAAGTGTCTCATTTTTAAGGAGTGTTCTTGTGTTTACAACACACAACCTCCAACTTACCACTACTTGTCTTTAAGTACGTTTCCTATAAATAATGCTCAACAGGATGCTTCCCGTTCTCCCTTCCCATTGGGCTATTACAGGCTGAGGTTTTGCTACTCATAAACTAAGAACAAAAGCCAACCTGTAATACATTCTTATTGCTTTTGCTTTAAATACCCAGCTCTCTTTTAAAGAGATGAAGTGGAGACGTCCGTTACATTTATCTATGCACTCACAATTTCTGACACTCTTCACAGTTTTGTGTAAATCCAGATTTCCCCTCAGAAATCATTTTTCTTCCACTGGAAGAACTCTTGTAGCTCCGATTTGTGGGAAATAAATTCTTTTGGCATCTTTATTTTACCCCAACTTTGAAAGCTGTTTTTATTGGGTGAAAGAGCCCTTGTTGACAGACTTTCCCCACCCCCAGCACTTCCGATGTCCCCACCCTTGTCTGCCTCCTTTGGATCCTTGAGATTGTCTTCTGTTCCGTCTGTATTCCTCCTGACAGCATGGGCCTTTCGGCCTGGCTTCTGTATATCCCTCTTCATGGTTAATTTTTAGCAATTTGTCACTATTTGCTTCAGTACAGTTTTCTTGGTGTTTTTTCCAAAATGGGATTTGTCGATATTCTTGTATCTGTGAGTATAGTTTCCATCAAACTCGGAAAAAACTGGTGATGATCCCTCAGGAAAAGCTCTGCCTTTTTCTCTCTTCTGTTCTCAAACCTCTCATCACACGTACATTTGTGGCTGTGGTTGTTGCTGTTGTTGTGAGGCGCCATAAAGTTGGTCCCAACCGATAGTGACCCTGTGCAGCAGGCAAGCTCGCTCCGTCCTGCACCTGCCTCCCTCCATCGCCGGACGTACAGCCCCGCACGGACCTCACGCCGCCGCTGACCAGACGGCCCCGCACGGACCTCCCACCGTCGCCGGGCGCACGGACCTCCCACCGTCGCAGGGCGGATAGTCCTGCACGGACCTCACACCGCCGTTGACCACCGGGCCCTGCACGGTCCTTACCCCACCACTGGCTGGAGCCTGTGTAGCGTTTGCCATGTTGCTCCACCCTGTTGAGGGTCTTCCTCTTTGTCACTAACCCCCCACTTCACAAGGCTTGATGTTAAAGCCCTTGATACTATCCCGCGGTCTACGCCGTCCCGCGGTCTGCGCCGTCCCGTGGTCTACGCCGTCCCACGGTCTACGCCGTCCCGCGGTCTACGCCGTCCCGCGGTCTACGCCGTCCCGCGGTCTAGGCCTTCTCGCTGTGGATCATTCGCCTGTTGGGCTTCATCTTGAGGGTTCTATTGCTTTGTCCTTTGTTCTTTTCTCCTGTCGTGTCCATTATGCTCTTAGCCCCCTGTATTGATTTCCTTCTTTTTAGGTATTAGATTTTTTATCTCAGAGCACCGTCTTTGATCGGTCCTTTCACTACTTCTCTGACTGTCCTTTCCCTTCCTGAACACCTGAGCAGGTTTCAGACTGTTTCAACACACAGACCTGGAAGCCCCACCGTCTGTAGCTTCGGGGTCTCCCCTACAGCTCAGCCCCGCACCCTCCCCCTACAGTCACTGGGCTGCTAGTCTTGCACATGGGGCCAGTTCTCCTGATGGTCGGACAGCGTGACTGCACAATGGCCAGTGGGTTTGGCTGTGCTCCTCTACGTGGTACTGGAGTCTGTTTCTGTGTAACCTCACGTTCGATCATTCGGAAGTTGGAATATGTGTCAGGTGGGCCCAGAGTGGGCGTCCACCACAGGCTGACTCGCTCCTGTTACTTAAGACAGCGTTCTTCCACGGGGTCTACTCCACGCACAGTGTATTACAAGGTCTTTCCACGTGGCTAGCAGGGGCATAAAACATGTCCAGCTCAGAGAGGGCGCCTGCCCTTTCCACATAGCCCAGTCTGTGCACAAGCACAGGCACAGGCCAGTGCCTGGCCAGCCCCTCCAAGCCCTTGCCGTGAGCCCGGTCAGCCCCTCCAAGCCCTCACCGTGAGTCCGGTCAGCCCTGCGGAGCCCTCGACATGAGCCTGGCCAGCCCCGCGGAGCCCTCATCATGAGCCCAGCCAGCCCCGTGGAGCCTTCCATGATCCCGGCCAGCACCTCAGGAACCCAGGCTGTGAGCCTGGCCTGTGCCTTGGGAGCCCTCATCATGAGCTCTGAAGCTCCCCTCCAGCACCTCGGGTCCCTGAAGCTCTCCTGCAACCTCTTTCCTTCCCAGTGCACGGAGCTGGGGAACCCCCCTCAGAATCGGGAAGGGCACGCATGTGCGTGCACACACACACACACACGACGCATGCATGCCCGGACAGGTGGCAAACACATTGCACTGCATGAGAGGAGCAGGACCCTCCATCTCATCTCGTTCCTGTGACTTTTCATGAGAGGCAACACTAATCCCAAGTGACAGAGGCCAGAGGGGTTCCAGGAGGCTGGGGGACGGGGATGAGGGGACCCCAAAGAAAGCAAAGGAATCACCCCTTCCGTGACTCCATTCAGTGTGTCGCCGGTGCCTGCCCACGTCTCAGCACCATACATGACGCCCCCATTTCACACGGCACCCCCACACCTGCCTGTCTGCTCATGCCCTGACACCAGCATCTCGCACACCTGCATGATCTGTTCCTCTGTCTCAAACACGCTTCCCTCCCTCCCCACGTCCCTCTCGTCACTCTGCGTCTCCTCTCCTGTCTCCCAGGGCAGGTCTCTCTTATCATTCCTCATTCTCCTCCTTCATCGCAAGCTCAGTGACATTTTTTTATTCACCTGTTTACTTTTTAAAGACTTGTCTCTCCCACTGGGCCATCCAGAAAGACACATACAATGTGTTTTAATAATCGCATTCTGCAGCCTTAGGCATGAGGTCTCATCACAAAAGAAAAAAGCTTCTGAAGAAGTAAATAAGAGAACGAAAGAATGAATAAGTTCTGGAGAGAAGAGGACAGAGAATTTCTTGAACTCTGTTCCCTTGGCTGACGAAAATGGACCATTAATACAAAAGAACCGAGACAGCACCACTCCCAGATCCCTCCCAGGCCAACACAGTGGAACAAGAGATGACCGGTAAGCTTACCTGCCAGCGCTGCGGGTCCCCCTGGAGTCCCAGCTCAAAGCCTGTCATCAGTCTGGAAAAAAACACAAGAAGAAAGAACAGTTAAACGGTGGGTGCATTCCTAAGCCTGTGTCTTCCCAAGCACTCGGTTATGCTTGGCCTCTGATGGAGAGAATGCCCGCCCAGCCCACGTGCTATCCCCACGTGCACTCTGACACCAGGAGTGAAGCTGGAGGCTTTTGAAGCTGACATCCTGTTATCAGCAGGTTCTGAGTGAGATGTCAGTAAGAGGCTTATACAGAAAGATGTGAAAGGCTGCCGATTAGCGTTTACAAAGCTATTATGATGAGCAGAAAGTGTCGAGGACCAGCTCAGCACAGCTCATGTTTCCTGGGAAACGCTCTTGGGTTCAGGAATTAAAGGATGGGGGGGAAGGAGCCGGTCCCAGGGGCCCAAGGGCCTGGCAGGCCCCCTGACACACCAGACATCTGGAAGGGGCTGCAGAGCGAAGACATCTTGCTGACAGACACGGCTGGGCCCAGCCTTCCCTGGAGCAGACAGGATTCTCATTAAGACACAATCAGATCCCACATCCTGAGCAGCAGACACAGGGCAGGTACGGCAGAGGCTCCCTGTGGTCACCCAGCAGCTGCTCCTCCTGGGCAGCAGAGCGAGGGGAGGGGCAGCTGCAGAGAACACAATAGCCCCACCACCCCGCCCTGCACAGGCTCACTCCAGAGGCCGGCGGTGTGGACTTGAAGCCAGTGGGACCGGTCTAGGATGAAAACAATTAGGAGAGTACTGCATCCAGGGTTAAGATAGATAGGACTGAGATGAGGACTGGCTGGCGAGAGGAGGGGGTACTCTCTGGGTTGGTAGGAAGCATCCACATCTGGACAGAAGAGGAGGTACAGGTATTCACATTCGTTAAAACCCAGCAATGCTATACCCACACATCTATCCAACCATCCATGTATGCATCCGCCCACTAATCCACCCATCTTTCCATCCATCCATCCATCCATCCATCCATCCATCCATCCACCAATCTATGCATCTTTCCATACATTTACCTACCCAACTATTTACCCACCTATCCATCTATCCGTCGATTTGCCTATGCACTCACCCATTCACTCA
>NW_006399822.1:627115-646659 GCF_000299155.1 Elephantulus edwardii
CCATCCATCCATCACCCATCCATCCATCCATCCATCACCGATACATCCATCCATCCGCCCATCCACCCATCCATCCGCCCATCCACCCATCCGTCCATCCATCCGCCCATCCACCCACCCACCCGTCCATCCACCCACCCGTCCATCCATCCATCCATCATCCATCCATTTATCTATGTATTCACCCATGCATTTATCTATGTATCCAGCTATCTATGCACCCACACTTTCATCTACTTACCTATAAATTCATCCATCCATCCTTCCATTCACCTAACCCTCCATCTCCCCACTCACTCATGCATCCACAGGTCATCCATTCTCTTACCCATATATATTTTCGTAAAAAAAGCAAACAGCGTTATAATGCTAAGTCTTTGTTCTGTGCTAAGTTCACCAAGTCACAGCTCCCAGAATCTAGTGGTTGTGTCCCAGAGTCAGGACTGACTCAGCAGTGACCCTCCAGCAGGTTTTCAGCGGCAGTTAATTGCCCATCATTGTGCCCAAGAGCAGCCAGTGGATTCAAACCACGCACCTCTGGCTTCACAGCACAATTCCTTTCACTAGGCCACTGGAGCTCCCTCAGCGGAACATGAGCACTAAGAACTGCTGCGTACGGGATTAAGTAAATACATTCTATAAAAGCAAGTAAGGTGCAACACTGCTCCCTTGAGGAACAAGAAAACCAGTCACGTCACCAACATACGCACTAGGTCATCAGAGAAAGCCAAAGCTTCCTGACCAAGCCGACCCTGAGCCTGAGGTGAAGTGCCGTTCACCACCTCTCACAGCGTCTAAAACCTAGCGTTTAACTACTGTATGGCATTTTTGTTTATTTCTATTAGTGGATTTACAAAATAATTCTAGTTTAAGAGGTGTAAGAAAAGAGTTGATCTGTATACATTAAAGCAAAACTTTTTAACAAGTCTAATATTGTTATCTAAAACCCCACGCTGCCGTCATCAGGCAGATCCTGGCACGCACCGACTCTGCTGTGGGCTTCCGAGGACGCAGGTCTTCCCAGGAGGAGCCTGTTTCCTCTCTGAAAGCAGCTGCTGAATTCAATCCCCTGACCCTTTGGTTAGCAGTCAGACACACTGCACCACCCGAGATCTTCATCGACCGGCGTGCTTGCTCACTCATCACAACGACCCTCCAGGGTCCGAGGCTGTAAACTGCACACAAGGAGACTGGCCAGCTTTCCCTTTTCGCGCTGCGGGCAGACGTGAGCCAGCAGGGCAGCCCGGTCCCCGGTGAGCAGCACAGCTCATTAGCTGGCAGTGAGGGTTCTGCTGCGGGAGAACCGACCCAGAGACCGCCGCTCCTTGTCTGCAGAGCAGCTGGTGGATCTGAACTGTGTACCTTTCGGCTGGGAGCACAGTTTCTTATCACTAAGCCACCAGAGTACCCAAACTTCCTATCTAGACCTTTAAAAATAAGCAGAATTATTATTCTAGCAACACAGTCACACACTTTAGTCGGTGTTTTAGTCACATCTACTTGGCATAGTTGGTAGCATGTCAGGCTGCTTGTCGAAAGGATGGTGGGGGAACTGCAGGCTCGCAGCCTGAGGTCTGGTGGAGGGTCACCATGGGACAGAATCCACCCTGGGGTCTGAGGGAGGGTCACCACGAGGCAGGACCCACCCTGGGGTCTGGTGGACGGTTACCAGGAGGCAAAGCCCACCCCCTGGAGTCTGAGGGACGGTCACCACAAGGCTGAACCCACCCAACAGCAGTGCATTTAGTATTTTTTAAAACAGGTCTTTTAATATGTGTAACTTCTCCTTTTTTTTGAATGTTACTCTCTTGCATTTCATTATTAGTTTTTAAAACTTTTGACATTTGAATCTATCCTGATGAACCTTCAATATGGATTACATCCCAACACCAAGAAAGCAAAATTCTCGCCACTAGGTCAGTGGGCAACATCATGAGAGATGGAGAAGAGAGTGAAGCTGTCGATGGTTTCGTTTTATTGGATCCACAATCAACACCCATGGTAACAGTGGTCAAGAGATCAAAGACGTGCGATCTATGTCCAGGACCTCTCCAAAGTGCTAATGAGAAAAGATGACAGTTTAAAGAGTAAGGTGCGTCTAATCCAAACCATGGTCTTTTCAACAGCTTGTCATGCATCTGAAAGTTGGACGATGAATAAGGATGACAGAATTGATGCCTTTGAACTGTGGTGTTGGGGAAGAGGACTGAATTTCCCACGGACTGCCAACAGAATAAACAAGCCTATCTTAGAGGAAGTGCAACCAGGATGCTTGGTAGAGGCCAGGAGTGCGAAAGCTCATCTCTCATACTTCGGGCATGTGGTCCAGAGGGACAGTCCTCGGGAGAAGACATCACACTACACTTGAGAGGATCAGAGACGATGAGATGACTCAGGACAGAGGGCAGGGTCCGGCTCTGCTGCTCACAGAATTGTGATGGACTTGACAGCACTTGACAACAGCTACAATCTTCCCTGAGGAATTGTCTTTTGCTCTCTTGCGCTCTCTCTGCCCCGCTGTCTGCCCAGATGCTCTCTTCTCCTCTCCATACAGATAACTGGTCGACATATTTTTTCAAAACAAGACTCATCAAATGAGCAGTCTCCATTTAAGATTTTTTAAAAACAATGTCATCAAACTTAAATGCTGAAAAACCTTATATCACTCAATCACATTCTATTTCAAAACATAAATGCATCCCAATAAAAAAAGTGCACCTTGTCACAAGACTCCCACGCGGCCAGCACTGCCTGCAGGGAGCCGGGGGTCATACGATGCGCAGCCTGGGAGCGCACACCCTGACCTCTGCTCACCCCTGGATTGAAGCCTCAGGGAGCCCTGGTGGCACAATGGTCAGAGCACTCCACTGCCCACTGGAAGGTTGGTGGTTCGAACCCACTAGCCCACTGTGCAGGAGAGGGATAGAGCAGTCTGCTCCCAGACAGACTCACAGCCTTGGAAGCCTTGCTGCGCTCAGAGGGCCACCGTGAGTCAGAGTGAAATGTACTCGATGGCGTTGACCTTGATTTTGGCTCAGTTCCAGCCTTGTTCTGTGAGTCTACTCAGCAACAGCACACGCCGATGCTATCTTGGATCTCCTAACACTCGGGCTGCAGGTTCACATGGAATAAACTGCAACCACAATTTAGAGGACTAATTTACATGGAAGATGGCTTTGATTTACAAAGGCTCAGACACTTCAAACTAGCTAAGGGCAGGCAGCAGGAGAGGAAGCAGGCACCGGCCTCTGGACTAATATTTTTTCCTTTTTGGCATTATCTCCATCCCGGTTCTTTCCCGACTCAATGGCCATCAGCGTGGACAAGCTCAGCGAGTTTGACTGGGAGGCTGCACATGCAGTCGTGCACGTGTGCAGCGTGCCAGGCCTCTTCTGCTCATGTTGGGGGTGTCAGCCCACCAGGAAGTTGGCCCCGACTCTCGGTGGCCCGATAAGAGGAACCGTCGCTAGGCCTACGCCCTCACGGTGCCCCCCAGTCCCCGGGTCTACCTCTGTGGCTCCCCCGTTCTCACTGACACCTGGCTCTCCTGCCCCAGAGTCTGAACATAGTGAGGCACCGTTTCCCCGCGATGCCCCCACCTCGGCCTGAGGTCTGGCGCAGTGGCCGCGAGGGACAGAACTGCCTGTACCATGAGGATTCCAAGGCGGTCATCTCTATGGAAGCCGACGGCCACCTCCTGCTCCTGTGGAACCGCGGCTGGGTTTAAACCACCAACCTTTAACCACTGTACCAGCCTGGCTCCTACCATGGTGGTGGGCACCCCTAAGCTTGTGCTCGTGACATCACCGTGCCCTCGGTGCCGAGCTCTGGCAGCATGGCTGGCACAGAGCTGTGCCGCTAACCGGAACGCTTCGTGTCCTGGGCTGTGTGAAGTCACTGTGTGGCTCCATGGGAGAGGGGTGAACTCCCCTACAGACACAAAGTGGGACCCCAGAAACCTGCACAGCATGGCCGGGGCTCAGACCCAAACCCATCAGCCGTGAATATGGGTGTGAAACACGCCCGTGCAGACGGTCACAGCATCCAGTGCCGCAATCACAGGGGCCTGCCAGCTGGCAACCTGGTGGCTCCGTGCACCCCACGGGCTGGGAAAGGGGGGCACTCCAGGGAACCATGCCGCCTCCCACTGCCCCCCCCGGATGGGAGCCCACCCTGTTCTGAGGCACCAGCACGTGGCCCAGAGGGGACTGAACTGAGGTCTCTCAGGAGACTGGCCGCCCTTTGGACAACATGAGACGCCTGCTCACTGCTCATGCGCTGCTCCCACCGTCAGAAAGCACTGCAGCGAGACCAGAAGCACAAAGTGGAGGTGTGTGGCCGGCTTGTCAAACGAAATGAGACGCATGACGCTTCCCGTAGCAGAGGCAGGACGAAGGCCAAGCAGTGTCCCCTGTAGACCATAACCAGGAGGCAACTTCAAACAGAAGTGCATCCTAAAACCATTACGTTTGCACTATAGTCTCAAGCTGCCAAGCCTCCAGCCCCCATGTGTGGTCTTTGTTTAAAGGGGGATTTAGCAAGTGTCAGAGAGCTGTTCGAGGTGACGGATTGATACCAGACCTCATCCCCTCCTTCTGGACTGGGAGCTGGACCAGCAGAATTGAGAGTTCAGCCAACAGTAACTTGCTATGGGACTGGATGCCTCTGATCGTCTGGACAAATAGGGGAACAGTGGAAAGAGCTGACACTGGAAGAAACTGAGTTACCCCAGGTCATCTGAGCAGACGTGGGCTGGAACCCGAGATGCCCGCTGTCTGTCTCGGCCATCAGCAGGCTCCCAGATAGGACCAGATGCTGGCAGTTCCCTGTGGAATTCCCTGCTGCACCTGTGTCCCCCCGTCCAGCTCTGACCATCCCTCGGAGTCCCCTGCTTAATACATCATCTTGTCCCCCAGCCCACATGACGAGGTGCAGAGATTGCTGGCCCGAGTGCCGACGGAGACAAGGAGGGTATTGCTCAACAGGAAACATGAACCATTCGCTAGAATACGGCAAATAATTTAAAATTATAGGAAGAATGCTAAGATAAATATTTAGAGGTTTTGATGAGATGCAGCTCTGTTTCAAAGTAAAATGAAAAGCTGGAAAAAGAGGCTCAACTGTTCTCTTCACTTAAAGAAGCTGAGTTGGATGCAAGAGCTTGAGAGGGAGCCCTTCTCTCCCACACCCCTGGTCCTCACGGACCCCATCCCTCCCTTACAGGGAATATGCTCTCCACCCCACCTCCCCTATGCCCTAGGAACTCACTGATCCTGGCCTCCCTCCACAGGAAGAGCCCTTCTCTACACCCCTTTCCTCCACACCCCTGGTCCTCACGGACCCCATCCATCCCTTACAGGGAGAATGTTCTCCACCCCCCCTCCCCTATACCCTAGGAACTCACAGACTCTGTGTCTCCCTCCGCAGGAAGAGCCCCTCTCTACACCCCACCTCCCCTATACCCTAGGAACTCACTGACCCTGGCCTCCCTCCACAGTGGCTGTTAAACTCCTCCAAGGCCAGTGTTGTTTTTGAGAGTCACAGACACACCACTGCACGCAGTGCTGGGAGGAGGGCAGACAGGTCGTGAACCGTCACAGGTGCTGTGAAGGTTAGGGCCTGCCATTCCAGGCAGTGAGCTCCTGACAGAGGCTGCAGCTCAGTTCCTCCCATGATCCTCTACACTGGATCACAGCCACACCAGCACCCTGGAGGAGATGGAGGCTGACACTTCATGCTGGGCTAGGATCCCACCAGGACCTGGCAAGTCTGGCTCTGTGGCCTCCCACTGCTGTTCAGATGTCACTGAAGGTCAGCGGCACTCCTGGGAACTTTCAAGACATGCATCCTCGGGAGCCCCAACCTGGACCTCAAGTCTGAATTTTTCAAACTCTGAAGCATCTGAATCCCTGGAGAGCAGATGCTCCAGCGTCTGAACTCCAGTCCCCACCCATCTCCTCAGCAATGGGCAGGAAGCACTGCCCTAGGGCCCAGAATCCTCAGGGCGGGGGCAGGTCACTAAGACTACCTCTCCGGGGAACAAGGGCTGAGGAAGATGGGGCACTGTGTCTGGCTCCACAGTCACTGGACATGTGGATCTTCTCAGAGTCTGACACGCTCGCTGCAGGCTCTGGAGCACAGTGTGGCCAGGGTGGGCCCCACTTGGGGTCTGCGGTCACACGAACGGCACCAGAAACACCAGCCTGCAGGGCCGAGAAGAGCCTGATGTGGACTTGAGACATGGGACAGAGAGGGACATGGTGTGGACCTGAGGAAGACTATGAAAGAAAGAGGGGCCCTACTTGGACATGGAGGTGCTGCAAGGAGGACAGAAGCTTGACCACAGATGTGGGGGCTGCAGAAGAAGATGGAGTTGGTAAGGATTTGGGGGCTGTGCAGAGACACCTCGTGGAAGGAGGATAAGCAGAGATGATGCCATGTGAGTGGTCAGGGTCCCGGTTGTAGAGGGTGCTGGGCTGTCTCCGTAACACCCGTGACCCACTCAGACTCTTGACATGCTAAACCCACTGAAGCACTTCCTGTCCCTGAGAGTCTCTGGTATGGATGGCACAGCCAAGTGAGCAGATTTGAGGGACTTTGAAAAGGAGGTGCCTAGACAGGGAGCCCCTGATGGGCATCCCTTCCCCTCACAGGAACAGCAGTGGTTCACTGAAGCCCCAGGCTTGACTGCCCTACAGTGAAAAGGGACATAAACGCCCCCAGAGACATGACTGACTCGCCTGCGTCGGAATGTGCACAGAGTGGGATCTGGTGTAGATCCCTGAAGAGGAAGGGAAAGCTCAGCCTCGAGGCTCCCCAAGATGCAGAGAGGACGCTGGTGTAGAACAGCATGGTGCCCACAGCGGTCATGAGGGAAGAAGACAGGGCTCTTGTCCCCACCCACGTCGGGAGGTTGTCCATGAACCTGTGCGGGCACAGAGCATGCTGGAACGAAGCACGGGGAAAGCTGGCCTTCACTCGGTCCTCAGTCCAAACGAAGTGAGCTGAGTGTGGACGAGGCAGGCCAGCCGGCTGACTGTGATGAGGAATCAGTCATGACGGCGGCTGTGAAGGGCGAGGGGAGACAGGCCTGTGCAGCTGTCGGGGGGCTGGCGTAGACGTGGGAGCTCAGACTTTCTGGGAAACACAGTGTGTTGTGCCATGTTTCTTTGTTACTAAGGACGTTTTGTTCCAAAGTCCTCCGCCTCACCTGAGATCATCGCCATCTTGGTGAAAGATGGGATAATTATTTCCAGCTCGCGGGGCCAGGTTGTTGCTGGCATAGCAACGAGACACAGCCGAGAAGGGAGCTGGCACCTCAAAGTCAGCCTTTCCCACCCCCACCCTGAGCCTCTGGAGCACAGCTGCCCATCAGGGGGAGCTCCCACGGGCTCCGTGCTCACCACCCCACAGCCTTCACGTCCATCACCACCTGTCACGTGCCAGGTGCTGCACATGGTGACAATACACATGGCGCAGCTACTTATGTTCAAAAAGCTGGGCTTCGAGCCAGAGGCTGGCGGTTCAAACTCACCAGTTGCTCCAAGGGAGAAAGATGAGGTGGGCTCCTGTTAGCACTCGTTAGATGCCGTCTCCTTGAGTTGGACTCCTCGTCTGAACCCTGTCCTGTCCCGCCCCTCCTCACCATCTGACATGCTTGAGCCCACCGGGACAGTCACTCTGTTGGTAAGCCACCTTGTTGGGGGTCTTCATCTCTCTCTGACCCTCTCCCTTTCCAGGCATGATGTCTCTTCCCGAGGACTGGCCCTCCTGACAGCACGCCCACGTTATGCGAGATGCCGTTTCACCACCCTTGCCTCTCGGGGGCACGCGTGCTGCCTCCAGGACAGACTAGTGCGTTCCTTTGGCTTCCACGGGACACTCGGTGCTCCTCAGCACCACGTTTCAGGCGTCATGCTGCACAAGCCTGGAGATGAGACAAAGGCTCACACGAGTCACAACTGCCCCAGCAGCAGGGCCACGGCTGAGTTTGCGGTTGGGGTTATTTTTCTCTTCTATGGTTGTAGTAATTTTACAAGGAGTCGTGGTGGTGTGGTGGGTTAAACATTGACCGTGAATCAAAAAATCAGCAGTTCAAACCCACCAGCTACTCTACGGGAGGAGGGAGCAGGGGAGGCAATTCGCTCTTGGAAAGACCCACAGGCTCAGCAGTGTCGGGCAGCGGCACTCTGCTGCAACGTGGCCCTGAACCGACCGCGGACTGCAGAAGGAACGAGCAAATCTGCCTGGAAAGTCCAGCCCAAGTGCGCCGTGGAGCTGAGGGTCTGGGGGACTCTGCCCCACACACTCTGAGAATGCAATGAGGAGGGGTCAGTGCCCAGAGAAGAGCATCCTGGTAACATGGAGAGCCTGCAAAATAGAGGAAGACCCTCAACAGAAGGAGGATTGACGGTGCTCAAAACAAGGAGCTCAAATAGCACCAGGTTCCCATCCACATCCTCCACCCGCTCACTCACGTCAACTTCTCCACCCCAATTCCTGTCCACATCCTCCACCCTGACTCCACACCCTCCACCCCGACTCCACATCCTCCACCCCGACTCCACATCCTCCACCACGACTCCATATCCTCCACCCCGACTCCACATCCTCCACCCCAATTTCTGTCCACATCCTCCACCCTGACTCCACATCCTCCACCCCGACTCCACATCCTCCACCCCAATTTCTGTCCACATCCTCCACCCTGACTCCACACCCTCCACCCCGACTCCACATCCTCCACCCCGACTCCACATCCTCCACCACCACTCCACATCCTCCACCCCGACTCCACATCCTCCACCCCGATTCCTGCCCACATCCTCTACCCCAACTCCCGTCCACATCCTCCACCCTCCTCATTCATGTGAACCCCACTCTGATTCCTATACACATCCTACAACCATATTTCACACTAACGGGCTTGGTGCTCCTTGAAATTATGAGAATAAATAGGAATACCTTCTATGCACTGTAATTTCCCCTCCTTGAAGCCCAAGGCTGACTCTAAATATAACCCTAACACTCATCCAAATCCCAATCTTCACCTTCACCCCTACTCTAACCCTCACCCTCAGTGTTACCCCCAATCCCAACACTAACTCTAACAAAACCCTCACCCCAACCCTAACCTTAACCTCCCACCTAACCCTCACCCTAACTCTAAAACTGTAAAAAGTCCCTAGTGAGGTGAGGCTCATAGCCTCACCCCCACCTGACTTTTGTCTTGGGGTGAGTCTCCAGTGTGGGTGGCTGTTGATGTCTCGTCATGTGCCGAGCGCTGAACAAATAGCTGAAAATACGCACATAAAATGTATGTTCCTTCCAGTTAATTCCATCCTCCTCCTTAAAGAACAGGGATTAGGCACACTGTGGATGGCCTTTCAATGACGAGTGTCTTTCTTTCATTGGGGGGTGCCTGTCCCCTCAATGCTAACATTAGATAGGACTGAGCAGTGATGTCTGTGAGTGATCACATACACAGGACAAGAGTCCACAGTCCATGTACTAACGGCTCGGCAGGCGGAGGCGTCCAGGGGCACACAGAGTGTTTCCTTTGTATTTATGTCCAGTGACACTCAGGGGACTCTGAGCTCAGAAATGATGGCTCCCAGTGGCCTCGTCCATCTTCCCAAGGAGTGGACAGCATTCAGCCCTCTATGGCTCTGATGCTGTGTCCTGTGGTCCGGGAGCCACACACCAGCTGCCCTCTGCCTGGCTTTGTGCCTGCCCTGCTCGAAGGCCAGCTGTGGCCTGCTGCTCCATCCACAGCCAGGCGAGCCTGGGTCCACACTCCAGGCCCACGCGATTCTGCTAGTGCATGCATGCTTCTGCCCATCAACTCACTTCTGGGAGGGTATTTCTATGTGGTCAGGTATGACCAATTTAAAAAAGGTAAACAGGGACAAACACTTCTCATCCTCCAAGGTCTTCTGTGGTCCCCTCGGGTCCCCACAGTTTGACACTCCAAGATGAACAGGCTTTAGTTCTTGTCAAATCTTGTCATTTCTTAGACCAGCAGGAGCTCAGACAGGGCACTGGGTGTGAAGATAGCATGGACCAGGAATATCAGGTGAAGGTGTGTGAGGACATCTACATCAGGAGTGACAAGACGGAGCTGTGGACCTGCTTCTGACTACGTGGCCTGATGACCTCCGTGAAGGCCCCACATGTCTCCCACATCTGTGAGCATGCAGGTATCACCCACCCTCATCCACTCACGTTCACTCATGCACGCACTGGTACTCCCGCACACCCTTGCTCATCCAATGCGTGCACTTTTAAGCCCCGCCCCTTGTAATGTACCATCGAATCAGATCTGACTGGCACCAGAGGAGATTTCCCCTCCTTCTCCAGCAGAGCATCTGGTGGATCAAACCACGTGCCTTTGGGATTGAAGTGCAGCTTCTTGTCACTAGGCCATCAGAGTTCCCTTGTCACACAATTCCCTTGTTTGTACAACCTCACGCGCACACACACACACTCGCTTATTCAATTCACACTGAGTTACTCACTCACTCCCTCACCCATCATGCCTACTTCATTCTCACACACACTCATTTTCACTCACACTTGCCAGCCTCCAACAAGCAGATGCACAGATGCCCCCACCCTCTACTGGAGACACACGGTCCACATAGCAGTCTCCAGGTGACCAGCCAATGCAGTCTTTGTCCCGTCTGCTAACCCTAACCGTAACCTCCAGTGCGGTCTGTGTCCCGTCTGCTAACCCTAACCGTAACCTTTCTCTGAAATGCCAGGGAGCCTCACAGACAGCAGCTGTCACAACCTGAGGAGACGTGGGGCCTCCTGGACCAACCTCCTACATGTAGGTCAGCGGTTCCCAGGGGGCGTATGTGGCCCAGGATGGCCATGGTCTGTGAGGGCCCCTAGCACCTTCTCCGTGATGGTGATGGGCAAGGGTGTGGCAGGAGGGGGGCAGGGGTGTGGGCCTTGTTGTCAGCTGACACACTTTCCTCCTGCAGTAGGTGGGGGAGGGGCTAGATGTTCACTCAGGCCCTGTACCCTTGCCTGGCCAGCCCAGGCATGGCGATCTCTGGAGAGGGGTTCCTCCAGGATGTTCACATAGCAACAGGGTGGTCAAGCTTTGGGGTGTGTGCATCACCTCCAGTAGGAGCCTGTGTCAGCTCCCACGTCCTTGGTCGGGCACTGTGAGTGCATGTGATGTCATCACAAGACAGCAGTGTCCAGGACACACAGCAGGTCACCCCAGCTTGGGGACTTGGGCCACCACCACACCCACACCCTGGGTCTCTCTGTAAAGCTGAGAATTCACTGAAGGCAGAGTCTTCTCTGGAAAACACATGCCCTCCAGGGACAGATGGGCCTTCCTGACCAGCTGCTCAGCCTTTTTCCTTCCGAAGAGGCAGGCCCACCCTGAGGTCTCCTCCCAGGATCCCATGCAGCAGGTGGTTTCCAGTCAGGACCCAGTGTTTTCATGCACACCGGGACCTGAGGGCTCACTGGGCCAGATGGGATCGGCGCACCCAGACAGAGGCAGACCCCAAGGGAGGAGGTTAGCAACAGGACAGATGCCGGCAGAGGGCCCTGGGTTCCCGAGCAGCCCCAGCCCACAGCTGCCAGGCCTCACTGCATCCAGCCCCTCCGGCAGGCAGCAGGCCCTCACCCGCAGCAGAGACCCCTTGGCCAGGACATAGTTTCCCCCTGCGAGGCCTGGTGGCTTCCCAGGGCTGTGTGAGCACAGGAGGAGCCTGTGCAGTGGGTAGAGTCTCAGCCAGGTGAGCATTTCCCAGGCTCGGTTACAAACGAAGGCTCCCAGAACTCTTTCCATCAGCAGTGGACAACACCCACCCACCTCCATCCACATCCTCGCCGCCCTGCTCCTCTGAATTCACTGCCCAGGGCCAAGCTGGGGACAGGGCTGCCTCTCACTGAGCCAGGGCCATGTGGGGACAGCTCATCCTCTGCAGAGGCTCCTGCCACCCAGAGGTGATGAGGCACCTGGAGCATGGATGCCGTCATCCTCCTGGGGTTCAGCTCTGCCAGTCAAAGAAGCTAAAGGTTTCCCTTGGGTTCATTTGCCCATGACATGAGCAACTGTCCTAGGCTGCTGGCCACTCAGGGGAGAGGTCAAAGGCACTCTTTGTCCAGGCTCAGTGTGACCAGAGTGAGGTGCCTTGAATGGCAGGCCAGTTACAAAAAGAGGGACACAGAAGTGAGAAGAGAAGGTGTGAAAATGTGTGTGCGCACAGTGTGTGCAAGAGCATGTGCGTGTAAATATGTTACTGCACGTGGCCGTGTGACTTTGTGAGAGTACAAGCATGTCTGGATGTGAGTGTTTGAGGCCCTGAGTGTGTGTGAGTGAGTGAGTGTGTGGGCACTGAGTGTGAGCCAGCAGCCTGCCATGGCACCTGTCAATCCTGGGAGATCAAAACCAGCCCCTCCCTGTGCAGACAGAGCAAGCTTCGGATGTGTGGGTCACAGGTCTCTGTGAGTTACAGCCAACCTGATGGCACCCAACAACAATAATATGGGCTAGGGATTTGAAATCCTTTCCGCAACTTTAAAATTAAAATCTACCTACAAAAAATTAAGACCTTGACTTGAATTCATACTAAATAATAAATTACTGGTCTTGAACTTCTCTGAGTCCGCCAATCTTAGTGTCTTTTCATAAAAGCCCTCAACTTGGCCTCTGCTGGAAGCTGTTCTCTGGGAGCTCCCTGGGCTGAGAAAACACATTTGCGTCTCGCACATTCCTGATTTCTGGCCCAGTTTTATGTTCATTTTTTGCCAGTGGATATGGTGCCATGCAGGCAGTATAAATGCAGAGAGTCACCAGATCCAGGCAAAATGCAAACTTAGAGTTCTTATATTTTCCTCTACTCAGACCTTGGGGTATGCTGCTTGGCTGGGCCAAGGGGCAAATGATCTTTAATCCATTTTTCCTGGCGACTTAGCTCTTTGGGCTTCCTAAGTGGGTCCAACCCTGCTCCCCCACCATGTAGCTGCAGCCCACAGCCCCTCCACCCCCTCCCACCCCCGTTTCACACTTCACTTCTAATGCTGGAGGGTGTCACCATGTGTCTTTGAACTTGGCCATGCGTTTAAGCTTTGCTTGATGCACATTGTGCAGCACGTCTTTGTATTTGTAATGGAAGATGGCCCACACGCATCAACCCAATCTATTATTTAGCTGGAAGTCGTTCTCTCTAGGATTTTGTAAGCAGCCCAATAACAATTTTGAGCCACGTATGACTCCACAGAGGAGAAGAAACAGCTGCAAATATCCATTAATCATCAAAACGTGGAATGTACGAAGCATGAATCTAGGAAAGCTGGAAGCTGTCAAAAATGAAATAGAACCTTGGACATCAATATCCTAGACATTAGTGAACCGAAGTTGACGAGTATTGGTCATTCTGAATGGGGAAACATGGTCTACTATGCCAGCAATGACAAGCTGAAGAAGAATGGTGTTGGATTCATCTTCAAAAAGAACATTTCAAAATCTCTCGTGAAGTACAATGCTGTCCGTGATAGATCATAAACCTATACCCATCAGAAAGGCCTGTTAATGTGACTGTTACCCAAATTTATGCACCAAAAACTAATGAAAAAGATGAAGTAACAGAAGATTTTTACCAACTCCTGCAGTCTGAAATTGGTCAAGCATAAATTCTCAACATAATGATTGAGATGCAAAAACTTGGAAACACAAAAAGGATTGTCATTGGGAAAATAGGGCCTTGGTGATAGAACTGACACCAGAGATCAAGTGGTGGAATTTTGTAAGACCGGTGACCTATTTATTGGAAGTACCTTTTCAACGACATGGACCTCGCCAGAGGGAACATGAGGATGAAATTGACTACATATGTGGAGATGATGGAGCTCAGCACCCTCGCTCAGGAGGCCTGTGCCAGCTGCGGAGCAGACCACCATTGTTCACATCCAACTCCAGAGCAAAGCCTAGAAAAGTGAAAAGAAGTCCATGAGCGCCAAAGTGCAACATCGAGCATGGCCCACTGAAGGCGGGTAGCAGCTCGGGAAAAGATTCGAGGCACTGAACACCAATGTTCGGAGCCCAGAGGAGCTTGGAGGACATCAAGGGCACCGCACAGGAAGAACAGAAAAGGTCCTTCAAGTAACAGCAAAACATGGAAAGACAAGTAAGAAAACCACACACATCGTTTCTGAAACAGAAAGAACCAAAGAAACAATTCAAGTCTCAAGTTGCAATAGTTAAGAATTGTGTAAGCAAGACATTGGGAAGCAAAGGAAGCATCAGAAGATGGAGGAAAAATCCACCAGATGCTCTGCCGGGGAAGGTGGGTCAATCTCCTCCTGTACCAGTCAGATCTGATTTGACGGTACACACACACACAAATAATAAAACCAAAAAAAAAATAAAAAAAAAAAAGAAGATGGAGGAAAGACACACGGAGTCGCTGCGCCTCGGACTGACAGACGTCCGGCCAGTCAGGAGACGGCTGCCATTAGGCACCACTGAGCCGACGATGACGCATAGTGACCTATCAGCCACGGACCTGAAACGCCCTGTCCTGCACCGCCATCAGCATCTCGCATGGCTGCAGTCACTGTACCAAGCCTTCTGGGGGGGTCTCCCTCTCTTTATCTGACCCTTCACCTCTCCCCACATGACATCTTTTTCTAAGCCCTGGTTTCTCCTGACAACATGCCCAAAGTGAGTGAGATGGCGTTCCAGGAGGTAGCAGCTGATTAAAAGCTGATGGCTTGAAGGAAGGAGTCTGGGCTTCCCAAAAGCACTGCGCTTCAACAGCTGTCTCTACGCCAAGGGGGACGTTTCAACAAACAGACGGAATGCTGAAAGCACCTACACGTCCAGGCTAAGAAGCTACCTGGCAAATCCCTGCAGTAGGCCCACACTTGTGCTAATTCCAAAGAAACCAAACAATGTACACATTACTGAACAATTACATTATCACATGCAAGTAAAATTATCTGGAAGATAAAGAAAATAATACAACAAACTCCTGCAGCAGTATATAGATTGTGAACTTCAGAAACGCTAGCTGGATTCAGGATTGATGTTAGATGGGTCTTGGCTAAAAGCAGAGAACTTGACTGTGCTGGGGTTCTTACGTGTGTGAATTGTTACAGGAACTACCTCTTGCTCTACACACAGGTTCCACACAAGCTCAACTTAACTGTTCCGAAATTCTCATTTTTCACCATGCTATTTGTATTTCATTATGCACTCAATAGGCTGCCTTTGCACAGTCAATAAGACAGCAGCATGCCTCCTTTTTTGATTTCTCCTCTTTCTGTCAAGCACTGCCTGCCAGCGGCAATGACTGTGAACTTGGCTCCACGTTTCCTGAGCAGGCTCCGTCTCGCTCTCTGGTCTCAGGAGGTGCAGAGTGACGTTTGTGTAGACAAAGACTGTTTGATTTTGTTCCAGACAAGGGAAAACGACGTGAGGGTCCCCGGGGCTGCGCACAAACTCCTAAGGCCCACAGCAAGCGGGCCCAAAGCAGGACGTGAGCCTTGTTTTGTGGACTACTGGACCAGCTGGCCCTGCGTTCTCCATGCTGTGGGCCTGACCTCCCAGGCCCAGCGATGCGTTCCCTCGAGGTATTGGTTTCAGTTACGAAGTTTTCATCCTTTTCCCCCATTTGCTCTACTGTATACGTGGGTTTCTTTCTAGCACATACAGATGTGCATGCTGAAGCCTGCAGTACAGGTGCTGTCTCATTCACCTGTGCACCCTGCTCACCTGTCTGTGTACCCACGGGTTTGGTTGTGGTTTTGACCGCCAAGAAAACAAACAAGTCTGTCCTGGAGTGGGTGGAACCAGGTTGCTCCTTGGAGGCTAGGATTTTGAAGCTCCATCCCACATACTTTGGGCACGTGGCCAGGAGGGACCGGTCCTTGGAGAAGGACATGCGGGAAAGGACAGTGCACGAGAGGAGACCCTGGATGAGATGGACGACTCAGTGACTGAGTGAGGGGTGGGGGTGTTAGGGGCTGCGAGGTTGGCTCAGAGGAGAGCGAGCAATGAGTGGGTTCTTTTTTCAGTTAATGGCTGATGTAGAAGCTTCTCTGTCGTGGTGTGATAGTGTCTAACACTGTTAACCAAAAGGCCAGGATTCTTCTGCGTGACCAAGGAAGAAAGAGGGCAGCTTCTCCTTGAGGAGGCCATGGACATAGGAACCTGCCGGAAAGTTGCTCAGAGCCGGAACTGCCTTGATGGCAGTGGGCCCAATGACCAAATGGACAATGACCTTGAGCATAGACAATGACCCTGCATATTCTTCATGTTTACTGGACAACTCAATGTCGTCTTTGGTGAAGGGTTTGTGTCCTCTGCCCATTTCTTAATTAGATCATGTATTTGTTGCTGAAGTGTCGAAGCTTTTTACAAATTTTACACATTAGTCATTTGTCAGCTATGTCATTGCCAAATATTTTTCCCAATCTGTAGGGTTTTCTTCATCCTTTTGGAGAAGTCTTCTGATGCACATAAGGATTTCATTTTTATCAGGTCCCCATCATGCATCGTGGCTGTTTGTGCACTGTTTTGTTGTGTTTGTTGGTCTATCATGCCATAAGCGAAGGTCCTTAAGTTCACCCCTTGGGAGCCCTGGTGGCCCAGTGGATAAGGAGCTGCACTGTCAACCCAAAGGCCGGCGGTTTGAATTCACAACTGCTCCTCCCATGAGATCTGCAGACTATGGAAACCTACCAGAGGGTGAGGTACCGGTCAGTTCTGACTAGACCCTGCCTAACAGTACCAGTAACGACAGAGTCGGCCCTAATTGTCTTTGATGTCTTTACAGTATAAGGTTTTGTAATGATCCATCTTGAGTTGACTCTCATAGGTGGTGTGAAGTACGAATCCGGCTTCATTTTTCTGCACATGGATTCCCAGTTATACCTGCATCACTTGCTAAAGAGACTGTCTTTTTACCACTTAACAAATCCCAGCTGTTTGTCAAAGATTAGCTGTCCCCAGGGCAGGGAGTGCTTTTAATTGCGATGTGAATCTGATCATGAATTAAGATATTTCCTCATGCTGCACCAACTTTACTTTCCTCCAAGAATTCCCTCGCCGGCTGTCCATCTGGTTCAATACTGTGTTTTTTGTTGCACGTTAGTTGATCTGTTTGCAGCACTGTGTTTAGGAAGGGTGTTCCTGCGTCCTTATGGTAAGGCGCTGCGCTGTAGTCCCAAAGGCACCAGCTGGAAGAAGCCCCAGTCGCTCCGCACCATGGGCAGCGGCGCCCATGCAATTCACGGCCCCTGAAAACCTGCCCGAGGGTCAGCTAGGGGTCGGTCTGAGATTAGCAGCACACAACAATAACCATGCTCGTGTTCATTCACAGGACCGACTCTTACAAATACAACTTCCTGGGACCCAGTTAAGGATTAGGCAAAAGCAGAGGAAAGCAGGAGGGTGCGTTGGGGGACATGTTGGGAGTGTGGAGCCAAGAGAAAGGTCTTGCTGTGCTGGGGTGACCCTACTGTGTGACCGCGGGTGACTCTGTTCTGCAGTGTCACACCAGGAGACTGGTGGTGAGGGTGGTGTCCAGTCAATGTTGGAGATCCTCCGGTCCACCGGGGGTCTGGCCTCTCCCAACTCGGCCGGATTCTCTGTGGACGTGGCTCAGACGCATTTACGGTCAGGAGAATAAAGGACCACGGTGAGCTTGCCAGTGAGTTGCGCGTGAGGAAGGTCAAGCTGTGTTTGAAACCTGAGGTCCTGCTCTTAGACGCCAGTGGGATCTGTAGTGCGGGCTGCACTTTGGCGTTTAGTGTTCCAGGGTCCAACTCTTCAGGTCGTGTGTCACTGGAAAGCCCCCAGTTGGGAGAAGCAGGGAGGAGTGGGGCGGACAATTCTCCCGGTAAGGGGCGTGCTGCTCTCCCCTCTGGACCTCCTTTCCTTAACCTCACTCCACGGCCAGAACAAGACTGAATAAAAAACATCTATGAATCAAAGTTCATAGATTTTCCGGAGGCATGTTGTTTAGGAAGTGAAACCACTCCTGCTTCCTTCATATACATATACATGTATACATACATAGATATATGTATATGTATATGTATATATACATGTATATGTATGTATATGTGGATTCATGTTTTTTTAAATATAAATTGTATAAGTATAAAACCTAAATATATATGAATATGTTAATAATATCCATGATAAGAATCTGGAACACAGAATATATAAAGAAGAAAGAATTTCTACAACTTAACACCACAAAGGTCATTTAATTTAAAAACGGGCAAAGGCTGGAACAGAAAGAAGCTATGCACATGGTCAGCCAGCACACGGAAAGTCACCGGCATCCTTCCTCACTCCCACACCAAGCACTCACACGTGTCCGGTGAGTCCTGACTTCTCAGCTCTACAGGAGAGAGGGGCGCGGCTGCAGAGATCCCAGCGTGGTGGGCTGCAGGGGACCAGACGGCCCGCCTCACCTTCCCCCAAAGAACTGATTAAAACTGCTCTCAAAGCAGCTGGTCCGCAGCTGAGAGCTCCAACCACCACACCACCAGGGCTCCTGTCATAGTTACTACGCTGGTGGCTTAGGAGTTGTGCTGCCAACCCAAAGGCAGGTGGTTCAAATCCACCAGCTGCTTCTCAGGAGGAGGAGGGATAATCTCCTCTCGTGAGATTTACAGCCTCTGGAAACCTGCTGGAGGATTAGCTCTAAGTCAGTTCCAACCCCATATCATATAACAACAACGACAGGCTGGACTGGATAATAACAACACAGTATTTTAAAAAACCAACAAAACTTAGGAAATTGCAAGTGTTCATGAGGATTGCAAAATAGGAACTCTCATGTTCCTGGCTGGCAGGACTAGAAGACGGGGTGACGACAGCAGAAGACGTGTGCTGGAGTTTTCTCTGAAGGTTGATGACCCTTATGAACCAGATGGGAGCCCTGAATTCAGGGCTGGTGCCAGTCTAGGTGTGGGCAGCGCTCCTTCCACCCAGGGGCCTCCGAGTGGGTGGACAGCCCCTCCCAGACTCTCCCAAGAGAATGAAAAACATCTGTCCACCGAAAACCTTGCCTACATACGTTCACAGCAGAGTTCTTACAAAAAGTGGAAGGAATCCAAAATCTACCCATTGAAGAATGAATAAACAAGGTATAAGATGTCCACAAAGTAGAATATAGGCGCTCAAAATACACTGGAGGGGGTCCCCACTCGATGGCACATCACCACAACAAAGATAAAGGAAACAATGAAGGCGGGAAGCATGATTCAAGATGCAGCACAGACAGACCATAAACACATTATGCCAAGTGGGGGGTGGAATCAGAGACAAAAATGATGTTTAAAAAAATTGTATATAGATGTTCATAACAACATTCTGTAAGGATGCTGGGCCAGAGAGATTGGGAGAACGAGAGCCTTCAGGGGAGAGTGTAACCCAGAAACAGCCCAGTAATTTTACTTCTACACTCCAGGACTGGGAAAATATACAGTTCTGCTAAAGGCATCCACTCCTGGTGTATCTGTGACAGCAGCACTGGGTGACTGAGACAGTGCACTGT
>NW_006399822.1:647305-671896 GCF_000299155.1 Elephantulus edwardii
CTGTGACAGCAGCACTGGGTGACTGAGACAGTGCACTGTGGTGTGTGTGACAGCAGCACTGGGTGACTGAGACAGCGCACTGTGGTGTCTGTGACAGCAGCACTGGATGACTGGCCTCCTGCATGAGCCTTGAATTCCAAGGATTGAGCAACAGAACAAAGCAGGCGGCCATTGCTGTGCCAGAGAAAATTCCTCAGCAACATTGGACTCGGGATAAGAAGGCTTCAGGAGATGAAAGGGGAGTGAAATCAGGACATGGAGTGGCTGGGAAGACTCCAGCCCCACTCTAAAAAACACACCCAGCTCACCAAGACACAGCTGACAATTTCAGATGCAAGTCGGGGTTGCCCACCATCCCAAGTGGCCAGGAGCCCTCTACACCTTTGCTGGAACATGGCTTCATTAACAAGGCATGGGGACCAACCAGGAATGAAGACCACCAGGGAACTTGATCTTCTAAGAAGCTGAATCCAGTAATACAGGACAGACAACGGGGGCAAAGTCAGGCAAGTCTCTTAATCATAACCAAATACGCTGAGCCAATGGGTACTTGGTCCTAGGGTTCCAGGACTGTAGTTTCAGGGACATCAGGGTCAATTCCTCAGAGATGACAATCTACCTCCCACTTTGGGGAGTAGTGACTGGAGCCTTCCAAGCTCATGAGTTGGTATTAAGGGGTAACCATTCAACTCTGCCGTCCAGAGCAAAGAAGGAGGAAGAAAAGGAACATGTACAGAACAGTGAGTCCAAAGACTCATGGACCATGCAAGGCCCACCTCCACGAGCCAAACACCGGGGAACCAGACGCTGCCCAGCATCACCGCTGACCCATCCAGAAGGGACCACAGTGGAAAGTCCCGGGAAGAGAGGACAAGAACTATGGAGCAAAACTCAAAATCCTAAAACTGGCCATGCTTACTGGTCTGATGGACTGTGGAACTCCCAAGACTAGTCCTCAGTGGCCCTCCAAACCCAGAACAAGACTCATCTCCATGACGGGACTTGCAATGGACAAGCCCAAAGCAAACGGAGACCCAGGGTGGCCCAGGAGAATCAGCCACAGATCTTCCAAGAGATAAAGCTAAGAAGGCAGGAAGGGGCAGTGATGGAAATGAGAACCACAAGGAGGGACATGAAATGTGTAAGGAGCTCTGGTGGCCTAGGGGCAAGAAGCTGCACTGCAATCCCAGAGACACATGGTTCGAATCCACCAGATGCTCTGCTGGAGAAGGAGGGTAACCTCCTCCTGTACCAGTCAGATCCAATTTGACAGTACACACACACAAAATAATAATAAAATAAAAATAATTTAAATGAAGCCTGTGTTCATGGGTGAAGAGAAATGCAATTGCTTTGTAAATTTTCACTCAGATCACAATAAAAAAGAGAAGAAAAAGAAGTAAGTTAAAGATCTGAGGAAAAATGAACCAACTGATGGAGAGAAAAAAGGCAATGGCTAAATAGCCTCAATATATAAAGAGTTCTTGCAAATCAATGAGGACAAGACAAGTATCATTAGAAAATGGACTGGGCTCTGCAGAGGATGATGCAAACAGCTATCAATTCCAACAAATAACCAGTAACAGGCCCCCTAGAACAAGAAGTGACACCCATCAGCATGCAGAAATTATCAGAGGCAACTTCCCTGTAATACAGGAGCCCATAATGCAACAGCCTCACCCTGGCACAGATGGGCACCCGTGCAGCCTTTCAAGAGTCACCTGTTCATTCAGGTCTAAACTGTGCCAACCCCTGCGTTAGTAGTCTAATCCACAGAATGCATGCTAAGGAGTTGAACACAAAGGATGTTCAATACAATCTGGCTCATAGCATGGGGCAAAATGAGATGATTTAAATCCATCGGTAAGGAGTTTATTAGAGGAATGAGATGCGTTGACACAAACCTTGTCTGTCTTGCTCACCTCTGAATCCTCAGCCCCAGAAACTACCTGGCACTTAGGAGACACTTAATTCATGTTTATGGAATCAGTGATTTCAGCTACAGACTACACACTTATTTGAAAAGGAGAAGAAATACAAACAAGGCAATATGGCCAAGGTCCACTGCTGAGAGAATAGAATGAAAGCCATTCGTTGCCACCAAGTCAATTCTGACCCTTGGTGACCCCATGTGACAGAGAAGAGCTAGCCCGTGGGGTTTCCAAAGCTGCATCTTCCAACTCTGGAGCAGCTGGTGAGTTTGAACAACCAACCTTTCATTTAGCAGTCAAATGCTTTAACCACTGCACTCTCAGAGGACCCAGCAGAGATCAAAGGACGATTTTACTATGTGAATCTAAACACTCAGACAATTATGGAGACTTTGAGAACATACTCTGCGGTATATATTCTCAACAACAAAAGAAAAGAAATTCTTAAAAAAGAAGATCTGGAGAAGATGCGGCCAAGGTTTAATCAGTGGGCGGTTACTCTGTCCGGCACTTCAGAAACATTAGCATGTGGTCTGAGAGCCCAGTTGGGTACTCCTGCTATTCAAAGACACGAAGGTAAGCGATGTCGACATCCAGGAACAAACAGTATTTCCTTTGGAGGAGACCAGCCTGGTTTTGGCCTTTCCTGTCAGCTGAGTGACCTCGGCCCATCCTCAGCATCTCGACTGACTTCCTCAGCCTTCTCCCTCAAAGGGCCGGCAGGGGGTCAGGGTTCTCACTTACAAAAGCAGCAGCTGCCTGAGAAACGGGCACTCAGCGCTAAGTATCATCTTCGTTTCATGTGCAAGACTGGACCCCGCTCTGGAGCTGAGTGACTGGCAGTGAGTCCGGGGGAGAAAGCAGGCTCAGCCCTTCCACATGGGTGGCAACTCGGGGGCCCCGTGGGGCCGTCCCACTGTCCTGCAAGGTCTCTGTGAGCTGGAATAGACTCAGTGACAGTGGGCTTTGCAAAATAAGCTTTGTCACCCTCGAGACTGAGCCACGAGACTTTAAACAATCCCAAGAATATTTGGACACGCTGGCTGACTATGTGGATGCTATTTGTGACATCGGACAGCACGCTGTCCTTGTCACTGGCAATATAACAACCCCAGTTCCAGAATATGACTCAACACACTCCAAAAATTTCAGTCCGCTGTCACAGACCTTCAGGTAAGATGTCAGCGACACAAGTCAACCATCACAGACCTTCAGGTGAGATGTTAGTAACACAAGCCAGCTGTCACAGACCTTCAGCAACATGGACCACTGACGTCAGGTGCCATCACATCGGCCGTGGCCTGCAGTGACCCTGCGCCATCCTCATCATCTCTGTCTGCTGCGGTCACTGTCGATCCATCTGGTTGAGGGTCTTCTCTCTTTCTCTGACTCTACTTTCCAAACGTGGTGCCTTTCTCCAAGGCTGGCCCCTCCTGACCACACGCCCTCAGCTTCTGAGACCAGGTCTCGCCACCCTCGCCCTAAGGGGCTCCCTGGTTCTACTTCCTCCAAGGCAGACTTGTTTGGTGTTTTGACAGTCCATGCCCCGCTCCGGCACCAGAGCTCACAGGGAGGAGGAGCGCGGACAATCAGGCTGGGTGGGGTGTGGGGGTGTCCTGTAGCTACTGAAACAAACAACCTTCAGCTTAGACTCGGAAGAACACAAATGTATTTCCTTCTGCTTCCAAAGAGCAGCAGTCCAACATGGGTTCACAAGGCTAAAACCAAGGTGTGGCATGACCAGCTCCTTCCAGAAGCCCCAGGAAGACTCTCTTGCCTTCTCCAGCTTCTGGGGGCCACCTCCATTCCCTGGCTGGTGGCCCACCCTCCACCCACAAACCTCCAAGCTCCGACTTTCACCTCTTTCCATCACCTCATCCCATCCCCTCCTCTGACCAGGACACCCCACCCCTCTAGTGAGGACCAGGTGACATGCATGAGTTCGCCTGGACAATGCAAGGTCATCTCCATCTCATCCTCAACATGGTCACACCTGCCCAGTCCCCTCTGCTCCACGAGGGCACACCCCCCCCCCCCGAGCTCCAGGGATGAGGACATAGGTGTCTTTGGTCATTCAGCTGACCCACAGAAGTAGAAAGAGGGTGCAGGGCCAGGCCTGGTGGGACTGAGCACAGTCAAAGGGTGGAACCTGAGGTCGGGTGGGCAGAGCCAGGGCATCACCCCGACATCACACTCCTATTCACTGGGGTGTGGAGGGGCGGCATCCTACCGTGTCCATCTCTGAGGCCACTCTCTCCTGAGCCACCATTAAACACAAGCACCATGGCTCTCAGATCTGGTCAGGAAGGTCAGGCACACACAGAGACAGTTCTAGAACATTTGTGAAAGGCTGGACGCTTGCCTTTTCTCCTGTTTTCCCCTAAAATGCTGGGCAGGGGACTATCCCTTTTTTATCACAGTCCCAGATGGTGAGTGGCAGGTGGGCTCTCAGCCCAGGACGCCCTCTGACCCTGGGGCTGGTGAAAACTGGGAGAGGGGGTGTGGCCCTAGAAGGCCTTGAGCCCCGGGTTTGGGGGTCCAGGGCCACAGCACCCCGTCCTGAGCTGGAGGCTAGGCAGCTCGGCTGGGGGCACGTGCTAGTGAGGTCACTACAGGCGGCCGGCAGGGGGATTTCCAAAACACTGAGCGCAGCCACGCAGCCTCCTGGCCACTAATGGGGAGCAGATGCCCGGGCGGGGCAGGCATGCAGGCCTGGGAGCGGGGACTGTCCTCAGAGGCCTCGGGACTGTGGGCCAGCCAACCAGGGGCCCACCCACCAGGCTGTCCTGAGATGAAACAAGGCCATGTCCGCGCACGTCCCGCTCTGGACACCTCAGGCTCCGGCTTGTGCCCAGCGGGCCGGGTCAGGGAGTGTCTGGGGGAATGTCCACTAAAGATGCTCATGGTCACTCTTGTCACTGCTCAGCACCTGTGCCGTGGGCCCCTCTCCACCTCCTGACCAGATCCTGGTCACCTCAGGGCACAGCCCAGTCAAGGGAGCTGCTGGTGGGCTCTGCCGACGCAAGAAGCCCCTAGAACTACTTCCTTCCCTGAAGGCTGGACGGGAACCCTGCCCCCAGGAGCAGTGCTGAGGGGAGCAGCGGCCTCTGCATCCTGGAGGGCGCACCAAGCCGGCCTCCGGTTATTTTCTCCTTTATTGTTTTGCCAGAGCACGCCCATCCCCCCACCTCCCGTCCTGAGTATGTCCATTCCCCATCCCCCCAGCACGTCCATCCCCATCCCCCCAGCACGTCCATCCCCATCCCTCCTCCTGAGAACGTCTGTTCCCCCATCCCCTCACCTGAGCATCTGTCCCCTCCTGTCCTCTCGCTGTGTATGTTCCGAGGGGTTGGGTTATGTGCTGAAGTTCCCTTTCCCAGCAGATTCCATGAGGAAGCTGAAGGGGGCTGCCAGTCCCCAGCACCCCGTATGTCCCAGTGACAGACACTGGGGCTCCAAGGCCATGTGAGGGAGTGGCCAGGGCGAAGGTAAGCTGTCGGCACAGGTGTGACCACCACCTGAGGTCGAGGGGAAACCGCGACACCTGGTAAGCCCCGGATGTGAAGCATCCATTCAGGGCCACCTTGTCACCTCGTCCACTGCGCCCAGTGCACCGCTGCCCCCCCCCCACTGGGCGCACGCACTGCCACATGCCAGCCCTGTGCCCAGCAAGGCCTTCACAAGGCTACACCAGACACAGACACACTCGTGTGTCTTCTAACCATTAACATGCTGTACAGTGAAGAGTCAGAACCGGCCCATAGCCGACCCTCCGGCGGGTTTTCAGAGGTAGTTAATCGCATGGAGGAGACTTTCTGTCCTCCTGTGGAGCAGCTGGTGGCCTTGAACCTGCACCTTTGGGACTGAAGCGCAGCTTCTGCCATGCTGGTTAACACATAGCAATGCAACCAGCACAGAAAGCAGTCTGGGGCTTCCTTAGAAAGCTGGGTATAGAATTTAGTGATCCAGCAATCCCACTGCTGCTGCTGCTGTGAACTGCCATCGAGTCGAGCACAACTCCTCCGTGACCTGTGAACAGACCTGAGCCCTGTCCTGCCCTGTGCCCTCCTCACACCTGTGGGCCCATTGCAGCGTGTAGGGCCACCTGCCTGAGGGTCTCCTCTCCTTCGCCAGCCTGCCTCCTTTCCAAGCACAGTGTCCTTCTCTAAGGAACAGCTTCTCCTTGCTGGCGACCAGCTGCACTGACAAGAACAGGAGGCACTCAGTGCCTTCAGCGCAGGTCGCTCGGGGCCGGCCCTCCTCCTGTGGAGGTGCTGCTGCACCTGGACTGCCTGCCCTGGGGGGGGGGCGCAGGGGGACTGCCTGCCCTCGGGGGGCTCAGGGGGATTGCCTGCCCTGTGGGGACTCAGGGGGGACTGCCTGCCCTGTGGGGACTCAGGGGGGACTGCCTGCCCTGGGGGGGCGCAGGGGGACTGCCTGCCCTGGGAGGGCGCAGGGGGGACTGCCTGCCCTGGGGGGACGCAGGGGGACTGCTTGCCCTGGGGGGACGCAGGGGGGACTGCCTGCCCTGGGGGGACTCAGGGGGGATTGCCTGCTCTGGGGTACACAATGTAACCCCTTACCCACCAGGCCACCAGCTTCCCAGCAAGGTCCATACTCCAAAGAGAGGAGAAGAGCTCACACAAACTGACACAGCCACGCCCCCGGTTACCTACACGGCCACGCCCCCGGTTACCTACACGGCCACGCCCCTGGTTACCGCAGCACCGTCCAGAGAGCAGGGCTGGGAACCGCCCAAGTCTTTATCAGTGGAGGACTAGGTGGTGCATTCACGTGGGGAGGAGTCGGAATTGCAAAAAAACCGGCCAGAACTTGCCACAGATAAAGACATGAACTTCACCTTCCCTTGTCTCAAACCGACTTCACAGAATAGGTAATGGACTGCAAGCCGAGTTAATCTAGCATAAATAATGCTGAGCAGCGCAAGTCAGTCACGAAAGGACAATTCCGGCCCAATACCACGACCACTCGAAGCTAAGAAGAGGTTTAGCCACAAACTGAACCAGTCCTGGAAGCTTAACAGGGCTGAGGAGGAAGAGTGGGGTGTGATAAGGAGGGGCACACGGTAGGGCTCACGTTCTCTGTCCTCGTCGTTGGGGTCACGCTGCCTCACGTTGAACCCCCAGCACATCTCAGAGCCTCTGCATCACACACGAGGAGCCGGCTGGTAGATTCGAACCACCAGAGAAGTGAGGTCTTTGGGTCAGCAGTGCAACTCCATACAACGTGGAACATATGGACAGCAGAGCTTAAGACTGTAACTCATTAATGACATTAGTCAGTGGTAACTTGTGTTAGAAAACAAACGTGTGTGAATGACTGCCTTAAATCAACGTGGTCTGTAACTTCACCGCAAACAAGCGCGTACAGCAAGGCCCCACGGATCAGGCAGGGTGGCTGGGACCAGAACCCGCCTGGCCACACCCAGCAGCACAGCCCCTGGGGCTGGACCCCAGGCTACTGCTTTTGTTAGCAAATCTGCTGCCAGAATCTCCTCACAGTGTTTGAAAGGCACAGAAGTTCCTTGGATGACTAAGACGTGCCTGACCTGAACCACAGCATTTACAATTGCCTCACAGGCGCGTGAGAGCCGGTCATAAAAAGGAAGACGGAAGAAGTGATGCACCGGAGCCTGGAAAGGGCTACCAACAGAACGTCACTCGGGAAACAGCAGGACGCCATGACCAAGGACGAGGAAGGACCTGGCGCTTGTCCAGACAGATGCTCAACCAAACCAGGAAGGCCCTGAGAGAGACCCACATGCTGGCTACAGGGCTCGAGTGGGACTAGCAGGAAGCTGGCACAAGACCGGGCACCCTTGTGTTCCAGCAAACGCCAGGTCACTGCGTGGGCAACCAACCGGCCAACCTTGGAGCTTCCGGCCCATTTGTGGGACTGCTGGTGGCCCAGTGGCTACAGCGCTTGTTTGCAAAATGCAAAGTCAGCTGATGGGACGCACCATGACTCTGGGCGAGAAAACTGTGCAGCTTTGGAAACCCTGGGGGGGCAGTTCTGCTCTGTCCTAAAGGGCACCCCGGTCTTCCCCACAAGCCCTGTGGTTTTGCACAGCAAACCAAGTGCTGGGTCTGCACACGTCACGGGAGACAGAATTCTAAGTCCGTGGTCCATGGGACAGGCGGTTTCTCCGGAGACCACTGACCCTGCCTGCTCTCCAGCATCCTTCCTGAAGACCGCTGGTCTCTCCAGAGTCAGAACTCTGCTCCTGAGACCCGGCCACTGAGGATGGCCTCAGCTCCCCGCTGTTCCCCACAAACAGCCCTGGTCCTACAGGTTGTTGACCACGCGGCTGGTGGTTTGGATTCTCCACGGAGGGGGATGAGGCCAGACTATAACAATGACCCAGAAGATGCCCAGGACCCGCTATCAGGGCCAGTCCTGCAACGTGGACCTCCGTGTGCATGCCACATTCTTCCTGCCCCAAGACAGGCCTCTGACTGCACGCAAGGGTTCACCCCAGCACCGATGAAGCTGATCCCATCCCTGTCTGCCTGGGACTGAAGCATCTCCCCAACATAAGGGGTGATGTGCGGGGCCATCAAGTCAGGTATGCCTCATCACGGCCGTGCTGTGCCCCCCTCGTCGTCTCTGATGCACCTGAGCGCGTTGCTGCAGTCACTGTGGTGCGTATGTGCATGTGATGATATCACGCCCGCTCTGTGATAACTCCTCAACTGAACAAACCAGCGAGACGCAGGGAGACCAGGGCGATGTGGCCCCGAACCCATCAAGCCTCGTAAAAAAGGCTTCCCGGGCTGTGCTCTTCTTTTATAGGAGATAATTGTTGTTGTAGGTGCTGTGGTCAGAACTGATTCACACCTGACCCTGCAGCGGGTTTTCAGAGGCCGTAAACTGCACGGCAGGGAGACAGCCTCTGGATTCCAACCGTGGGCCTTTGGCTCAGCAGTGCAGCTCCTTACCACTAAGCCACCAGAGGTGCCTGTCAGAGGTTAAACAGGAGAAAACTAAGCCCAGATGGGGTCCATGAAGGAGCAAATACTACATGTGGAGTTCGTCCTCTTGGAGCTGGGTCTCTGTACACGAGAGCAGACACCAGAGACGACCAAGAAACAGAGGTTTCCAAGGAGCCCCAGGCCTAGGGACGCCGACGGAGACGGGCCGTCCCCCACCGCTGACCCTGGCCCTATGGATGCCAACGGACACGGCTGTCCCCTACCGCTGACCCCGGGCCCTCGCTTACAGCAGGCATCCTGAACGTCACTTGCAGCCTCAAACCTGTGAATAGGTAGATTGTTAAAGCCATCACACAGGCTGGCTCTGTCCTAGCTGCACTCAGGATGGAGTCACGTCCACAGCCAGCGTGAACACTGTCCCCTGACTGGATTTGTCACTGAGTGAGTTCTGAGCACCAGCTAGCTCAGGAGAACAAGACTGCACAGAGAAACGGCCAACGGTGTAAGTGGAGGCAGGAAGCAGAGCTCCCCCACAGATCTGAAAGTCGTCTGCACTCATCACAGCGCAGGGGCAGCTCTGCTGGGAGGCCCTCGGGTTAGGTACTGCCAGGAGCCTCGCCCGGAGGAGCCCTCCAAGCCAGAGACGGCTCTGGGATCCCTCACCTATCACCTGACTGGTGATCTCGACTCATCCCGTCGGCTCTGGGACCCCTCGCCTGTCACCTGACTAGTCATCTCGACTCATCCCGTCATTGAAAAATGAATAAGCCAGTTCCTTAAGAGAAATCGAACTCTCTCTCTCCGTTTTTCTCTCTTTCTTTCTCTCCATCCTTCCCTTCCCTTCCCTCCCTTTTCTTCCCCTCCCCTCTCCTCCCCCTCTGTCTCTCTCCAGAAGAGGAAAAAGGAAGAGGGCATTGGTGGCTCAGTGGTACAATGCTTGTGTTTCCACTTGGGAGACTTGAGTTTGATCACCAGTCAACGCACCTCATACAAAGCCATCATCATTGGAAGATTAAGGGATGTCATGATCCTGGCTGGGTGTCGGGGGCTTCCAGCTGAAAGAACGGGCGTTCTAGTCTACATCTCTGCCAGTGCAAGCCTTACCGCTCACTACCGCTTGACCATAGCCGGTCACTGGGACGGCGCGGGACTGAGCAGTGTTGGTTCACTGTGTGTTGGGTCACTGTGCGGGGGTGGGGTGTGCAGTGAACTCGTGGACGCACACAGCGTGTGCAGCATTCATTCTGCTGATCATAGAGGGTGAACCCCACACAACACTCAGCCAGCGTGTTATTTGGAACACTCTTTCCCAGCTTTAAACACATGCCCACCTTGTGAAACTACATTTACCACTCAGACAGAGAGCTGTAAGGCGGACATCGCAGCAGAAGGGCGTCATCTACACAGTGGGCGGTGGTCACTCTGCTGTGCGTGGGGCTCAGGGGCACCTGGCATCAGAGCAGGGACACAACACAGTCCAGGATGAAGGCGGAAAACTTAACGTGACAAAGGCCCATCGGTCCACTGGTACCGTGTGCGGGCCTTGTGTGGCGAGGCTACCACGGACAGAAAGGCGTTTAGAGACAGTGGGCCTGCGCATGCACCAAGCACCAGCTCGCTGACCGGGTCCACAGCAATGGCGATTTGGCAGTTACTTCCCAAAGTCCTGGCCTGTTTGAGATACACGCAGGAGGACTTAAGAACAAGCAATTCGGGTCTGTCAGTAGCGGGGCTCCAGGAACAGGAGTGAGGTGGGGAGAGGGGCTTAGAGCAAACACAAGGCCAAGGGACCAAACGTGAAGATGCCACACTGGACAGTGAAGGGCTCGCTGCTGCCACTGTGTCCCTCCCCACGGCCTGGGAAAGGAGGTCCCTGCAGGCTGGAGAAGCCCCCCTCCCCACGGCCCCCATGTTTCCCACTTCGTGCTGCCTCTCCTTTCTGATAGAACCTGGAAATGAGCTAAAGAAGAGGATGCTTGGCCACTTGACCAGACCAAGGGGTCTAACGCGTTAATATTTACACGATTACATCACGATGAGGCAACGTGGTCCCAGGGAAAGTGGTCTGGCCAATGAGGGATTAGAAGGCAGGATCTGGAGGTTCCTGGGACCGGACAGATGATTGGCTATTCCTCCGGTCACTGGGGTGCAACGGGGAGGTGCTCAAGTATCCACGGAATCTCACTTGCTCGCCCCTCAGGGAGGCCCCAGGCCCGGCTTGGACGGGGAGCCGGGTGCAGTTATTAGCACCAGACCTTGAGCTCTGTGGGTCACGTCCAAGCGCACGCGTCTGCTAGGCCCGGGCCTCCGGAAAAGCACCGGCCGTGTGTGGAGAGCGCCCACACCACGAGTGACACACACAGAACCCAGGAGGCGCCCCGACCCTCATGCGCAGACCTTCCGAGGCGGCTCCTGTCCTTGTTAAGTGACACTGAGCAACCGAGACTCCTTCGCCCTGCACCTTGCCCTGTCCTGCTCTGGCCGCACTGCCCACCGCGCTCCAGCCCAGTCGCCGGCTCCTTGAGGACCCCCCCACGGTCTCGTAGCCTGATGTCTTTTTCCAAAGCCTGGCCCCTCCTGACACGCCCACAGATGGGAGGGGAGGTCCCCACCCTTGTTTAGAGCTCCCCGCCTGAGCTTTCTTCAGGACAGATTCTGGTCTCTGCCGCCCTGGGGACATCCAAGCTCCGCCAGCTCCGGCTTAAAGGCGCCCATTCTTCTGCCGTTTTCACTCTTCATACAACTTTGAGATGCACAGGAAGCGACTGGAAGGGCCCTGACTTGGAAGCCTATGAACAACATCCCCGGACGAAGACACGGAGATGGGAACACTAGTCAAAAAATCAGCAGACTTGCCCAGTGCCAGACAAGCTGAGCTGGGGACAGCCATAGATGGGAAACGCCAGGACCAACATCTGGCAGACCCTGGGAACAGGGGGTGTTACATGGCAGGCTGCTGACCAAAAGGTCGGTGGTTCAAGTCCACCAGTCACTCCATGGAAGATAAGCCATCTCCTCCCATAAAGATGTGTGTCCCTGGGAGCCGGCTGGAGGGTCGCTGTGTATCGGGACCCACCAGACAGAAGACAGTGTGGTGTTTGGTGTCTCATTTGAGAGTGTGGCTTTCTCAGAACCTCAAAACACAAGCTTCCATGCTCCAGGATGCAGAACCCCAACCTGAAAATCCAACCCATGGTTGTGGGTTCAAACTGCCTTTCAGCTAGCATGCCAACACTTGACTACTGCGCCACCAGGGCTCTCTGGATGACCACACTGTTTTCCATCCCAAAGGGTGGTCACACGGGACAACCACGTGGAGTGATGCCTGGTGCCCTCACCCTGGGGCACTGTCCCCTCCGATCACACGGGGAACTGATGGTGGGGTCTTGCTTGCACCTGCACTCCCACCTGGGGGTGGCCCTCTGCACCATCACCCCTCACGGGGGCCCACCTGGTGAGCAGGGACTCGCGCCCTCAGTGGGGCAGCCCCCACGCCTCCCAGCACCGCCTGTTAATGTGCTTTCAGGTGGCTGCTGCCTGCAGCTGCCTGGGACTCCCCAGGAAGAATGGGGTGGCTTCCTGCCCCCGCCCAGTGACTTGATGTGTCCCTCAGGGCAGTGACGCCCTCCGCAAGAGGAAAGCAAGGTCCCAGGCACAAATCCATCTCAGCTGCCACATCTGTAAAGGACATCATGCAGGATGCGGCCCCAGCCTCGCGGAAACTGGAGAGGCCCCGCCAGGTCCCGCTCAGAGGCAGTTCCAGACAGCTGGAGGCCGCATCAGAGCGGTGGGCTCACCGCCAGCAGACACGTCCGCACTGGGGCTGCTGGGGAAAGAACTGGGGACACCCAGGCTCCGAGCAGGACCAGGTCACAGCAGATGCTGCTGCAAGATCCCCGCCCCAAGACTCTGCATCTGCATGTTCCCAGGGGTGCGTCTCCCTCCCAGAGCAGAGCTGTCCCTGGGGTCCCCGGGCTGGGTCTTCACGGCAGCGGAAGCGTCTTCTTCCTCCCTGGGACAGGTGGTTGGCTCAGACCCTGACCTTCGGTTACCAGCAGCACACTAACCACTGTGCCACCAGCGCCCCTCCATCTCCAGTCCACAGAGGACAAAGCAGCTGGAGAGTGAGCCGCAGTGTCAGGAAGACCACCGTGGGCCCAGGGGGCTCAGAGGGCCAGGGACAGATGCCAGCACTGCGCCACGTCCTCCCGGGGCCTCTCTGTCACTGCTGCTTTGAGGACAATCTGTCATCTCCAATCAGAAAAAAAGACACGGAGAGAAAAGTCACTGCTGTGGAGCGTGACCCAGTGAGCGCAATCCCGCCCACGGTGAGCCGTCAAGCTCAGTCTGGCCCGTGGGGACCCACTGAGCAAGATCCTGCTCACAGTGACCCCTCGAGCGCAAGCTCACCTGGGAAAGGGGCTTGGGACAGCACCATGGGCCCCGGGCGGGTCAGGCTTACCCCACGCCGCAGGTGCAAGACTGTGTGGACAGGGCGACGGGAGAGCAGGGCTGAGCTTCATCCTACACACATGCAGGTGTAGACCACACCACAGGGACACATCCACACGGCAAGGACAGGTCCACACGGTGGGGGCGAGTCCACACCACAGGGACAGGTCCACACCACAGGGACAGGTCCACACCGCAGGGACAGGTCCACACCACAGGGACAGGGCCACACCACAGGGACAGGTCCACACCGCGGGGACAGGTCCACACTGTGGGGACAGGTCCACACCGCAGGGACAGGTCCACACTGCAGGGACAGGTCCACACTGCGGGGACACATCCACATGGCAGGGGTGATTCCACACCACAGGGACAGGTCCACACCACAGGGACAGGTCCACACCGCGGGGACACGTCCACACTGTGGGGACAGGTCCACACCACAGGGACAGGTCCACACCACAGGGACAGGTCCACACCGCGGGGACACGTCCACACTGTGGGGACAGGTCCACACCACAGGGACACGTCCACACGGCGGGGACAGGTCCACACCACAGGGACACATCCACACGGCGGGGATGAGTCCACACCACGGGGACAGGTCCACACTGCAGGGACAGGTCCACACTGCAGGGACAGGTCCACACCCACAGGGACACATCCACACGGTGGGGGCAAGTCTACACCGCAGGGGCGAGTCCACACCTCAGGGACAGGTCCACACCCACAGGGACACATCCACACGGTGGGGGCAAGTCTACACCGCAGGGGCGAGTCCACACCTCAGGGACAGGTCCACACCGCGGGGACACATCCCCACTGCAGGGACAGGTCCACACTGGGGTACAAGCCTACACTGCAGGTGAAGTCTGTCCCACAGATACAAGGTCTACACCAGGAGTACAAGTCCACACCATGTATACATGCCTTCACGGAATTGACCAGAGTTCATTCTTCCCTGCGTTAATTGGGCAAGCTGGTGACCAGAGGTGAGCTGGGCTCCCCACCCCCCAAGACAGTCCTAAGTGAGAGTAGAAGAATACAGAGACCTTTTCCTGAAAGGGAAACCGCCTCCTCACTTCTTGGTGGGATCAGGACGTCCCGACTGCTAACTCCAGCGGCAGGGTTTCAAATCCGCCAGCGGCTCTAAGGGGCACAGGTAAGAGCGTCTCCCCTCCCGGGACCTTACAGCCGCAGAAATCAAGGGCCCTCAGCCAGGCGGGAGCCTGGATGTGGATCGATTGGTGTCCCCCAAAGCAGACACTGTAATTCTAATTTCTCGGCCTTTAGGACTGGGTTGTCTTTGTGATGTCAACGAGGCAGCATTAATGCTGGGCGTTTCCGGAGTCACTCTCTTGTGAGGTAGGCTGTGTTGTCAGGTGCCATCAAGGCAACTACTCTGACTCAGGGACCCTGTAAACAGCAGATCTGAACCCTCACTGTCCGCCCAAGGGCCGCCATGCTCACACCCACTTCTGTCAGTAAGGCCACCACTCGTGCTATTTCTGTCCCCACAGAACAGGAGATCTAAGATACAAGCTGGTCCCAGGAGAGGTGCTGCCCTAACAGCTTCCCGCCGCATGCCGGAGGGTTTGGAATCAGGTGGTGGACAGAGGGTGGACATCCTCGTAAAGGCCTGGGCCACCGTCAAGTTCCTGCTGGCAGGTGGTGGACGCTACAGGCTAGCCAAGTGTCAGTTTGTCTTGTTGTGGGCCTCCCTTTCTTCTGAGGACCCTCACCTTTCCCATGTCCTCTCTACCTCTCCTTTTCCAAGGTCCAGCTCCTCCTGCCAACATGCCCAACATCTGTGAGGCCAAGATTGAGCACTTGCTTTAAGGAGTCGCCTGGATGTACATCCTTCCAGACAGACTGGATTGCTCTGCTGGTACCCCGTGGGGTGCTCTGTGCTCCAGTCCAGGGCACTAACTCCTCTTCTGGCCCCTTCATTCAAATGCACAGGAAGCAACTGCAAAGGCCACAGGTGCACCTTGGTCTTCACACTGGCATCCTTGCTCGTTAGCACTTTGGAGAGGTCCTTGAGGGCAGACTCTCCCAATGCAATGTGTCATCTGATTTCTTTTTTTCCTTTCCTTTTGTAGCTCTTTAATGACATTAAAAAACTTCTCATTTAAAATACATCACAACATAACAATTCAGCAGTTCTTCTCTGCGTTTTGCAGCCATTCTCAGCCTTCTTTTCTGACTCCACTTCCTATTAATATAAACGCAACGCCGAAAACACGGAATGCGTCCCGGCGCCGCGAGTCCTGGTCGCACAGAGGCCGTGCTCATCGCTGTGTGGTGCCAGCTGAGTCCGTGTGCTGCTGAGGCGAGCGTGTCTTTTCATGTCTTGAGAGCTGTCACCATGGGTTTTGACTGGGGACCCAAGTGAAAGTGCTTTTTAGTTGGTGGCAAAGAACTTGTCCAAATGACCTGCAGATGCCTGCTGGAAGGTAGAGCTCTCACGTGACCCACCTGGCTCGCCGGGCAGAAGATTCCTAAGTGAGATTTTAAAGGGGCTGTGTGGTTTCTTCCTGCCGTTTTAAATAAAATATGAGAGGAAAGAAATGGATTTTGAAAATGAACTGTGAAGAATTAAAGCATAAATTAGAGATTTGGAAAATTCTGTTGTACAAACGAAGGGCATGTTCCTAAAATGCTCCCCCAGGACGTGGCTGGACACTCTCTGTGAAGAGATTATGCCCGAGCCAGATGGGTCTGAGCAAATGCCACCGCAGAAAACCCATCTGCTTGGACTGACAGAGAAAGAACAAAAGAATGTTCTCCGCTCCTTGGAATTCAGCAGGCAGGAAGCAGGCCAGTCGCTCTGCATTGTTCTCCAAGAAAAGGGCCGCCTGGGGAGGAAGACTCAGAAATGAGAGCCGCTGGGGACAGCAGGGGCTGCAGAGTTGCCTAAACCACAAGGGTCAGGCCAAGGCCTGGGGGCCACAACCTCCCAGGTTCTAAAGGGTCGCATCTCGGGTCTCGGCCAACCAGTTGGGATAAACCATCCAAAGCTGAAGGAACAGGGGCTGCTGCGGGCGGGAGGGAAGGGTGCCACCCAGATGGACGAGGAGACGAGGCTGCCCGAAGCTGGGTGTGGGGGGAGCAGTGACAAAGGCCAGAGGCCGGAGGGCCAGGCACGGCCGGTGGGGGCTCTCCCAGGTGAGGACTGCTTCCAGGTCCGGAGGCCTGACGACACCTCTGCTGCTGTTAGGACTGGCTTGACGTTGGTTGGTGCGGAGTTGACTCGTATCGACCCTCTGACCCGGAGAACTGAGCCTGCTCTACGCTGTGTCGTCCTCAGTCGCCGTGTCTGTCCAGTTCACAGAAGGGCATCCTCTCTCACTGGCCCTCCACCTTTCCCGGCTCAATGCCTTTTTACGAGGCTCTTCCTGACCAAATGCCCACACGAGGTGAGGCGTGAAGTTCCACTATCCTTACCTCTAAGCAGCACTCTGGTGGCACTTGCTCCAAAACAGACTCGATTCTTTCGGCAATCCACGGGAGACTCAGTACTCGTCTCCAAATCACAGCTCCAAGACTTTGATTCTCCGTCAGTCCACCTGCCACCCTATTGGCTTTCCAACACAGGCAGAGCTCGGACACCTGCCCTGTGGCTCGTGCCCAGCCACTTGGCGAGCCAGGACCACAGTGAAGGGCCACACGCAGCCTCTTCCTGTGGGCAGCTCAGCTGTGGTCTGTAGGGAGCTGCACTGACAACCCAAAGTCCACACCCCTCTCTGCAGGTTCCAATCCACGAACTGCTCCGTGGGGCAGAGATGGACAGTCTCCGCCCATGTGACTTACAGCCTCAGAAAAGCCGCTGGGGGCACTATGAGCTGGTCCCGGGCCCATGGCTGCGAGCTGTGTGTACAGATGTGCCGTCACCAGGCTGCAGCCGACGGTGCGTGAGGGGGGTATTAGAAATTCTGTGAGACAGCTGAGGGCGACCAGGCGGCAGCGGGCAGAGCACAGCACCCGTGTGGGGAACGACGTGGATGGCTGCCCCAGGCCTGCAACCTGTAAGACCACACGCTTCCGAGGGGAGCACGAGCAATGGCCGTCTGTGCACAGGGCTCCTCAAAACACACGGCCGCCACAGAGGCCTCTCAGGGCGCGAGGGCTGCAGGTCCTTCCAAACACCCGCTGGCCGCCTCCCTGCCCCAGGCTGAGATCAGGAGCGAGCACAGGCCAGGACCCACAGCCCAGGTATCCACTGACCTCAGCGTTTACTCGGGGTAAGAAAGGCCACTGAGCGCAGGACCAACCCCACTGACACAAGGCCATGTCACGGAGAGCCACCCAGTGGAGAGAAGACCAAGCAAAGGCAGGCCAGGATCACGGGAGGCTTCAAAGCTGTTTTGCAGCTTCACTTGGGGGTGACCCACCAGAAGGACCCCAGGAAACATCCCAAATGGCAGGGGCCGGGCACAGAGGAGCACTATTGTGGGGTCACGTGTCTGTGTGTGTGGAAGCCGCCATGAGGGCAGGCTCCTCAGCGCTGTCCCCCCATCGCGGGCCTGACTGCAGTCAGCACACCGACCCCCACCAGACAGAAGCACAGGGGCTGCAGAAGGCAGGGACCCATCCTCCCAGGGTGAGCCCACCCAGTTAGAGAGGGGCTTGGGGGCGACGGTGGGGGCAGGCAGGCTGTTCTAACGCACAGGGCTCTGTGGCGGGGTCCCCTGGGCCAGGTACTGGAGGGAGAGCAGGAGAAGCATCTCTGGGCCCCTCTCTAGAAGTGGGGCAACAGCCTCTGAACAGTGAAGAGCTCAAGTCACTTGCGGTGAAGAGTAGCCACCAAACATCCCCATCCCATCTCTGCCTCCGTCTTGCTCAGCTGAGGGTCAATGCCGCTGTCTGTTGTGGACCGGGCGTGTCCCCAAACACACGTGATGATGTGGGTCCACAGGTTCTGAAGGACTGGCATCGGGAGGCCCCGGACCGTAGTGTCCAGGGACAGTGGACCCACAGGCACTGAAGGAGACAGGGCATCCTCCAGCCTGACAAGGCAGGGGCCTTCCTCTAGAGCGATGCCCTGACACTGGACTTTCAACCTCCTAAACGGTAAGAAAACAGCTTTCTGTGTGCTAAGGCCTCCACTTTGGTATTTCCGGCATAGCAGCATTAGAGAAGTAAGCCTCTGTCCCCTTCAGAGTCACAGCCACTGCTTACAGGCCACCGATGGCACCCAAAGAGCTATGCTGCCCTCGCAGCCAATGTCCCGGGCCATCGCCTTCACACCTAACCATACCGGGAAGAAATCTCGGCATTCCACCCTGGGAAGACACAGGCGCAGCCAGAGCCCCAAGGCGACAGGCTGAGCGTGAGGCCGAAGGGTCATCAGAGTCCATTGCGCAGCCACAGGACTGCGTGTGGGGAATGAGCAGTTCAGGGCGAGAACTGCCAGTGTTTTAAAAACAAGTCACCAGCTGCACCCTCAATCACCTGCTGCTTGGGTGCTGGGAGGCAGGGGACAGTTTGCCAGCATGTGACGTCAGCCAGGTCCGAGAGGAAGGGTGACCATTGGAGACAGCACTCTGGGGTTCTCCTTCACAAACAAGGCCCCCAGTCTTCACAGCTGCTGAGACCAGTGACGTAGTGACCCCCACGAGCATTCCCCCACCGCCAGGCTATCCTGCACCCAGAGAAGCTGCTCAGGAATTCCAGGAAGTCCATTTCCCAAAGCCCAGCTGTCACTTTCCCTGTCTCCTACTGAGATAATAGGAAGCAGACTTGTCACTGAGGCAGGAGGGGACCTGACCGAGACCAGCCGTGACTGGCCTTCCAACACTCCCCGCGGGCAGCTGCGTGTGCTTCCGAGAGTGGACACTGCACATCCAGCTCCCGTGGCTGACCCCCCCATGGGGCATCCGACGAGGGGCAAGTTCCCAGCCCTGGGCACACAGCTTATCAAAGACCTGGAACGAGACGCGCTTTGGGGAAAGGCAGGCTGAGTGGGACTGTGGGAAGTGACAGTCCTGGGCACGGTCTGGGAGCCCCTGGCCACATAGGCTGGACAGGGCATGGGCCTCCGTCACACCAACCTGCCTCCCCAGCTCCTGGCAGTGGGATTTTCGACAGAAAACACAATGCTCTGCTTGCCCTAAAGACATGCCCAGATGGCATGTCTCCACAGCTGCGGCTGCCAGTCTGAAGGCGTCTTCCCAAGCTACTCTCAAAGCAAGTGTTCACTGCTGTCCCCGCACCCGGCCCTGCGCCAAGGGCCCCAGACGACCCTCCCCGTGGTCACTCACCCCTGCTGTGGTGTGTGGCATGTGGTCATCCATCTGCAGGCGTCCTCACGTCCGGCGACCCCAGGGCTGGGTGTCTGCTCCGCTCGCAGACTGGAGTGTCGGGTTCCGCTGCCGGCTCGCTCCCCTCCTTCACGCACTTAACCCTGCCTGTGCCTGGCCCAGTGCAGTGTCCTGCCTGCTGTCCCCAGCCTGCTGTCCTCAGTGGCTCTGGCCTCTCCACTTTCTCTGCCTCCCCTCTCCAGAGGATGGCGCCCAAGCGGGTGGACAGTGCCTGGCCAGGGGATTGTTAACCCTCCGTCTTCCCTGTCAGCTGCCAGAGGGAATTCAGATGTCCCCCAGGGCGAGCCAGCTCAGGAGGGTGGCCCTCATCCTTTGTAGGGGGTTGCCTTCGTCTAGTTTAACTATTTAGGGTCCGTGTGGTGTGCTGGGGGCAGAAGCCGCTGGCAGGAATCCCAGCCCCCCAAGTTTCATCTCACGTCCTTTGGGCATGTTGACAGGAGTATTCTCTGGAAGAAGCCCTCATGCTGGGAAAGATGGTGGGTTGAGGAAGACCCTCAGTGGGTGGCACAGTGACTGCAGCAATGGGCTCGAGTGGGTCACCTGGGGAGGAAGGTGCCGGGTACCACAGGGTGCAGGTCTGTCGTCCACAGGCCACTAGGAGTTGTATTGACTCACCAGCTCCCACCAACAACCGAGACCCTCAGCTCTGTCTGTGGACTGGAACGCCCCCTCCCTGCCACCCCACCCCGGCTCCTGCGGCCCATGTGTCTGGAGGAGAGCTGGTGGTGCACAAGGCGTACACAAGGTGGGGACACAGTGACTGCAGAGGCATGGCCGGGACGGCCTTCAGAGGAAGGACGGAGGGGCTGTCAGCTCCGCGGTGGCTCAGGGTGACGGGCATGGCTTCCCCTGAGCTCTCACCGGAATCGGCGGTGGGGCGATCAGCTAGTGCGGACGGGGAGCACAGGGGTCCGAATCTAGTAGAGGCTTTACGGGAGAAAGATGGGCAATTTCCTCTTGTGCGTTCCCAGCCTTGGAAAACACGCCGGAGGGTGGGTTCTGGGTTGCCAGCAGTGATGCAGTTGAGCTGTGGCCATTTCTATACGGGGGAAAGAGAAAGAAAAGAGCCGGTGTCTGGAGCTCGGTGGCACTGCGAGCCTTTTCTGGTGGGAAATGAGACGAGCCCGGGCGCTGTTGTGTCCCCTCCCTTCCAGGAACGTGTCCCTGCCGTGGCGGGCTCTGGAGTGTGACTTTCAAGCAGTTTTCTGTTGTAACCAGGCCTGAGCCAGGGGGCCAGGCACACACAGTCGACTTCAGCAGTCCTTGTCGCAGAGTCACACGGGGGCCTTGCGGGCACAGCAGGACCACGGGTGCGATGCACAGGCGCTTATGGCCACGTTGTGCCCCAAGCAGCAGGGCAGGGCGGGGTGCCGAGGGCAGGGACGCCTGGCCAGGCTGGGCCGTGGATTTGGGCAGGAGGCCTCTGCTGGAGGTGTCGCAGGCAGACACGGATGCGCCTGGCCCAGGCCATTGGGGCAGCTGAGAAACAAACAGTGGCTTCCGGATGGTGAGATCGCTATTGTCATTACGTGGGGGTGACAGCCCAGCCTGTTTCAATAACACGGTGCTGAGACGTGGACACGGGGAACCACTCACAGTGGGCACAGATCCCACAGAACAGTCACCCAGGGGTCACAGGAAAGTGTCTTGGGAGGACAAATATCAACACGTCTGTCCCTGGTCCAAACGCCAAAGGTGCTGTGGGTTCCAGCAAGTCTCCTCAAATGTAATCGCTTCAAGCAGCATTTGCTCTGGTGGCTTAGTAGACAATGTGTAGGACTGCTACCCTGAAGGCCAAGGTTCAAATCCACCAGCTGCTTCAAGGAAGACAGAGTGACAGCCTCCGAGAGCCGTCGGAGCGCACCCACTAGTGGTATCGCCTGCAGCTGCAGGTCTGCTGCCCCGGGTTTTATCTGTGCTGCCAGGACTTTGGGAGGGGCAGGGCTGGCAGCCACTGGGTCCACCCCAGCAGTGACTGTGTCGTGGCCAGACGAGGGGACAGCTCTGACTGTTGGCTGGAGGTTCCAGTTCCTACCCAGGGGCCTGCTCCACTGTGCTGCCAGCATGGCACTGCCTCACCGGGAAGTCACAATGTCCATTGCGCTGTGGTGGGTGCAGCACCAGTCGCCCCACGGGGGTGGGCATGTGCAGCACACCCGCGGTCCCTCCCACTCTGCCATTTACAGCAGCGTCCCTGGTCCCCACTCACCAGCTCTTCTATCATGACAACCGGCAATGTCTCCAGATATGCTGTGTCCCTGGTGAGAGTGCCCCTGTCCCTTCCAAGTGCAGGGCAGAGACCCTCGTCCCTCCTGTTAGCCTGAAGGTTCGATGGGGAGACACCATGCCCTTTCTCCTCCCTGCTAAACCTCAGGGTGTAGGGCCAGTCAGGGGCCCACATTTGGGCCACACCCCTACATGTGGGCCTGGCCCAGCTGGAGAGAGACAAAGAAAAAAACAAACATCCCTTTGATTGGGGAACAAGAGCCCCATCCCCACCAACGCCTCCCTCTGGCTTCAGCTTGGCCTGACGTCCCCATGTCCACCCACTGAGGTCATACTGAAAACCCTGGTGTGGCCCCCACTTCCCAGGACCCCGGGGCATGAGATGAGGAGCCAAGCAGAGCCCCCACCCAGAGTCCGGGGGCTGACAGAGCCTGGGGGTTCACGGAAAGGCCATGCCCTGCACCCATATGGCATGGACGAGTGGCAGCCAGCTCTATGTGATCGTCCCAGAGGTCATCCCGGGAGTAACCCCGTGGGCGTGGGTGAGTGGACTAGTGAATGGACAAGGCCAGAGGGCACTGGAGCCTCTGAGCTGACCCACCCTGGTGTGCAGGCCTCGTCAGTTTCTGGGTACGCGTCTGTGCGTGCTGGAAGGCAGACCTCATGTGGCCAGAGCTTCTCCTGGGTGACATATGTCCACTGGAAGCCCCCCGTTACCCCCCCCAATGAGCCCAGGTTTACACAGCTGCAGGGACAGAGGCAGGCCTGTCATGGGAAGGGGAGGTCAAAGCAGAAAATAGTCTTCCTTCAGTGTGTAGTCTGGACCCAGTTCCTGGAACCCCGTGCCCGCAGTCAGGGCACAGTGACCAGACAGGACAGACCAGGTTGTGAGACCCAGCACTGGCATAGGTGGGGCCTGAAACCTAGCAAGAAGGTATGTACTGTGGTCTGTGCACAGGCTGGAAGGCGGTCACGCGTGGACTTCCCAGGCCCCTCCTTCAGCACAGGAGCACCCGGGACCCACATCCAGGACTGTGTCTGAGGGAGGACAATCCTGTCACCCCACACAGCACCCTGGACGCAGACCGTGGCCCATGAGGATAGCACTCGGACCCTTCTGGCCACATGCACCTGCCACCAGCGTTCAGGGCAATGTGCTCCAACGAGGGCAGTCAGTTACCCTCCAGAGCGTCTCTCTCCTTCCTGGCCAGCCTGATGGGTCTGGGCCGTTTCCAGTGTGTCACCTGAGGAGGGGACCGTGGACTCACTGGACTCCCAGCCGCGTGGCTGTGTCCTCGAAGTCGAGCTCCCTGGATCCTCCTGGCTATTTCCCTCAAGGGCCTGCCCAGCCAGCTCTGCTGGAGCGGCTTCTGGGTAATCAATCCGTACACTAACGGGTGTGTGGTCACTTCACAAGGTCGCTCCTCAGAAGACTGGACACGAAGATGCAGATTCTGAACCCTAAACCCCGCTGTGCCCCTCCGTGTTTCCAAGAATTCATTATTGTGGCCTTTCCAGAACAGGATTACATCACCGCTGAGTAACACGCCTGTCCTGTCCTGCCCTGCCACCCCCTCAGCTTCCCTCCTGCCAGGCCGCCAGGGCCCCAGTGCTGAGCGAGCTGGGTGAAGACAGTGACCTGCCTTGGCCTGATGTCGCCCTGGAGCGGAGCTGGCCAGGCCAGAGGTGGACCTCCAGGGAAGGCGTCGCCGTGACAGGGCGGTGTGACAACCATGTTCCACTGTCAGAAGGGTGCATGCTGATGTTTACAACACCCTTCCTGCTTCAGAGATGACGTGGGACTCAGCTCTTCCTCCTGAACCCTGTCAGTGTGTAGTTTCTGCTCTGATTCCGGGTGTATACCCCATCTTCAGCTGGGGCCTCCACACCCCTTCCTCCTGCAAACTACACTCTGAGAGGTAGTAGTCCTCAGGGGACTGTCTGGAGGCTTGATCCCAACAGGGGTGGCCCCAAGAGGGATGGAGGTCAGTATCTGCCAGTCTTACTTTGGGGAGCTATCTCCCAGCACCCCCAGGAGGCTGTGTTCAAGGTGCTGGTAACCTATCTGTCCCTCACTGCATGCCTGTGTCCTGGGGGTGACAGTTCAAAGGAAGCTGGGTGAACACAGGTGTAGCTCTCTGTCCCCAGGGTATGTGGGACCCAGCAGGCAGAGCCCACAGGGACGGTCACCAGGCTGATCTCCAGGTGACAGGGGTCCAGTCGGTAGGGCTCACAGGGACACTACATCTTTGCAGCCCAGACACCACTCCCACCAGGAGTGTAACTGGAGCGCGTGTGTCCTCAGGTGTGTCGTCAGGTGTGCCCGCGGCGTGTCAGGAGTGTAACTGGACTGTGTGTGTCCGCGGCATGTCAGGAGTGTAGCTGGAGTGCGTGTGCCCTCAGGTGTGTCCGCGGCATGTCAGGAGTGTAGCTGGAGTGCGTGTGCCCTCAGGTGTGCCCGTGGCGTATCAGGAGTGTAGCTGGAGTGCGTGTGCCCTCAGGTGTGCCCGCGGCATGTCAGGAGTGTAACTGGACTGTGTGTGTCCTCAGGTGTGCCCGCGGCGTGTCAGGAGTGTAGCTGGAGTGCGTGTGTCCTCAGGTGTGTCCGCGGCGTGTCAGGAGTGTAGCTGGAGTGCGTGTGTCCTCAGGTGTGTCCGCGGCATGTCAGGAGTGTAACTGGACTGTGTGTGTCCGCAGGTGTGTCCG
>NW_006399822.1:672319-672640 GCF_000299155.1 Elephantulus edwardii
GTGTCCTCAGGTGTGTCCGCGGCGTGTCAGGGGTGTAACTGGAGTGCGTGTCCTCAGGTGTGTCCGTGGCGTGTCAGGGGTGTAGCTGGAGTGCGTGTGTCCTCAGGTGTGTCCGCGGCATGTCAGGAGTGTAACTGGAGTGCGTGTCCTCAGGTGTGTCCGCGGCGTGTCAGGAGTGTAGCTGGACTGTGTGTGTCCTCAGGTGTGTCCGCGGCATGTCAGGGGTGTAACTGGAGTGTGCGTGTCCTCAGGTGTGTCTGCGGCGTGTCAGGGGTGTAACTGGAGTGCGTGTGCCCTCAGGTGTGCCCGCGGCGTGTCAGG
>NW_006399822.1:672966-674860 GCF_000299155.1 Elephantulus edwardii
GTGTCCTCAGGTGTGTCCGCGGCGTGTCAGGGGTGTCTGCTGTTAAGTGTGTGAGCAGCACTGTCTAGAACCACTGGTTACCTTCTACCTCCCCGGCTGGGGGGTGAGGAGCCCCCAGCAAGTGCCCGCACCGTGATTTGAAGCCGCGCAGGCGATGCGGCTGAGGGTCCGATGCGAGGGTCAGGAGCGGCAGAGGCCGGGAATCGTTTATTTCGCTGAAAGGCGTGATTACAGTGCTAAGCGCGTGCCCGGGGGCTGGCGCCTCTGAGCGCACCAGCGTCCACAACGCCCCCACACTCAGCAGGTCACAGGCAGATCACCTTCGCTAATCCACTTTTTTTTTCCATTTTCTGTTTTGTTATAAACACCATAGCAAATTAAAAAAGCTGTTTAAACAGAGAAAAATATGGCAGTTCTTGATTTTCCGTGAGTACTTAAAGCCGTGGCACAAGGCCGGCTTGCCCCCGACGCCCTCAGGAGATGCAGGAAGGGTGGCAGGTGGGTGTCGTCTCATCCTGCATGGACACTTCTCCCGTGAGGCCCCCAGTGTGCTCGGCCACCGGCCCCGCGCTTGGCCACGGCACAGCCCCTGGCGTGCAGTCCAGTGCAGCCTCACTGGATCTGGATGGCCCCGTGCTCAAGCTGCATCTCCGGCGGCAGCGACGGCTGCAGACTGTCGGCCGTCTGCGGGACGAGAGGAGGTGGTACCGTCTCCCCAGGAAATGCCCAAGAGCCCATTGCTGGTTGCCAGGGATCTGCAGAGTGGTCAGGGAATGGTAGGAGGGGACCCACCTGTGTGGCTGCGGTGTGCTCTGTCACTGGTGCCAGCTGGACATACTGGACCTGGATGTCACCGCCCTGGAGAGGCCCATCCACGCCTGTGGCACTGGGATCTGATGAGGCCACGGCAATCAGCTGGGCGCCCTGCAGCACCTGGACAGACAGACAGACAGTAGGGCATCATTGGGGAGCCAGCACACTGTCCCCACTAGGGACCCAGGCCTGTACTCTGCTCCCCCCAAAATCGCTGGAGTCAATCGCACGAGAGATGCACAGAAAGACAGAGCTGGGCAGCTCCCCACAGCAGCAACAGGAAGACATACCAGAGGCCAGTTCCGGCACTCCCACCCCTGGGGTGGCTGGGTCTGAGAGAGGAGAGCCAGGGACCTCTCCCCGAGGCGCCACACACCTGTCCCCACTCTCCCTGAGCCCTGGCACACCTCCCCACATCTGCACTGCCATCTCAGCAGGCCACTGGCCAGCAGAGGGGACACCGCCCTGGCTCACTAGGTCAGGGCAGCAGGAGGGCCAGCATCCCTCAAGGTGTTCTCACTGTGGCAACAATGTCCTTTCCTGGTCCCCTCTCACAAGGTGCACCTCTGTCACTGTCACAGACCAGCCCCACCCCCATGCTGCTAGGCGAGATGAAGTCACTGAGCACCATGGGGGTGTGAGTGCACTGGTCAGCCCTGGGAGGCCTCACGAGGCCATCTGTGAGGCCACCACATGCCAACCCAGATGTGCACAGGGCAGCATAACACAGCGTGAGGCCACAGTGCACAGAGAGGCCTTGGGAAGTCTCACCAGTGTGTGTGTGTCCACTGCCCCAGGTCCATGTCAGTGCAAACCCACTGAACAGCTTGGGAGCACGGGCCAGCAGGCTTCCCTGACCAAGGCCCTGAACGGCTGCCAAGCACATGCCCTGTCCAGCAGAGAGGGCTGCTAGCCAAGAGGGGAGAGCCAAGGCATACCCCCACCAAGCCCCTCCTCCTTGCTCCCCATCCCCACCCAGAAGTGACTGGTACTGCCCCTGGGCCAGTGGGCGGCCTGAAGACCTCGCCAAGCCGGCCACACAGATCTGAACTCCAGAACACACTGAGGAGGCCTGCGGACA
>NW_006399822.1:675236-708360 GCF_000299155.1 Elephantulus edwardii
CAGGGGTCAGCTTGGGGACAGGCGGGCCTGCGGAGGACAGTGTGGGAAGACGACCAGGGCAATATGTGCTTCAGGAGTCAGAGAGAAACCCTCCAACCTTCCCGTCCTGAGGCGGGAGTCCCGCTCACCCCACTGGAGGCAGGGGCCAGATAGCTCTGTGTCTTGAGCCTCTTTCAGGAGCGGCTGGTAGATGGTCCCACATGAAGTGTGCGACCTAACTGTCAGCCAGGAGGCCAGCGTCCAGGCTGGGCCAGCCGGTAGTGCTGCCCTGGGACAGGGTGCTGCTGGGTACGCACCAGTGGCCGGCAGATGAGCAGGGTTACACAGCAGGACAACATGGCAGGCATGGCTGCAGGGTCTGCCCTCGGCCAGGGCAGACTCTGGCCTATCCTGGAGTCCCTGACCTGGTCATGCTGTTCAAGAACCCCCGACTGTGTGGACCATCACTCGGGCAGACAGATGCCAGGGAGTCGAGAGCCAGGCTCAGGACCCACTGTGAGAGCTTTATCTTCTCCTCAACATAGGGCGTGGGGGGCACAGAGTCCTCCAGGGACATGGACTGAGAGTGACCACATGGTCTGTGACAAGGATAAGACAAAGCCCACACAGTGGCCAGGCCAACAATTGGCCGTCTGAGCCCAGCCGAGCCTTCAGCAGGTGGCCTCATTTCACGTAGTGTCAGAGCTGTCCCCCCATCTCGGCAGAGAACCTCACTTCACGCAGTCAGGGCTGTCCCCTATCCCAGCAGACAGCCCCCTCCAAAGCACACCATCCCACAAGCAGGCAGGGACTCTAACTACTGGACCCCATGTCACCCCAAAGTCTCTGAGTTGCCAGGTTATCTCTCTAAAGCAGCCCGCCAATCGTTCACCTCCCAGCCCCAAGTCCACGTCAGGCTGAACCATCATGCCTGCAACTCCCATGGCTGCGGGGACTGACATACCATGGTGGTCAGGGTGCTGATGTGTGCCCCGCCCCAGTCCTGCTGCGGTCTCAGAAGCACCCCCACACTCACCCCACACTGCCACCTGTTCCTTCAGCTGGATGCTGGTGCCACAAACTAAGCTCCGCCCCGGCCCCTGGCCCCTGCACCCTCACTGAGCAGCCCGTCCACTGCCAGCCCTGAGCCAGGGAAGAGGGTGCCGGAGTCAGAGCTGGGGTGGCGACCCTCCTCACGAGGAACCCCTGAGCCTTGACCAGCAGCACGTGGGACCACGCTGTGCTGCCACCCTCTGACCACGCGACACTGCTGCTCTGCCCAGCGGCCCCCCACACACACCTGAACAGGCGGCTCGGGAGTGCCCGCACGTGCACACATCACACACCTGGTGTCACAAGCATGTCGCTGCACGGTGCTCCCACACCGTCACGTGCTCACCCCAGCCCAGGCTCGTCCTCTCAAGCCTGACTCAGTGTCCCTCTCGGGGGAGGGGGACCTTCTGCCCTGGCTGCCTGGCCCCTCACATGCTTGTCCACTCTGCAGTAGACAACGCTGAACCCGTGTGGGGCCTCAGGATGCGGCAGAGCACATGCCAGGAAGGCCCTGTGACCCACCAGAACGCCCACCGAGTGGGTCCCCATGTCCACAAGCAAGCACTAAGAGCCTGGCCGTCGGGTGGACGGCCGTGACGTGGCCTCCGCACAGCCAGCAAGGACGGGAGCTGGCCGGCTTCGTCCTAAGCCCCCAGCTCTCCTGCTGCTCTCACACTGCCTTCCTGAGGGGGGACCCCAGCTCTCCGGCGCCGCAGTAACAGAGCTCCGCAGGGTTGTGACACACAGACGCCTGCTCTCGCGTGAGGCAGACTACATCCAGGGCGGCTTGGGGCACCAGCTCTGGGCCAGGCCCACGTCCCTCGGGTTTCCGCGTGAACTCAGTCTTTGTCCAGGTTCAGGAAGTTCTCAGCGCAGGGACCCTGGGTCCACAGGATGACCCCCTCCCTTCTCCTCGCTCCTGAGAGAAGCCTCTGCACTCACTCGCCTTTATCCTCTTCAAAGATGAAGACAGCGAGAGCCACCGCCTTGGGAAGCACCCTGGCACTGGACCTGGGCTGTGACCGAGGGTGGTGCATCCCACCTTAAACCTATCTTGTGAGCAGAAACACACCCGAGGCCGGCCCCAGGCCCGCCCAGCCCACAGGCCCACCACACACCAGGCATCCTGGCCAAGGCGGTGGACACGCCTGTTGTGGACACAGCCACGCAGCCATCACGTGCTAATCGGAACCCCATGGCCGGCCTGGGCAGGCTGCCACATTCTCCACTGGAACGTTTCGAAACGCTAAATTAAAACCTTCAGTACTACAGTGCTATCACACTTGCATAATCATCTTACATTTTAAAGTGAATATGAGGTCAATTGGGGGAATTTTTTTAACACAACTCAGGAGACGATGGAGCTCGTTTCTTAGCATGTCTATGCCCAGGCCCCGGCCCAGGCCACCATCCCTCACAAGTGGAGGGCCTGTGTCCACTGCCAGCAAGCTGACCACGCGTGACAGGGCCACAGGCTTGCCCTCAGAGCACAGAGACACTGATGCACACAGCATGGGCTCCCAAGGGGCCACCCTCAGTGGACACTGTCCCCGACACCCCGTGAGTGGGTTGGACAGGAGTGTGGTTGTCCAGGCAGATGGCCAGTGACAGGCCACTCAAGCCAGGCAGCCTGGTCAGCTGGGAGCTGCATCCACACAGAGGCTGGGATACACACGAAGGACGTGACGCACGGCCCGCCACACACTGGTCAGACTGTGAGACAGATGAAACCCTCCTCCTTCCACGGCTCCATGGTCAAGTAAAGGGGGTGATGGGACTTTCCTCAGGCCTCTCCACTGACACAAAACCCGTCTCTGACAGGCTGGACAACACAGTCAGAACTCAGGCTCTGTCCAGCACTGTCCACTTGTTCTATCTACTGTGGGGCCAAGCCATGCATCACAAAGCCCAGTACTGTCCACCGCGCCATCCTATGTCCTCTGCAGAGCCCAGCGCCGTCAACCTGCTCTGTTGCCTGCCTGCTGTGATGTCATGCGCCGCTCTGCCTGACACACGGCCTATGACGTCCTCTGACGCTCAAGGACCTGGGCTGGTGGTCTCAGAAGCCTGGTGGCACAGCCCTCGGGCCTTCTGCACAGCAACTTCCCTCAGGAGTGAGACCACCAGCGTCCTCAGAGCCGTCCAGGCCTCCCAGGGTCCTGCTCAGAATGGACTGGAGGTCCTGTGGGCATTTCCATTCAGACTTCTGCTGAGGAAGGAGTGAAAGGTGTGACTTCCCACAGGAGCCTTCAGCCTGAGAGAGCTCCGTGGTCCCCAGTCCTGCATTCACTGGGACCTCAGCAGTGACAGCAAGAGTCCCCCCAGGGCGCTACTCAGACACCTTCTCAGAGAGCAGGGCTCCTCCTGGGCCTCCAGCCTCCGCTCCCGCACGGCCTCTGCTCCCTGACAGGTGCACACACAGACACTGCCCTGGCGGTCCTCACCTCGAGCCCCGCGCATCACGACCACGTGCAATTACCCCCACCCCCAGCTCTTCTCTTTCCCAGCCGGGGCTGGAAGCACTCACTCTGTGCAAAGATTTGGAAAGTTCCTGAAGCTCCCCAGTCCAAGTCCAGAAAGGAGCCGGCGGAGCACTCAGCACCACGCTGTCTGCCGGTGTGACCGGCCCCGTCCGCGTCCCCACCACTCTAATGCCAACACTCCCGCATCTGCATCTGCCTCCCTTCTAGACGGGTTTCCCGGAAGATGCACAAGACTTCCAAACGCCTGGCTCTCAGAGCCCTCCACCGTGCAGCGGAGTCCGGCTCAGGGACTGTGGAGGACAGACCAGCCAGCGGGGTGAAGCCGTGAGCCTGCAGGGAAGCCGACCACCTCTTCTCTGGCCCGTGGAGCAATGGGCGGGCTCATGTGTGAATTTAACCCTGTGTCACTGGGTTCACTGTTAGACTGGAATGAAGGAATCTCCAGAGACAGCTGTGACAAGTCCATATGATCTCAGCACCAATGTGCCCAGCAGGCCAGCACACAGATGGCAGTGGTCATCAACAGGATAGGCAGTACAGGCCAGCTGACTCCTGGTTGACCCTGGGGTCGTGGGAGAGGCCATGACCAAGCACAGAAAGAGACCACAGAACAAGATGGCGTGGACAAGGGACAGAGGCAGAAGCGGGCAGAAGCTGTTCTGCCCAAGAACGGGGCAGGGAGGGAGGTGAGAGCCGGCCGGGAGCAGATGACCTGGGTCAGCCTGAGGCAGGAGACCAGTGCATGTGATGGCAGCCGCCCGCACCCCAGCTTCTCTGGCTGGGGCCTCTCTGCTCCTGCCGGAAACCAGTCACCTGGGAAGAGGGTGGCGGAGGAGGGCCGGGGAGGGGCCAGCTGGCCGGTCAGTTGGTCTCCTGCGGGCTTCTGGGGGGGGGGGGGTCACCAGACAGTACCTCCCTGCCCACCTGGCCCTGGCCTTGTCAGATGGCTACGTGGATGGCACGCCCTCTCACAGCTGAATCCCAGCACAGGCAGGTCCAGAACTCGGCTCCTGGTGGAGTGGCCTCTGGAGCCTTCAAGCTCCTGACAAGAGGCAAAGAGCTGTCTGCCCTGACTCACAGCAACCCTCCGCTGGGCTTCTGAGCCAGCAAATCTTCACAGGAGACTGTCCGTCTTTCTCCCAGGAAGCGCCTGGTGGTGGATTTGAACGTCCAACCTTCCAGTTAGCTCCACACATAAGGCACTGCGTGGTCAGGGCCTCTGAACGATGGCAGCTGTGTTGGGAGGCCTCAGGCTGAAGGCACACACATCTGCACTGCCCTAGGCTGGCCCCGCTGGCCTGCCTGCACTATCAGGAGTGGACTCCAGCTATGTGGACAGTCCTCGCAGGGAGCACTAGCCTGTGTCCCAGAACACTACTGCCCGCTATGTCACCATGGGGGCCCTCCTGGGGGAAGACAGCTGAGGGGGACAGAGCCCCTCTGAGTCCAATCATATCCCAGGGAGTGTCCACGTGGGCTCATGTGGACCACAGGACTCACTTCCAGGAGCTCCGGTCACCAGGGCCCCTGCTCCCCAGTGACCTCTGCAGGGATTCCTGGCTGGGCCAGGAGGATGAGGACAGACACTGCATCACGGGGACACAGCAGCAGCTCCGGACCCAGGCAGCTCCACCGTCACCGTGTCACTCCTGACACACAGGCGGGACCGGCTCCTGGGCCTCCACGACTCACCGGGAAGCTCCCTTGAACACTGGTCTTGTCACAGCTGCTATGTCCCCACAGCTCAGAGGAGAAGCAGCTGCAGGGCACCCAGCTCCCCTCCCTCCTTTGTGGTCTGGTCACCACATAGCAGGTGCACCCTGTCCCCTCCTGGGGCATCAGGGAGACCAGCCAGCATTTGGTGAGGAGTAAAACAGCAGCTTCCCCGTCGTCAAGCGTCAGTCCCAATGCCAGGCAGCCTCAGCCTGAGAAAGCACGTTCCCACCGTGACTCTGGGATCCCTTCAAAGTTCACCTCACAGAGATAAATTTCTCTTCCCCACCACTCTGTGGTAACCAGGCGTGCACCCACTCTCTTTAAGAGGTACACTCAACTGTGCCCACTTCTACAGGGGAGGTCTGCTGGTTAATCCGTCAGTGCTCTGACTGGATTTTTTAACGCCAGCCCCAGCCCCACTGATGCCAAGCCCAGCTGGTTCCGGCCACCCTCCACCTGGTCTCTGAGGTCATCGACGTCACAAGAGCTGCCCATCGGCCAGAAGAGCAATGTGGTTCTGGGCCTATCTGTCAGCCTGACATGCAATGTGTTACATGACACTGCCAGGACCTTTGTGCTTCCAATACAGACCCCAAAGTGGGGTGGCCCCGGCAGCCTAGTGCCAACCCGAAGGCATGAAGTTCAAATCCAGCAGCTGCTTGGTGGGAGAAAGTTGGGCAATCTCCTCCCACGTGATTCACTGCCTTTGAAGACCTGCTGGAGGGTGAGCTGTGAGTCAGCTCTGACTCCACGGTGCACACAGCAAACCCCCAAAGGGCCCCTGTGAGGTTAGGGTGAGCACCTCTTACCCAAAGCTGGCCGGTTCCCACAGTGCTGGCCACCCACCGGGACGTCGGCTGATGTGTGTGCGCGTCGTCGGGAATGACGGGAACCCACAGTGACCCAACGGGGGGACAGAGCAGAGCTGCGCACGGTCAGCAGTTGACGCTGGGTCGACGCCAGTCTCTGGTCCTGAGGAGCCCACAGAGCGGTCCGACTGCCCACCCTCCTGTTAACAACCGAGCACGTACCTGTCCTGCCGCGCTGTTACCGCGCCTGGCAAGCAGAGCTCTCTAACACCAGCCCACCATGCCGCCCCAGACCATACCACGTCTGGTCTTCACCAGAAGCGCAAGTGCAATGTGGCCACAGGACAAACACTGGGGGTCAGGGCCACACTCCCACTTGACGGAAAGAAAGCCGAACACACGGGTCCTAACACAGCCTCGCCACCAGCTAAGATGCTGGCATGACAGACACATCCTGCTGACCGTGAAGCTTGTCCTCGGCGGACCCACACACGCCCACAAGGGAACACTGGGTGACCATCAGCTTGCCCATGTATCACCCACAGCCAGAAAGGTGTCTCTGGACTGGCCTTGCGGACACGTTGCACTGCTGGCTTCTGGTACCTCCCCAAGGCGAGCAGTGAGCCCACTATTCCTAAGCCATTGCCGTGTCACAGCTGTCTAACGGAAACCTCACGTGGGCTCTGAAGGGACTCTTGTAAACCAAGAAACGCCAGTCTGAATTCCAACCCAGACTCCACGTTTATGTTTTCTAGCGTCTCTGCCAGGCCACACTCAGAGTTTCTGGAAAGGTCACTGGAGGGGAAGTGCTCTGCACACGCCCTCCACTGGGGATGGACAACCAGGCCCTGCATCGGATACGGCACTGCCCATGTGAGATGGTGCGCGCTGTGAGGATACCCACCGGTGAGGATGCCTGCCCACTTGTGGGGACGCCCACCTGTGACAGTGCCCATCTGCGACGCCACCTGTGAGGATGTCCACCTGTGAGGACATCTACCTTGATGCTATCTATGAGATGCTTGTCTGTGGGGATGCCCACCTGTGATGCCCACTTGTAGGGACGTCTGTCTGTGTTGGTGCCCATCATGTGATGCCAGCTGGGAGGATGTCCTTCTGGAAGGACCTCTATCTGTGATGGTGTCTGTCTTTGAGGACACCCGTCTGTGGGGACAGCTGTCTGCGACAGTGTCCACCTATGACAGTGACCATTTATGATGAGCAGGCCACAGGCATCCAAGAACTAGTGCCCGGGTCAGTTCTATGCAAATATCAGCGCCCCAGAAACACAGAAGATCTACACCCCAGGGTCTTACAGCCAACGTACCATCTCAAAAAAAAAAAGCCCCTGGCATCATCTAGCTCTTCAGAGGGGGTTATAGTTTCCCAAACAGTCTCTATTCAAGAGGCTGTGACTGGGGACATGGGGACCCTGAATCACACCATGACCTCCCCGGACCCTAGGCAGCCAGCACCAGGTCCCACTTCATAAGCATCCCCCTGGAAGTGCTCAGACGAGGATCAGCCTCTTGTCACCACCACACGGCCAGGTGGCCTGGCGTCCAGTGACAGACACGGCCAACACTACCCTCTTTTAACAGCAGCAAACATACAAACATGAGAATTCACAACGTTCGCGCCAACTTGGAAAGCACAGAGCAGACACGCGGCAGAGCTGACCCGAAGGCACAATGCGGCAGAGGGCCCCAGGAGAGGGCCGCAGCCCCGCAGCACAGCGTGGGCCCTGCTGCCTGGTGTCAGGGTCCCTGGCCAGGAGCCTCACTGCCCCGCCATGCCCAGCCTGAGGGAGGCCACAGGGTGTGGGCAGCAAAGACAGGTGCACACTCACCTGGCCGTCCTGTCCCACGTGGTGGATCTGCAGGTTGCCCTGTGAATAAAACACAAGAAGGAGAAGATGAGACAGCGTCCTGTCTGTGGGGACACATGGCACCTCCAGGAGGAACCTGGACATGGAGATTGAGGAACAGGAACCTCACAGCAGCCAGACTCTATGATCAGCCCTCCATGTCAGCATTTCAGAGCCTCCAGGCTAAAAAAGCCCACCCCTCAGAGGCTGAGGCATCAGACATGTGCTTCCCACGGCAGTCACTCTGTCTGAAGTGCTGTCAGTGAGCCGAGGTCAGGTGTGACCAGAGGTGCCCAGTACAAACAGGCCGTGCGAGGGCTCCATGCACACACATGTCCATGGGGTCCTGGAGCCAATTCCTCTCAGGTCCCGAGGGATGATCGCACCATTTGTGTATATGCAAAAATAAAACAGAAGGGAACGTTCAAAAAAATCCCTTGTATCCATTTCCTCCAGAATGAAAATGTCATCCTTTCCAGCTTCCCTTAGAGACACTGGCAGGCTCCCAGCAGGGGTAGGCGAGTGCTGTGGGGTCTCCGTCCCCAGCCCATGCAGCTGAGAACAAGCGGACCACAGACCCTGCCTGCTCTCGGACAAGGCGCCCCCTTTTCCTCGTATTAGATGCGGGAGGTGAGGCTGTGATGGGAAATGACTGCACGCTGCAGCGTCACCACGGAAACCAAGGGAACTCCAGGAATCCCCTCGCCTCCCCCTCTGACCCCCCTCTGGCAAAAGGCTGTGGAGGAGGCCGGGGGAGCGCTTGAGCTGTGAGGCTGGAAAGCGACAGGAGACGCTGCTGGACTCCTGGAGCGCCTCTGGTCTCCAACACCCTACGCGTCACTTCTCACACAAAGTTCTGAGAAGACAGAGAAGTAAGACAAGGAGGAATGGAAACCAGAAATACAGGGAGGGTGTGGCAAAAGTGCTGTTGCAACGTCAGGAAACAATGTGTCAGAAGGGCTGAAAGGTCAAGTTGCTCTGTGAGCATCGCAGTGTAGAGTGGAAGGCAGGATGAGAGGGGCCTTGCCGATGGCTCTTTCTGCTGGCCTCCTAGTCACTGGCTCTGCCGGCTGCCCCCGGGCTGGGAAGGGCTGTGCTGATGAACTGATGAGGTAAAGGGCCTCTCTGGGGTGGGAACAGACAAGGGGAGTGCTCAAAGGCTGGGATCAATGGTCTGACCACCCACCAGGCTTACAGCAAGCAGGCTGAGGGCAGAAGAGAGGAATCTCACTCCCCAAGAGGAAGAGGAACAGCGTGCAGCATGCCACTGGGGCCAGAGACACCATGCCAGCAGCAGAGGTGGCCCCCAGGACAAGGAGACAGAGCCGCGCTGGGACAGCTGCCCCTGGATGGACAAAGGGACAGAGCCACGCTGGGATGGCTGCCCCCTGGAGCCAGAGCCCATGGCCTCCGTGGGCTCGCTGACGGCTAGCAAGTACTCCTAACAGGCAAGCCAGGTGGTGGCTGCACCTGGGGTGGTGCCCTGGAGACAGCTGATCAGTGTCACGTGGGGGCATTACCACGTCGGCAGAGCCACCGCCAGTGGCACTTGGACAGGGCCCACAGCACTCACCTCGCTGTCCTGCGTGATCTGGACCTGCTCCCCTTGTGGCACCTGGGCAATGTGGAGGTGGCCCTGTGGGATCCACACAAACAAAAACACCAAGAAGCATCAGAAGAAATTGAAGCCTAAGGACACATCAGACACTTCTGGACATCCCGCTTGGGCCCCAGGTCCCTGCTCAAAGGACACAACCCTATCCTTAGCTGTGCGCTGTCACGTGGCGGGGACGCTCAGGCGGTGAGAGGTTAGCACGGGACATGCATACAGGATCGTTTACAGTCTTACACTAACCCTGGGCCCATGAAAATGCGCTCCCGCTCAGAACTCAGCAGGTCAGCCTAGGAAGGTGACCAGGAAAGCAGGGAGGGGCCAGGAATTCCCCAGCAAATGACACTGAGGCCCTTTTAAAATCACTGTCCACCTGGAGGGACCAGAAGTCAGGCTGTGCCCTCAAGGAGAGCTGGCCATCCTGGGCCCCTGGAAGCCACATGGACTGTGTGTAAGCAGAGGGGCCGGATCCACTACGCCTGCATCCACTGGGAAGCAGGACACGGATCTTCAGATCAGACATCGCAGCACTATGCAGACAAAGCAGGAAAACCAGCAAACGTGCTTCCTGAGCTCGGAGCCCAGCTGAAGGGCACTCACGCTCCCAGCCAGGGACAGAAAAGCAAACTCTACACTCGGAGGTGAGAAATGCATGTCCACCACCCTAGTCACAATCCCATCACGGTCAAAATGGACCTTAAGAAAAGCTGCCGGAGGCTGCCCACAGCCGTCCGTTCACTGCATTGGTGTGAGCCCCGTGTGTGCCACCTTGCCCCCCAGGGAGAGCCGATCAGGTGAGGAGCCTCCTCTGGAGGGAGACACTGCCTGACTCAGAAGGCCCACGTGGCACCCAGTGCCCATCTGTGGCAGGGGGAAGCTAAGCTGGTGCCACCATCGGACCCTCTATGCCAGGGCCTTGTCCTGGAAACGGGTCCCTTGCATGTCAATAAGCCATCCCAAGGCCCCTCGAGCGCCCGCCCTCAGCACCACTGTCCACGTGCTCCTTCCTGGGGTACCCCCCCGCCCCCCCCCCCGGTCACCAAGTGCAGTGCGGGACAGTACATACTACTTGGACTTGTCCATCTTCTCCAATCTGGTGGATCTGGACCTGCTGGGCGTTGGCCAGCGTGTAGTGAAGTGCCTGTGGCTGGGGCTGCGCGATCTCACTGGTGGGCGGGGGAGTGCTCAGAATCGTCTCTGTGGGGACACAGGGGAGGGCTGGTGTCAAAAGACCCCCCGCAGACAGACGCCCCATCCACCTCCAGCCTCCCCGTCCCCTCGTGCCCGGTGAGGAGGGGGCCATCTCGAGGCGACAGCCGTCTTGGCCGAGGTCCACATGGACGCTGGGAGGAGGCCCAGCTGCTCACGGTGGGTAACAAGAACTTCAGGGGTGTAGGCCTTGGGCAAGGAGGCTGGGAGGTGGGCGACAGTGACAGCACAGTCCCCTCCAGCTGTGGATTTGAAAACGTGCCCCCGAGACATGGCTCACGCATGAAAACCAGGACTGATGTGGGCATCCATCTCAGTCTCAGACCGGCAGTGAGCTGGACGTGCCCACCGCCAGGCCGGCAGGAAGGAGCCATTGTCTCCCAAGCAGAACTAACTGTCCACAGGCAACCTGGCCACTTTGTCCTGGCCACCGCTGCAGCTGCCCAGGCACCTTTGGCATGTACAGGGGATATGCAGGCAGTGGTTTTCAGGGGCTGTAACCTGCCATGGGGTGGCCCGTCCTTCTCCCACCGAGCAGCTGCTAGAGCTGAGCCACCTGCCTGGGGATGCCAGCATTAACCAACCAGTGCAGAGAAATGCAATGGCTTATCAAGAAAGATGTCTCAAACGAACAGTTGATTATATTAGGATGAAATTCTACGGGAGAAGTACGTTAGCAAGATTCAAAAGACAAAGGAAAGCTATGTGTCCGGAGTCCTCCGGAGCCAGCAGGCTGTGCGCCCCAGGGTCCCAGCGCCCAGGCCACACCACAGGTGTCTTAGAGGAGTGCAGCGAGGCACGCACGCTTCACTCACGCTCCTGAAATACGTCCTGCTGGATGCCTCCAAATCAGAGTGTCAAATGAACGTCCCTACTCTCCAAACTGTGAATTCAAAAAGCTGTGAAGAGCATACCTTTTCCAGATCCCTTCAGAGCCGTGAACAGAGCATCTCGCTCTGCTCCACTGGTCAGCTAGACCAACCGGGCCATCTACCTCCCACGTTAGCAAGAATCAACGGCCTGTGTGCTCCCAAAAATTGAAAGCAGGGCTGGCCCCCAGCCCCGCCACCCACCACGTGAAGCCCAGTTCAGCCCCGGCGGTAAATGCTACAGAGGAGGGTGCAGTGGGAACAGCTGCGCCGGTCCCTGTACTGACCAACAATCGTCTCCCAGTCACACCACGGCCCAGAGCTGCGGGCTCCCCTGCTGCTGGGTGGGGGGAGCCCTGAGGAAGTTCCAGGTGGCTGGGGCATTACCACCCACCGCAGGAGGAAATGAAGCAGAGTCATGTCCCCCACGTACACCCCCATCCGGCGCCCAGAGGCCTCACAAACACATCCACAGGCAACACGGGAGCAGGCCCCTGACTCAGCAGCTGAAACTCCGGACACCGCACAGGCATCCACAGGGCCTGGGGTGCAAACCAAAATGGCACTTGCCTGTTAACTGACAGGTCAGAGGTTTAAGGCCACCAAGGCCTCCACAGGGGACAGACCCACAAACTTGTCTTTTAGATTTGGGCCCTGTGGCAGTTCTGCTGTCCTTGAGTTGGTGTGAGCTGGAATCACTGTGAGGGCATGACACGTGGCCCCGTCTAGGGCTTTGCACCCACCAGCAAGCCTGGCGGGAGAGAATGTGTACACACAGAGAGAGCAGGCCCAGCCACCTGAACCGCCGGCAGCCACAAAGGTGGACGCAGCGTTACCCGAGAGGACGATGCAGACACCAGAATAAATGGACTTTCTTAATCTTGTGGAGCTAGTGGCTCTGTGGTTTATATTCAAATCGGCGGTGTCAGTGCAGCTCTGAAGAGGCTAGCCTTGGCTCAAAATCCTGTTTAGAGTATTTGAAAAATCCTTTTCCTATCCACTGACAATTCAAAAGTAAAGGCGATAGCCCAGCTGGGATTACTGCCCACGCCAAATTAACAAAGCCCGGCTTAATTATGCATCGCTGGACTACTTCCTTCACCAAAATAGCCTCAAGTATCAGATTTGCTTTTTTAGGCAAAGACGGGGGCAAACGAACAGGGCAGAATTCCCGGAAGGCCCCTCCACGAACTACACACTGCACTTCACCTGGCTTTAGCCAGCTCGAGTAAGTTAAAACCAGGAACACAAAATGGGCTCAAGCTGTGAAGAGCGGACTGAGACCCCGGCCCTCCTGGCACCCGGGACAAGGAGGCCCCGTGGGAGGCTCTGGCTTCTCCCCAGTCCACAAGGGCTCCGGCCCGGAGTCACAGGAACACGAGGTCACAGCACTGAAGCGCACTCCTGACTCATAAACACCCCAAGGCTCATGGCCCTGGTGACCCCTCTCACAGTTCACACGGCAACCCCTTGGCCTCCACACTGTCCCTGAGCTGGGCATGTCTGTCCCGGGCAGTGAAAGTTTCCTCCAGCCCCAAATCATGCCTCACAGAGCCGGGCCAGCTGGCTGGACAGAGGAGGCGGACTCCTGCCACTGGGCCCAGGGTGGTGAGGGCTGTGGGGCAGCCCACACTTCACAGGGTCGGGCCAGCTGGGTGGACCCGGTGTCGGGTCCGGGGATGGCCGCCGAGTGGCAGCTGCTCTGGAGGCCCCGTCCGCGGGTGTCCCCTCGGTGCTGGCCATCGATGAGGCTGGTCTCCCGATTGTCTTTCAGAACGCTGACTCCGCAGCCCAGTGTTCCCACCGGTCACCTCGTCGCAGGAGTCGCCTGCTCACCGTGTCGCTCTTTTTCCTTGTGATAAATAAGCCGCTCACCGACTGAAGGAGAGGAGCCGGGGCGTCCAGCCGCGAGGACGCCGCCTCCCTCGCCCTCAGCGCCCCCAGTGCCCCGGCCGCCTCTTCCTCGGGGCCTGGCTTTTCCTCTCAGGATCCGCGAGGATGGTCTTTCTCCGCCGTTACAGATACGTGTTTCCTCTCATTGTAACTTGAAATTAGAACATAAACTCATGGCAACTACTCCGCCGACTCAGGCCAAGCAGGTCGATTTTCGGCTGACTAAACTGCACTGCACCTCAGGGCGGGCTCGCCGTCTCGCGGTGTGAAACCCGCCGCTGGGGCACCCTTTCTTTTGGCAAACACTGCGGGTGTGTGGACGACCCGAGGGTGGCACCGCGTGTTTTCAGGCCGTCTTGCTAGTGCCCTAGTCTTCGTCTGCTGATTACTCGCCCTTCTCCTGAGGGTCAAAACTCCTGTTTACCACATCTCGTAACGACATGGTGAGATTTTCTTGTTGGGTGTTTAGGTTTCCTTGTTTCCTTTAAAATACAAAGCTCACTGCCATGTCAGGACCAAGTCACAGCTAACCTTCTGGGAGGCTTTCAGGAATTATCAAGGGCACAGAAGAACGCCGCCATCTTTCTCCCTCAGAACGGCTGCTGGGCCCCACGGACCGGCGTGTTGAACAACGCACCCGCCGTTCTCTCCCATCCTTCCAAGGCCCGGCTATAAGCTCTGCTGGTGTGGGCCGTGGACCGTAAGGAGCTCACCCTGCTTAGACCCACCGGCTGCTCTGGGGGACAGACGGGCAGTCTGTGAAATCCCCCTGGAGGGTCAGCTAGGAGGCGGTTTCCACACGATGGCACACAACAGTCATAAGCTGGCGTGACCTTGGTACAACCTGTGGCGCTCCCAACAGTGGCCTCTCGCATCTCCCAGGCTCTCCTTTACTCCCTGGGACTCCAGCCCCACGAGGAAATGCCAGTCCTTGGAAAAAGGCCTCCTGCTGGGAAAGGTCAGTGAGGGGATGGCCTGACAGTGACTGTCACGTCGGGCGCGAGCGTGCCAGAGACCGGCACCTGATGACCACAGGACGTGGCCTCTGTGCCTCCCAGAAGCACTAGCCGGGGACGCTCCGCACGGGCAGGTGGGAACCTGCCCGGCTCCTGTCCACGGGCACCGGCATCTGGGCACTTCCTGTCCAGCCGCTGGGTTTTTCCTGCATGAGTCAGACCTCCCATGTGGGTGCCCTCCAGCACTGTATCCTGTGACTCTCAGCTGCCCCACCTGTCCCGACCCGGGGAGACAGCATGCTCGGCCCAGCGGGACGGCAGGGAACGGCTCAAGGGTCCTCTCTCGGGGATCCCTGGCCCGAGCAGTCCCGAGTCTGAGCACAGTCGTCTCTGCCCACAAGTCCCGGCTGCTATGGCAAGAGTGAAACCTGCCGCGTGCCACCGCACCGTGGGGAAAGCAGAGCTCTCCTGCCCGTCATCTGAAACAGCGTTTCCTTAAACGATGACACTTACAGTGCCCTGCTAGTCGTTTGGAAACTGGAGGAAACACAAAGAAAAACTAAAATTACACTCCACCTAAAGAGAACTGTGTCAAAATGATGACATCTCTTTTCGGTCCCCTCTCCACGCCACTACGCACCTGTAAGGAAAGTGGGGCGCTCCTGCCTGCCACTCCTCAGCTCCTAACACCCCAGAACATGGCCCAGCTCACATACCACACTTGTGTGACATTGGTACTGCACCAATATCCTGTGACCCCAACTCTGAGCACCAACTCTCGTTTTAATTCCTCAGACAGCGCCTGATTGTATTAGAAAGGCTCTGGTTTCACATGAAGAGATTCTTCAATACGTGTCACCCCAAAAAAGTCCCAATGCGTGTGGTCCACAGAGCTGGCCACCTCTCATCTTTACAGTCGGCAGCACTGAGGACTAAGATCTGATAACCACCAGCCCTGGGAGAGAAGCACTTGCTGACGTCCAAGTCCCAAAGAAGCGACTCAGAGTGCCAGGTAAGCCGAGCTAGCTGACAAAGGCCACGCTCACAACAGACTGGACATGGCTCACACTGCCCGACCCTGTGCCCAGCCTCCCTCAGCCGGCCCACGCTTCACACGCTCCTGCCAAGGGAGCTTCTGAGGGGATAAGACAACCCCCAGAATCCTGTAGGCGAGAGCTTTTTGAGAAGGAAAGCAGGCCACAAGTGGTGGACACAGCCACAGCCCACAGCCCCCAGCCCCTGAGGAGAAGCAGGCCTAGGAGTGGGCAGAGACCAGAGACGGACGGCACGAAGCCCAATGCCTTCCTCTGACCTGCCCCAGACCTTCCCACAGTTCCTGCTCAGCTGGTCTGTGTTGAGAATAAATGCAAAGGTTCTAATGTAAGTTGGGGGGGGGGCAGATTAGCAGAGATTTTAAACTGTCTTAATCTAATTCCATAATTGAAAAGAACACAATGGCACCAAGTGATCCCTAACTCACAGCGAGCATCTCTGGGCTCCAGAGGCCAGAAACGGCAGGACGAGACGGCCTCGCTTCCCTCCACAGACACCCAGTGGATCTGAACCACCAGCTCTTTGGCATAATGTTGCCTGTTGGTCCAGTGGTAGGGAATTTCATTTGGATGTTGAGAAGTAATCCATATTGAAGACGATACAGTCTTTGATCTTCTGCAGCAACTACTCCAAGTCTTCTTCATTTTCTCTAAGTGGTGTCGTCTGCATAATGCATGTTGTTCGTGAGTCTTCCTCCAATCCTGATGCCACATTCCTCTTCATACAGTCCAGCTTCTTGAGTGATTTGCCCAGTTTACCGATTAAACAGGTACGGAGAGTGGTCACAGCTGTGACGCACACTTGATTGTAAACCATGCATTGTTCCCTTGCTCTGTTCACACAACTGCGTCTCAGTCTATGTCTAGGTTTCCCAAAATCAAGTGTTTTGGGACTCTCTTTCTTCTCAGTATTATCCATAATTCATTATGATCTACTGTCAAATACCTTTGCATAATCAATAAAACACAAGTAAATATCTTTCTGATACTCTCTGCTTTCAGCCAAGATCCAGCTGATACCAGCAATGATTTCACATCTTGTGCCACAGCCTCTTCTGAATCCAGCTTGAATTTCTGGCCATTCCCTGTAAATGTATTGTTCCAGTATTTTTTAATAATATGCAATGAAGTTTTACTGAAGGTTTTAAATATTTTCCCATTGTTGTTGTTGTTATGTGCCATTGAGTCACCTGCGACTCACAGTGACCCTCTGTACAACAGCTCTGAAGCCTGCCCTGTCCTGAGCCTGTCTCTCTGACTCTGACACACCCATCCCCACTGCCCCGGTTACTGTATCAATTCATCTCATCTGGGGTCTTCCCCTCCTGCACTGTCCCTCCAACCTTCCAATCACGATGTCCTTCTCCAAGGACCAGTCTCTCCTGGCCATGTGCCCAAAATATATGGAACTTCAAAATCCTAGACTCCAACGAGAAACTTGGTTGCACACTCTTCAAGACAGACTTATTTGTTTCCTTGGTGGTCTATGTCCAAGACTCTTCTCCAGCACCACAACTCAAAGACATCAATTCTTCTTCTGTCAGCCTTAGTCATTATCCAGCTCTCTGATGCACAGCAAGTAATTACAAAGATCATGGCCTGGATCAGGCACACCTTAGTCTCTAGACTGACATCGTTGCTTCTCAGTACTCTGGAGATATCCTTGACAGCAGATTTTTCCCAGAGCAATTTGTCTTTTGATTTCTTGACTGCTGGTGACAAGATTATTGACTGCGGAGCCAAGGAAGCTGTAATTGTTAATAACTTCAATCTCTTCTCCGTCATCATGGTCCTGTCAATTGGCCCAGTGGTGAGAATTGTTGTTTTCTTGATGTTGAGCTTCAATCCATATTGAAGACTATAGTCCTTGACTTCTGCAGCAAGTGCTTCAGGTCCTCCTCAGTTTCAGTAACAAAGGTTGTGTCATCTGCATAATGTAGGTTGTTGATGAGTCTTTCTCCAATCCTGATACCACATTCCTCCTCATACATCCCAGCCTCCTGAATGATCTTTTCCCTATATGTTGATGTTGTTGATTGCTGTTAAGCATGAGTCATAGTGACCCTATAAACAAAAGGCCTGAAGCCTTTCTATAACTATTAACATTTGTCAAAGTTCATAGAGTTTCCAATTGTTTAGGAAGTGGATGCCACTCCTGCTTAGAATTTATATATTTTCCCTACGTAGAAGAATATTTTTGCCAACAAAGAGACAGCTTATTTTAACAAGCAGGATAACAACGAGAACGAGTAACAATTCATTTTTTTCTTTTTGGGGGATGATGCTTAAAATACTTTTACTAAAATAATGAATAAATACTATTTATTCATGAGAGCCAGCCCTGGAGGCCTACCTGGCCAGCAGGAATACCCCTCCACTAAGACTTTCCAATCTATTCACAGTCTAGCCGACGCCAAATCACCCGAGTTGCCGAATGGGATCTATCAGTAAGAGAAAGGCCAGATTTCATCAAAGGGAGTGAGTGCATCTCTTCAGTGACCAGACCAGCACACGTGGTCTAGTGCAGGAGCGGTCTCTGCACACACGGTCACCACACAGGCGCAGGAAGCACGTGTCCACTGTGGGAGCCGTCTTCACACACACGGTCACTGCACAGGCACAGGCAGTGTGTTACACAAGTTCACCACACACACGGTCACTGCACAAGCATAGCAGTGTGTGTCCACTGTGGGAGCCGTCGCCACACACAGTCACCGCACACAGTCCTCCATACATGGTCACTGCACACACAGTCCTGCACATATGGTCACCGCACACACGGTCACCGTACAACAACAGCACACAGGGTTACCACACAGGCGCCCCCAGCATGGACTCCAGCATGACCTCAGGGGATCCACACATACTCAGACCAGGTCCCTCCCACGCACACCACTGGAAGGTGTCTGGAAAGGAGAGCTCATTTCCACACTGTGAAAGGGCTCCACCATGGCCACCTGGCACTGGCATAAAAACGAACTCTGAACGAGGGGCTTCAAGACAGAAGAACATGAGTAAAGCCTAACCCAGCTGGTCTCCACGTGGTCCTTCTGTCTGTAGTCCGTGCAAGAAGGCCAGGCGTGCACCTGACGCTAAGAAGCCAGGCCCGGCTCAGGGTGGGCGAGGACACCTGCAGCACCCCAATCACAGCCAGCTCCTTCCCGACTTGAGTTCAGTGTGTGGTCCCTGTGTCCCCTGCCGGCCTGAGCAGCCCAGAGCAGGCCTGGGCCGAGGCTCCCTCACGCTCGGAAGGGACTGGACGCTCAACCACACGCAGCACTTCCCGTCCCCAGGCCCACAGCAGGAGGACGCTGCCAGCTGCCCCACGGGCCCTGCTCAGGCCTCGCACAGGCAATTCCAACTGCCCTGCTGCTGCAGGAGAGGCCTCACTGATAGGCGTACCTGAAGCGCTGTAGGACGACGAGGACGGGGTCCTCCGAGAGAAGCTCTTGACGGCCAGGCTTTGACCTCGCTGTTTCCGCCGCCAAGCGGTCCGGCACTTGGAGTCGATGCTCTGTTTGATTCGATACCAGTCAGATTCTGTGATTCCAAATTTATAAAACAGGTGACCTGAAAAACACACCCGAAAGAACACACTGTGACACAAAGGTTATCATCTCATGTGGGACGCACTGTGGGGTGACGGCCCCCCTCGTGTGGGACGCACTGAAATAAATGCCACCTTCCGGGGTGGACACCTGGGTGATCACTGTTGAGGTCTCATCTACAGCACAGACCTCTCCTCTCCTCCTCTTTGAATATCAATGTATAAGTCACAGATTTACTTTCAGTTAAGAAATCATCTCCAGACCAAGACACACACCACTCAAGCTCAAACACGGAGCTCTGCTGGCTAAGTGCCCCCACAGGCCAACACCCCCAGGGGTTCCGCCCGGTCGCTCAGTGCCCCAGTGCCTGTCAGGAGACCAACAACCCCCAGGGGTTCCACCTGGTCACTCAGTGCCCATCAGGGGCCAATACCCTGTGGGGTTCCGACTGGGTCGTTCCCAGGACTTGCCTGCACTCCCGTCACCCCTCAAGAGATCGTGGTTCTGAGGGCAGAGATTCCGTGGCCCCCATGGAATTCCCTCTCACAGCTGTGGTCTCCCTCCAGGTCACCTCTCTCACAGCAAGCCCCCCAAGGGGCCCGAGTGCCTCAGTCAGAGAGAGTGCGTGGTACAGTCAGTGCCACACAGAGAACTCTTCTTCCATGGTGAGGGCACAGTCAGGGCACGGGCTTCAAGGACGGGCACTACCAGCTGGCTGGTCTCCTTCCTAGCCGCCTCATTCAACCTCACTGAAAATGACGGCTGAAATTCCAAATTTTAATAATGAAAAGACTAAGCTGAAAAACATCCTGTTTTGACTACTCAGAGGATCGAATCTGGACTATCTCTGAGAGTCAGATTACTGTCTCACACCCTCCAATCTGTGCCTCTTGAGCCCAAAGTACAAGGAATAACCAAAACAAAGGAAGTGTTTGTTTTTAAGTCCTACATTCAGTATCAAAAGTTTCCTTTGTTTTGGAAAGATACTTCTGGAATGCTTCTAGGAGAATATGCTTCGGACATCTCTGATTTGAAGGGTGACTGAGACTTCATCAATCCAGATAGAAAGGACCGAGGGTGGGGGTGCCGTCATTACAGAATCAGGATGAACAAGAACCCAAACCCTGAAGGAGCGCATTTCCACCCTCACATCAAAACAGAGCCTCTGCTCTCTGGAGTTTCATCAGGAAATCATGAACTCGGTGACTGAGTGAGTGTCACGTGTGGGCATGGCATTAGGTGCTGGGCATGACCGCAACAGCCCTGGCTGGTGACAAGCTAGTTCCAGGAGCCCTGGAGGACACTCCACCACACTGCTGTCTCCAGCACAAGATGGGACACAGGCACTGTCACAGCATCTCGCTGCCCGTGGGCCTCACCGGAAAGACCGAAACATACTAGATACCACGCCGTTCACACTGCTCAACATTCAAGAGAAAAGTCTTCTCAATCCCTCCAGGGTTGGTGAGATTACACAACATTTGAAAAACTTGTTAGCAACAGAAAAAAAATACAAACTAAAGAAAGACAGGTACCTGGATAGGAAAATGAACAGAGCAAACAGTATACAGACCGAAGCCCTGGCCTCAGCCACGTAGAGCAGAACTAGGTGGTGTCTGGCCACCCCACGAACCACCGAGCTGGCAAGCTGTCTGGGAGCCCCTCCAAGTCAAGACCAGTTCCTGTCAGTGGTCAACACCTTTTCTTCCCAGAGGCCCCAGGGTGGTCAGTGCTGGTCCAGCTCTCCAGTAGTGAGCCTCACAGAGAGGCTGGCGCTGGAGAACAGGGCCCGGCTAACATGGCCAGACTCGTCATCTGAGTCTCTGCTGGCGGCACAGAGTTTATCACCACAAGGGAACAGACCTCATCGCCCCTGACATGCCATCTGAAGCTCAAGGCAAAAAGACAGAAGGGCCAGCAGCTCAACTCCTGACTTCATGCTGACTTAGCAGCGACTGGTCAAGGAATCTCTAATGTTCTGAAAAGTGGAACCGAGTTTGCAAGTTCGTGTGACACGAGCGGGAGGCAGCCTCTCTCGGCAAGCGCTCCGTCCACTCGCACGCACACACTTGGCCTTGAAGCGAGCTGGCCCCCTCTCCACTCACAGAGGAGGGTACTAAGCTGGCCTCTCCACACTTTCACTCATGAAGAGCCAGTAAAGGTCTGCACACTCCACTTCTAGAAGAACCTGCAGCCAGCTGGCCCAGCTTCCCAGGGCCCTTCCTGCCCAGAGCACCAGGTGGCCCACAGTGAGGGACGTGCCCGGTCCAGAAGGTCGGCCTCCCGGTTCTCAGGGTCCAGGGACCCAGGCCCTGCCCGGTGACTGCGTGGGGCCCAGAGAACCACCTCGCTCCCCACCTTCTCAGGGTCCAGGGATCCAGGCGCATCCCTGCCCGGTGACTGCGTGAGGCCCTGAGCTCCACTCTCCCAGTTACTAGGACCCGGAGCACCACCCTTCCCCGGCCCTCCGCCCCGGCGCCCGGCCCGCCCGCACTCACAGCGGATGCCATAGATGGTGAGCGGGTCCAGCTGCTTCTTGCCGTGCTTGCCCTGGCCCGAGAGGTTGGACACGGCCTGCACCTCGCGGTGGAAGAGGTAGTCGAGCAGCGTGAGCGCCATCTTCTCGGCCGTGCGGCAGTTGGTACTGATGTGCAGCATGTCAGAGGGGATGATGGCACAGCGCACCCGCATCTCGGGGTTGTTCTCGTCGCCCAGCCACGTCCCGTTGGGGTAATCCTCTGGAAGACAGGCGCACCCACAGCCACGGTCAGGACAGTCCCACCGGCCGCCAGCCCGTCCCCACGTCCGGTCCTGCCAGGGCTGGGAACCACGCTGGGCGCTCAAGTCTGACCAGACCTTGCCCCCCTGGTGAAGCCCTGCGTGAGCTCCCACTCTGATCGGCTGCAGTCTCTGTCTGCCTGTCTCACTGGGGGCTGTGTGTCCCTGCAGTGGAAGCCACGTCGTGGGTATGTCACCGGCCGGTGGATGACAGGGGTCAGAAGCTTCCAGGCAAGGATGAAGGAAACTCAGGCTACTTTTGGGGAAATGGCCACTGAGAAGGTTATTAAGAAGGGACAAGTCCTGCTGCTATCACGCTGGGAGACAGGTCCCGGGGGCCTGTGAGGGAGGACGGGGTGGGACCGGACGTCAGTCCTTCCTGCTGTCAACCGTGAGGGGTCAGCTGAGAGTCACAACCATCTCAGTACTAGTAACACTAGTGACACAGTGGGAGGGAACAGCGAGGGACTCCCGTGGGGGCCGAGAATGCGCACTCGACTCTGGTAAAGAAAGAGGTGCCGAGCCCCGAGGTCCAAACCTCCACGGACGTGTGTGTGAGGGCGCCTCCTGCCTGTGCTCACCGCCCCATGGCCCACACTGCTCAACTGTAACATGCGAAAGAGAAAGGGGCCTAGCTCTGTCCTCGGTCCCCCAGCACACAGTCTCGGCTTGTATTAAACCAAAATAACCCTCCACTGCCCCCAAGTGGACTCCCACCGCACAGTCCTGCAGCCGGAGGAGACGCCCACAGGGCAGCCCGATGGCAAGCCTTTCAGGCGTGACCGCCACCCCACCAGGGCTCCCAGCCCCCGCTGTCCGCCGACCCTGACCCAGGGTGACCAACACCCAACCAGGGCTCGTCCGTGCTGCATCACCATGAGAACACCCAGCCCCCGCTGTCGTGCTGACCCTGACCCACGAACGCCGGCCAGCGAGGACTCCCAAGGCTCTGCGATTCTCAGGCGCAGACGCCAACCTCCCCTGCAGCCCTCAGGCCCGCACCTGAGCGAGAGCTGCACTGCTGTGAGCGCGCTGGCTCTCTTTCTGGCAAAATCACCAGCTCGCAGCGCGTCTGTACTGCTCAGCCCGCGGGTCTCAAGGAGAACAGCGCTGGGCACTGCCTGTCTCTGCTGGGAAAATCCTTTTCTGTGGGTCACTAAGGTCCCGGGGTGGGGTGCAGACCGTTGGCATCCAACCATTAAACTGACAGGTGACAGTTCAGACTGCCCCCGGTGGGGCTGCAGCAAAAAGCTGGGCCATGAGCCCAAAGGTCACTGTCGGAGAGCCCCACAAGGCAGCTCTGCGCTGCAGCAAGTGGGGGCCAGGAGTCAGCATCAAGCAGCAGTAGGTTAACGTCCAAACACCGCTAGTGCCACCTCAATTGCCAGCGTCCTGAGGCTGTGGAGTGCACCCTTCAAACCACCGGGCAGATGGACAGGGAATGGCATGGCAAGCGCACTGGGGCCCAAGCTGGACGTGGTCGTGAGTGCCTGGCGGTCCCAGGGGCTCTGGCCATGAGTACAGGTAGCCCAGGCCTGCAACCCAAAGTGGGCCATGTGAGCAGGCCGACTCCCAGGTCCCCACACCAGCTCTGTCCATATTAGCTGAGGCAGGCCTGTGGGCATTGCCCATGTGATAACCTGTCAGAGGACACCAGGCCTTGGCCAGATCCGTCCTGTGACGTGACCCAGGGCAGGGCAGGGGACCATGAGTCACAGGCCTGGGGGAAAGCAACCCCAGCCCAAGCGGGCCCCTCCACGGAGCTGCTGACCAAGAAGCCCTGCTCTTCGTCCCAAGTAAGGAACCTGGTGCAGGGGGCGGCTTCTGGACAGCTGGGGGCTACAGAGCTTTCCACAGCCCACGCCACCTATTAGGAAGAAGGACGGCCAGAAATCCAGCGGAACAGCAAGAGCGTCCAGGAGGAGGAGACAGCTAGGGGCCCACCAGACACTCCATGGCCTCAGCCAGCAGACAGGCCCACCAAGGAGGCCGCCTCTCACTGGGGAAGAGCCCGCCTGTGCTGGTCACCTCTACCATGCTGGCCCTGACGGGCTTCCTTCCCGCAGGGGGCTGTGCGGGGGGGATGAGGGGGCGTGGGCGCCTGACAGGAAACACCTCCTACAGGCGGAGATCAGCATGGGTACCAGCCCGCATAAACATCTGACAAACGCCTTCTGACAATTCAGAAAGAAGATGTTCAATTTTCTTTAAATGGCTTGGTCCCGTTTTGGCATCTGAAACAGTAGAAAAGTTTTCATAACTTTGTTTTAAAACCACAGTTATGAGAAAAAAAGCCTGCTTTCCACTCCAACCACTGATAACCCTGGTGAAGTTAACAGGCACGTCTGAGCAGCCTCATTAACACAAAACTCTTCAGCAATAATGGGAATCTCCTCACACGGAAACAGCTGAGAAGACACATATTTTCTGCCAGGGCCCACTTTAGAACAGAGCAAGGAGCAAGAAGAAAAGACGTTGACGTAAAAAGGAGCCACACACACAAGGCTGGGGAATTAAATGAAGAACCCTGGTCCCTGTCGCCTGTTCCTTCAGGCGGTCAGTGCCAACAAGGTGACTCCGGCTCGGGGGCCCAGGGAGCCCTGCCCTGTCCCGCCATCTGCATCATCCCCACCACGCTTGAACCTACTGTCACAATCACTGTGTGTGTCACCGTCTCAGTGAGAGCCATCCTCTCCTCATCTGACTGCCTTTTCTAGCAGGACAGAGCACCCCTAAACTCCACAGGTCAGCACGCACCTCTCTTCTCTGGCTACTCATCACAGCAAACTGCCCACCCTAGCGCCCCTCGGTCCCACCTCCTCCTTGGAGTGACCGGGCATCCATTAAGCACAGTCTACACACAGTGTGCTCACATTAACAAGGGGGGCAGGGAAGCCAGCATTAGCAGACCTGGCCACATCACTCCTCACACGCCAGCAGCTAGCCCGAGTCAGCGGTGACGGTGTGCATGCCTGGCGGGTGGCCTGCACATCACTGGGGGTCCCGGGAGGGGGGTCCAGGCAGACGGACCACTGGGTGAACGAACTGCCAGCCACCACGCACGCCGCTCCTGCCAAGTGCCCTCTGAGGTTTTCCTGCAGCATCCCGCCCCATTACCCTCAAAGAGCCGTTCAGAGTGCAGGCCACACCTCCAGCCGCACGCTGAGTAGACACCTGGGTGCTGTGGGTACCCTGGCACCCCCATAGAGCTGGCTAGTGTCTCCACCATGTGGTCATCAGGAGAGATGACGACCAAGATATTTCAGACTCCAGGCAGCAGGCGAGGGACCCAGAGAAGGCAAGACTTCACAACTCAGAACAGGGGAGGCGCTGCACAGACCACTGGGGACAGAGCCAGCTCTGCACGGACCGTGACCCTCAGCTCAGCCCTCGGCCATACCCAGGAACGGGTGCAGAGGGCAAGTGCCCGGTCACGAGCAAGGAGTAGGCTGTTTCCATCCACACTCAACACTAATTTTCACCTTGCTTTTGTAAAGACCAGCTCTGCAAGCACGTGTAACGTCTTGAGTGGGTCAGACCCACTGGCGGCTCTCTAAGGAGGAAAGCAGGACGTCGCCTCCTGCAAAGATTCACAGCCTTGCAGTCCAATAGACAGCACTCGGCGGGACCGAGGCCAGGACGATGGGGACTGCCCGCGGGCTTCCACGACCATGACCATGGCACAGACCGCCTCACCTGTCTCCTGAGGGCTGGGGTGAGTTTGAACCGCTGATCTTTATGGGAGGCAGCCAAAAGCTTTGCCACCAGAGCCCCTCCACAGAAGTCCAAGGTCGGCCTGGGGGCTGCCCGGCTGCACCCCCACATAGACGCCAGTGACCCCTCGTGGCTGGGCCTCCCCACGCTGCACCAAACTCTGAGGTTACATTTTGGACATGGTGGACATGGTGCCCGCAGCGCACCCCCACTTGGGGTCTCGAAGCCCTGGCAGACCCTGGCTGGTGCAGATGGTTTGCACTTGACCGTGAGCGTCCCTCAGCGCACAGGAGAAAGATGAGTGCTATGCTGCCGTGACACTGTGACCAGGGTGGACAGGACAGCAGTGGCTCATGGTGACAGCACACAGGAGAGTCCTGAGCAGTGAAGCAAACATCTGGTCTGCAGCAGCTGTCCTCCTCCACGCTGCCTGGCCTCCCAGACGCCGGTCCTTCAGCGAGTGTCCCCACGCCAGCACAGCGAGAGCCCCAAGAGCCTCTTCCGTGGAAGGGCCACGTCCGACCCACTGGACCACTTGAGGTCAGGAACTCAACGCTGGTGGAAGAGCAGGTCCACAAGCCGGCTAACCGCTGAGCGCAGCCGAGGGGGCCTGTCCCAATCCCCTTTGGAGAGGCACACGAGGCCAAAAGACACCTCCTCACACTGGCCTTCTGAAGACCCTGTCACCACCATCCTTCCTGATGTGGGACAGACACCAGCGCGCTCAGGAACCCACTTGTACTTTCGTACACGATTTAATCTCTTCATTACTGTGGCTTGTGTTAGTCCCTGTAAGGAGGCCTAGTGACACTGCGATGAAGCCCTGGGCTGCTAATGGGAAGCACAGCGGTTCAAACCCCCTGGCCTCTCTGTGGAGCGGGCTGAGGCAGCGTGCTTCTGGACAGCACGCGGGCCGTGTGAGCCCGAGCTGACCCCACAGCAGCGGGGCTGGCTGGCTTTCTGCCCCGGCCTTGCCCTCTGCAGTGGTTCTGAGGGCCTCGGGCAGCGAGAGCTGAGGGTGAGGCGCTCAGAGCCTATGGACGTCGACCACGTCCCCCATGTCCATCAGTTTTCAGGAAGTTACTTCCACAGAATTGTCCTTCCTTAAAGGCTGACTGCTGGCGAGCACACTCGGTACTCACTGATCTTACTTCAGAGCAGTCGGCACCAAGGACATCCCACAGAACGTTCCAGAACCCTCACTTCCAGGGCAGGCCCACGGGACTGCTCCTCCTCACACCTCAGCACACACTCAGCGCAGCAGGAGGCCCAGGCAAACGGCCTGCGCTTTGTTCCAGGTGCAGGTTAGGTGCAGTCAGACCTCGGCGGCCTGCACACAGTGCACGCGTCAACCCTTAATCAACAGAGCTCCCCCTCGATCCATTCTCAGTCCCACACACGCCCCCGGACACCCTGGCGACACGGCACTTAAATGCTGAGCTGACCTAAAGGTTGGCAGTTTCAGACCCCCTGGGCCTCGACAGGATAAAGATGGGGCAGTCTCCCCTAAAGATTAGAGCCGGTGTCCCTTCTGGGGCAGCTAGACTGTGTCCATCAGGTTTGCTGAGGCAGAATGAACGAGGGCAGGTGGCGGGCCTCGTCCACCTCCGATCGTCCTGGGAGTCATTTCTCTTCTGTGGTTACAGAAAAGGCCAGTGGCTCGGCCTCCGCGAGGATCACAGCGAGGAAACGGCCTCGACGGCGCCTGGCACCATGCTTTGTCTGAGCACTAACTCAGCCCGTTGGTGGAGGAGCAAACGCAGGCACGCACTTCCTGAGAGCTGCACCCGACGCCTCCTGTCAGCCTGTTCACACGGCAGTCACGCCACGTGAGAAGCCAGCACACAGTGGACGGTAACGCGACTCCCACTGTGACGGACAGTGTCCGGTCACGGCGGGCAGCCCAGGCACGATCCTGACGAAGGCAGTGAGGAAACTTCCAGCACTTCAGGATCCGACAAAGACCGAGCTGTCCGCCTGCAGCTCCCAGCTCTTATCAGGAGTGAGGCTGACTGGGAGACGTGCGACAAGCCCCGGCCGTGAGCACGTCTGCGAGTAATGACACGCTTGCTAATGTAACGCTCGCTTGGCGCTCTCTTCAGCGAGGGGAGACGTGCTGGGGAAGCGTGGGGTCCGGCTGGCAGAGCCTCATCCATCTCACAGGAACATCTATCAGATGATGCCAGTGTGGGTCGATAGCAAATCTGACAGCAGCGACGGTAATGGATTAGCTACTTCCCCCCATTTCCACGGACAGCGATCACTTAAAGACGACTCCATCTGTCTCCGTGTAATCTCCCAACCGTGGCGTCAAGTAAGGCGTGCAGCAGACGCCAGGACTGCCTGCGGAGAAGTACGCCCCCAAGGACAGAAGTCAGGGAAACACGCTGACTAACGTCTGCTCCCAGTGGGATGATAAAACAGGACACTCCAGTTACCACTTTTCTCGCCACAAAATAAAGTAAAAATTAAAAGAGCAATGCTTTCTCATTTGCTCCCAGTTTGGTGAGCTATGTTACACAACAAAGTCAAGTGTGACAGAAATACTTTTTCCTAAACACGGTTACAAGATTGCTCAGATCACTTCCCGGAAGTCTGTTCTCTTGTACTTGAAGAACTTGGCTTTTTCCTAGGAACACTGAGTAAGCCTCCTCCAGTTTTAGCCACTTCTACACGGTCATTTTAATGTCAGTCTGTTGTTTTCAAAACTAAAATATATTTCACATTAATCTTTTTTTTACTGTTTTGTTCCTTAGTTAGAGATTTTAAAGCGACAGAAGGCATAACAGGAATAACTGCATTTATGGCTACATCCTAAAAAACACAACGGCTTTTTCACCTAAAAGAGTCTCACCCTTGAGCACTGAATGGAGCCGGGGTTGGGGCACTTCCCTTGCACTTGAAAAATCCGTTATCTAATTAACAGCTGACCTCTGGACAAGTGTCACTTAAAACGTCCCGTGATGGCAATCCTCCCCAAGTGAGCAGGCCATCTCTCCAGAACACACACACTGCACTGCAAGTTCACTGCCCCAGCAACAGGACAGAATCCACTTCAACCTCTGCTGTCCAAGGGCCAACTGTTCAATGGCCAATATGACCTTCAGTCCAGCCCCACCAGCCACCTCGCCATTCTGTGTCAACACTCCCTGGAGAGGTGAGAAGGCCCAGCACGGGGAGGCTCGACAGGGACGGGCACCGAGAGCTTGATCCTGACACGCGGCCCAGCGTGAGGCAACCTGCCTTCCTCAACGTGGGTCTTCACTCACAGTGGAAGAAAGAAGGTTATAAAACCATAAGCACAGCAGGGATGACACGGGAGGCCCAGGAGCACCGGGAGGCAGGCTCGAGGTGGCTGTTCATGTTCTTCAGGCTGTGAAAACCAGAAGCCCAGGACAGAGGAGGGCAAGCAGTGATACTCACCTTCCGAGTTCAGGGTGATGAGCGTAACGTTGTTGCCGATGTTCTGGCTGCCAGACTGCCCACAGTTGGACACGGAGTCGCTGGCCTCAGATCCGCTCTCCCCGTCCTCATTGTGGCTGTCCTCCTGGCCAGGTACCTTCACCACAATGGTGTTCTGCCGTCGCCCAGGCACCGCACTGGAAAGGAAGAGAGCGCCAGCCTCACATGGTGCTGGTGGTGAGAGAGGAGTCCAACGCCACCGCACAGCCCGTTCCCACTGCCCCTTCTCTGCCTCAGGTCGGCCCAGCCACAGCACCATCCGCCACCATCATAAGGCCCTTCCCTACACACAGCCCACCTGACACAGTCCTCACCTCAGCAAAACCCACCTGGCACTGTCCTCACCTCAGCACAGCCCACCTCTCACTGCCCTCACCTCAGCACAGCCCACCCGACACCCTCTCGTCACTGTGCACACTCATACTCTACTCATACTTCCCCGCTCTCTCCATCCCTCAGCACAGATATGCAGGGCCCCCTGGACATACACTCCACTCCCACTCTCTCATAACAGAAGAGTCTGGGGTTGGGGGAAATGGTATAAAACTTGAGAGGTTTTTTAAAATGTCTATTTCACTCAAGAAATAAGATGCTAACCCATGAGACTCAAAGTCTGTAGTGTGGTCTCTGCTCTCAGAGGCTGTAGGCGCTGACAAGTGCAGAAGACACATATTTTAAGAACAAATCAAAGGACATAGGGGACAAGGACATGAACAGGGGGACATGCACCTGGACACAAGGCGGGGCATGAGTCTGGATAGAGGGGGCATGTGCACCTACAGAACCACACTGCACAGCTGAATGCAGGCCTCCCCTGACTGTCCCACCAACGAGAAGCCCCCAGCCTGCCTCGGCCACTCAGTGACCAGGACTCTCACTGCCACAGCCACTGCAAGACAGTTACAAACATGGCTAGCCAGAAAGCACAACAGGCATCTCCAGAAAGCTCTCCTAACTGCCCTTGTCAGGGTCCTCCTGACATCCCTTGATCTGGGCACTGGCACAGAGAGAGGGGAAGGAAGCTCATCCCCCATTTGCTTCAAGTGTCGGTCACACTGGACTCAAGCTGCAGCTTTCACAGACTGTCCACACTGGACACGAGGCCTCTGAAGGGCTGCCCTCAGCCACTGTGCTGCAAAGCACTTCCCACCTACACGCTGTCACCACCAAGCAGTCTTGCCTCTGCTGACAGACCTACCAGGAAGTCTCCCAAACCCCACCTCACCCTCCCTCACGTCTCTGAGGGAAGCCAAGACAATCAAGAAAACGGGAAACTGGGTGGAGAGGAGGCCAACCAGGACTCTGAGAAGACCAGGAGGAAGGCATAAAGCCCTCTCGGGGTGTGGTGGGAAAGGGAGGGGCAGGAGGTGGACAGCCACTCACTCAAGTGACAAGGAGGCCGCCAGCAGCTCTGTGTCACCTCCACACAGGCGGCGTGTCCACTCACCCCCACTTCTACCAGGGGTGGGGAGAAAAGCCCAAAACCCCAAAGGCCCATGTCCCTCAGCAAACTAAATGGGGGTGTGGGTTACAGTGCCAGGCCAGCTGAGTCACTGACGGCCATGGACAGGCACTGCCTCACCCCACTGGAAGGACATGAGCACGCTCGCCCTGCAACACATCTGAGAGCCAGACACAGGAGTATGAGAGACCATGCCGCCCCAGAACACGACACTGGGGGTCACTGACGCAGCCTCCAGGTCACATGCGTGGAGCCCCACGGCAAGGCCAGGCGTCAGGCCGGCTCTGTCCCAGCTCGCCCACTGTGCCTGGGGAGCCCGTCACAGTGCAGGGTGGGGTTGGTGAGGTGGCTACTGACTTGCTAATGATATTTTCCAGGGAATCCGGTGCCCTGTTGCTCAAGGGGTCTTCCATCTTGGCTACAATAGCGCTCTGCCGGTCATTGTTGAGTATTACGGTAGTCTGGGGGACGACGCTATGGAACAAAAGAATCACAAAGAAAAAGAAGGCCTTAACACAGCAACATTGATTGCAAGGGTGCACAGTCATTCAGTACAGTCCGCTCCCGGGGCTGCTGGACACGCTCAGTGAGACAGGCTGGATGCAGACTGTGATAGCTGCACCTGCCGCCGTGCGTGGAGGAGGGCTGTTCACGTGCTGGAGGGCCCCCCTTCAGAGACCAGGAGGTGTGCAGCTGAGGCCCTCCAGACCGAGTTAGGCAGTCAGAACTACCGTCTGTCATTCTACCTGCAGAAGGCTGGCTGGTGCTCTGGGAAGGGCAGACCCAGGAGGGAGTGCTGGGAGGGGAGCATGGTGCTGACACTTCGCGAGCCCTCTAGGAAAGTGATGAGACTAGCCGAGTGCCAGGCTGTGCACGGCACACCGTGGACAGAGCCCGAGTCGGGAACCCCAGAGCCTGTGGGCGGCCTCCTCCACACAGGAAGTGCCCCAGCGGAGCCCCGAGGCACAATGGCATTCAGAGTTCTCAGTAACTACTTTTTCAACTTGGAGTGTCTTGCACTTTGTTCCTAGCTCTCTGGGGGGAAGAACTAGCACTTGAGATGCAATATTACCTGAAAGGAAAGGACCACTCTTAGATTCCACCCTCCAGAGATCAACCGTGGGAGAGGGGGAGCTGTTCACGTCCAAGAGCACACATGGCACTCGGTCCAGGGCCACCCTATCCCTGTCAGCAGAGCCAGCACCGTGTCCTACCTGAGGTCAGTCTCAGGACTCGGGGTGCTCTTCTAAAGGGAAGGAGGGGCCAGCTGTGTTTCAGATCCTGGTATCATTACCTCTCCACTGTCTACTTCTTCTTGAGGGCCGTAGGAGGACCCTTGCAGCCCCTCACGACCTCTCCTCCAGCTGGGTGACAAAGGTAACCAGGGTGTCGTGACTTAGTCACCAATGTGACCTGACACAGGGGACAATGGCCCTGGAGACAGCTCAAGGGACAAACAGGTTTGCATGTGCGTGGTCCCACAGGACACTGGTGACCCCAGGGCCATATGCACTCCCTCGTAACCTCGGGCCCACGAGCTGCTCTAGCAGATGGTGCGCTGAGCGGCTGAGAGATGGCTTCTCCGTGCCTCATGACATTTACGGCGGGCTCAAAGGGAAGCTCACTCCCGAGCGGACCCAAAGGCGGACTTTAGAGGCCAGTGGTCTGGGCCGTCCTGCGGCTACAGTCAGATTAAGCCGTGGTCGAGGCACCACTACTTAGCCGAGCAGTGCGACTGAAGAGACGGCAACAGTGCCGTGACGCGGCTGCTGGGGCGAGGGCCTGACGGGCACCCGCGGGCACCGGGCAACGCCATGGCCAGGTACTTACCTTCAGACACACTATCTGCTAAATCGGGGTCCTGTGAGCGAGCGCATGCCGAGTCCAGGGGCCTCTGACCACAGGGCCCTCGTCCCACCTGCACTGACCCCACCGTGCCTGCCCCAGACACGCACGTTCAGGGCCGAGAACGAGACGTCAGCAGTCAGAAGAGGCTGAAATCCAGCCGGCCGGTCAAGAGTTGGCAAACGGAAGGCAAGCCTGGAGGGGAGCCCACAGGCCCACAAGCCGTCCTGTGACTGAGCACGCAGGGTCACTGCTACCTTCCTTTCCCGGCCATTTCCAGGTGACCACTAAGCCTCCCAGCACAAAGGACTGTGAAAGACAGAGCCAGCAGGAACTGAGGCCAGCCCTGTCCCCGCTCGGGAACTGACCACAAAAGGAGCCTCCTCTCTCCTCAAGGAGTCCTGGTGTCAAAGCGAGTTTACAAGCGGGGCCACTCACTCAAACACAAGGGGTTCAAGTCCACCAGCTGCCCCGTGAAGAAAGACAAGCTGTCTCCACTTGGGTATAGACCCACAGTCTCTGAAGGTCAACCCGAGCGCAGCGGTGGTTTTACACGGTGCACTGTTATGAGCTAGTTCAAAGGGTTTGTAGTTGTGAAAATGTGAACCATCAGGAATTACAGTCACAGCTCAGTCCAGGGACTTAAACCCACGGACTTAAGGTCCCAGGAAATTCATTTCCTATTCTATCTGTGCACACATTTCCATCCCAAAGAAGCATAGGGCTCCATGAGGGTGGTGACAGAAGAGGGACGGCCAGTGGGGACAGGACTCCATGAGGGCGGTGACAGAAGAGGGACGGTCAGTGGGGACAGGAC
>NW_006399822.1:711800-716357 GCF_000299155.1 Elephantulus edwardii
GGGACGGTCAGTGGGGACAGGACTCCATGAGGGCGGTGACAGAAGAGGGACGGTCAGTGGGGACAGGACTGCATGAGGGCGGTGACAAGCGGGACGGTCAGTGGGGACAGGACTCCATGAGGGCGGTGACAAGCGGGACGGCCAGTGGGGACAGCCTGATCATGGGGCTCCTCAGTGGAGCGTTGGGCAGAGAGTCAACTGGAAACATGTAACAGATAATGAAAGAGCTGTTTTTAAATGTCAGTCCTCCAACATGACAGAAACTATGCCTTCCTCAACTGATGCTGTTTGTGGTGTCAGCCTCTGACTATGCAGAAGGGTCAGCTTTTCCCAGCTTTACAGGCACTCCGAGCAGTGGGGTCCTCTCTGTGACATGCAGCTGGAAACACCTGGGGCTGGCTGACTAACAGCTCCCTACAGCTGTCCAGCAAGACACAGCCTGCACACAGGCCCACCACGGTTCCACCCCAGACACCATGTCCACAGGTGAACAAGTCTCACCCCACACCCGAAGAGGCCATCTGCCAAGGAGCATGAATGTTCTCTTCTGCTCAAGAAGCTATGCAGACAGCTGCAGCTAGAGCAGGCACACAGCACCGACGGCAAAGCCTGACGCCAGGTGGACACTCAAGGTCACCCAGCTCACAGGACCCCAGGGGCACAGGACACCAGTTCACGAGACCGCGGGCAGACATCTCAGAGGACACCAGCTCACAGGACCCCAGGGAGCAGAGGACACCAGCTCACAGGACCCCAGGGGCAGATACCTCGCAGGACGCTCAGAACAGGGCCCTGGTTCCTCCCAACACTGCAGAACAAAGGTGCTTGGAAAGACCTACCCTGAACCCAAAAGGTCCGGGAGCCATAGGGGCCAGCTGTCAGCAGACGAACAGCACGGACCATGCGTGGGAACGCTGCAAAGAGACATCTCACAGCAGGGATGGACAAGGAAAGGTGTGCCGCCCGCCCACCAAGGAGGCTGAGCAGCTGCATCCCCAAAGGGTTATTACAACACTTGAAAACCGCAGAAATCCCAGCAAGCTTTGCAAAGCAGGAGGTTCTCAGCAGTGAAGAGCTGAGCCGTTCCTCACCCTGCCTCTCCGTTCACCTGCCCAGGACCAGCAGCACTGCCCTCACTCGGTGACGAGACATGCACTCACGAGCACCAGCCTGGGGAGGACGTGCTGGCCTTGGCGCAGGACAAAGTCTGGCACAGGGACCACGCGCACGAATGCCTGCCCACCAGCAAGGCCAGCGGTGGCCTGTGACGTCAGGAACAAGGTCCACGACACTGTGTGGCCGTCAGGTGGAGGCCATGCGGCATCTCAGAGTGGAGTACACAGCGGGTGCCGGCACATGGCACCTCAGCCTGTGATGTGGCAGAGCCCCTGCTGCCTTTGCCCCTCACTCTCCAGGGTGCCAAGCGCCCGGAGCTACCGCAGCAACGGGGCAGACCAGTGGCAGGAACCTCTGAGCGACAGGAGGTTCACAGTCCTGCCGAACGGCCCCGCGGGCGCGCCCACCACCCACAGTCACCTCCACAGAAAATCCCCAGGGAAATGCTCAGTGCTGATCAAGTACCCACCAGTCACCGCCAAGGATCTGACCTCTTTGCACCCACGTGTAGGGGGGAAGGTGCCCTGGTCCTACGGTGGCTAACACAAATGGCTGTTAACTGAAAGGTCAGTGCATCGACCCACTAGCCTCCTTCCAGGAGGAGGATGTGACAGTCCACTTCCTTGGAAACCCAAGGGGCAGCTCTACTCCATCTTACTGGGTCACTGTGTGCTGCAGTCGTCTGAGTGGGTGAGCCCTGGACATCATCAGAAGACGGCCCTGCCTGCCTGCGAGCCCTGGCCTGAGTCAGCCCGAAAACTGCCCTTGCAACACACGCAGACCTCCACCATATCCCAGCGCAGTGCGTCTGGGCAATCTCCCTCACCTGAAGGTTTCTAGAAAGTCACGGCTTCAAACACTGAAGAAATGCTATTCCTCTGCTAGGATGAGACTTACGGAAGTACAGTAAGAGCGCTACACTTGAGGGAAGTCTGAGGTCCTGAAAACCCCTCCGCGACTGGTGGAGAAACGCTGTCAGACAGCTCGCCTCCAAGTACAGAGAAACCGGGAAGCTGCTAACGGCACCCAAGACTGTGCTGGTGGAGCAGGACTCGGTCCTGGGCTCTGTTGAGCCAAGCTAGGGTCAGTGCACGGAACCACAGGCTGCACACAGCGTCAGCCCAGCGGCCGGGCCATGCAGAACCTTCTAGAAGCCCGCTCTCCAGGCATCCTTACCATCGCACTTTGTTGCAGGTCTGCGTGGCCCCGAGCGGGGAGCCGGCCACCATGGGCACTTGGATAGGGCTGTGCTGCTTGTTGGTGGCCACGTCCAGCTTCTCCTCCAGCGACTTGCACGTGGCCTCGAGCGCCTGCAGCTTGGCTTCGATGCTGTCCAGCCGCAGGCAGATGGTCTGGTTGATGGAGTAGAGGAAGGACTGCAGTAGGGAGAGAGGTATGTCAGCAGCTGGCCAGCGCCCAGGGCAGCGAGCGGGGAGCTCTGAGCAGCCCCCCGCCTCGCCCACGCCACAAACGCCCATGAAACAGATTGGACCCCCTCTTCCCCTCACATCCCACCCATCGGCCGCCAGGACTCCAGTCCAGACACCGAAACACTTAGGTGATGCTTAGTATGTTCTCACAGCCGTCAGTAACCAACACAAAACTACTCCGCTCCAATCGTGAGGCCAGGTAATGCTCACCCCGGACCAAGAGGGGGTTCCGTCCGCTCAGCCTCAGGCAGCAGTCACGCGGGCCTGGGGCCCCTGCAGCTCAGGCTTGCCCTCTAGTGGCCAGCTCGGGATTACAGCGTGTTGGAATTCAAACACACACACACCCCTCCCCAGTGGGGGGACGGGCAGTACTCCCAAAGCAAGGACGCCGAGGGCAGAGTGACAAAGCCACAAACCGACCAACACTAGTCAGTCAAGAGCTCCTGGCAGCTGGGCTGAAGTCTGTCTCTTCCAGCTGCACACCCGACGACACGTGCCTAACAGCAAACGACAGCGGTGGGCTAGAGCCACTCAGGAGGGCATGCGCTTCGCGGCTTCACGTTCCTGTGCTGTTCAGACTGCTTCACAAACGTCTCTCGTGTGGTAAAATGATGTTGCTGTTGTCGGGTGCCCGACTCACAGCCGACCCGAGCCCTGCCGTGTCCTCGCAGCCTCTCGCACGCGCAGGCCCCCGCTGCAGTCTGTCAGTCCACCTGGGTGAGGCACGTCCTCGCCGTCCCCGTTGGACTTGATTTTCACATGTAGCACGGCATCAGGAGAGGGAACCGACTCAACGGTGACCAACAACGGAAGCCCCTTGCCTTGCCCCCGGGGACTGCGGCAGACACCCCACTCGGAGGCCTTTCAATTCCCCCGCGGTCTCAGCTCACTGCTTTCTGTGAGTACACCGAGCAGGAATTTCTGAGTGGACACCCCACACTGTGGCAGCTCCACACTCCGCTGCTGACCAAGAGCCTGACCCCCGGGTCCCGCTGGCGCCCAGGGCCCTCTGGGTCTCACTAAGCAGCTTTCTTAAGCTTCTCGTGTGTGTTGATCTCTCTCCAGGTGTACAAACACCAGGATCAAAAGACCCACAACTATCACACTGACACAGTAGTTTCCTTAAAGCGTCTCCAACACACACTCCACGCGCAGAGTGGATCCGTCTCCGACCCTTCCCGGGCTGCAGAGGCTGCGAATGCTAACGGGAGGGGACTGCCTCCGCTCTCCCGAGGAGCCGCTGCTGGATTCGAACCTATGGAGACTGTACGGCCTTCGGGTTAGCAGCTCAACATGCTGTGGACACCCCGAGACTGCTCTCAAACCACGTCCAGAGTTAACTAACTTTTAGGTCATTTACATGATGGTGTCTTCCAACTGGCAAGCAAGCATCTGCCAGACCCAGTTCTCCTCTCGTCCCCCTCTGGACGGGGGCTCTGTCGAGTCCACATTCCCACAGTTCACCCCACACACAGCCTCAGGAGCACAGCCCCACGCCAGCCCTGCCCCCACACGGCACTGCCCCTCAGTGAGCAGAGAGGGCCTCTACCTTGATGGAGGGGTCCTGGCAATTGATCTCAAGCCGCTGGCGCTTCAGGGCTGGTTCATCGTCATCTGTCACAACATGGTTCGCCAAGACAACTAAGGTAGGGACAGAGGTGGAGTGTCAGCTTGAGGGTCATCTCAGCACTGAGACGGGGAGCAGGGGGCTGGAGGTCAAGCCTCACCACGCTAGTAACCACACGTCCATCCCTCCCCATCTCGGGCCCACCCCCTCAGTCCCTTCCCTGCACCCCTCAGCGCCCTCCCTGCACCCCTCAGCGCCCTCCCTGCACCCCTCAGCGCCCTCCCTGCACCCCTCAGCCCCCTCCCTGCAGCCCTCAGTCCCCTCCCTGCAGCCCTCAGCCCCCTCCCTGCACCCCTCAGTCCCCTTTCTGCACCCTTCAGCGTCCTCCCTGCACCCCTCAGTGCCCTCCCTGCACCCCTCAGTCCCCTCCCTGCACCCCTCAGC
>NW_006399822.1:717207-738318 GCF_000299155.1 Elephantulus edwardii
GCCCCCTCCCTGCAGCCCTCCAAGCCTCCATAAAGACACACACACCTCCCGCTGCACAAATGGATCCACTTGCAAACATCTTTACTATGAGGTGGAGCTTGTTTTTTAAAAGTGCAAACAGTGCCTTTGAAAGGAGGGCACCCAGGAAGAGAGCCATGCAGGGTGCTCTGTGGGGGACAGTGAGGGCACAAGGGGGAGAGGGCCTGTGGAACACGTGTCAGTGGTGCCTAGAGGACGTGGGACAAGGACTGCAGAGAGGGCATATGTGTCCACTGGCACAGCTGCAGCTGGGCTTCTCATACTCCACCTGCACTGTTCATTCTATACTATTAATGGGAGTAGTAAGGAGCGCTGGTGGCCTAGTGTTAAGATGCTGCACTGCAATCCCGAAGGCGCACAGTTTAAATCCACCAGCTGCTCCAAAGAACAAAAATGGGCAATCTCCTGTATGATTCACTACCTCTGAAAACCCACTGAGGGTCAGCTACAGGTCGGTTCCCACTCAACGGTACACAACAACAACAGTGGGAGCAGTACTTAAAGGAAAGGAAGCCACGAAACCACTCACGATCTCGCCGAGCCCAGCGCCCCAGCCGCCCTCAGCTCCCCTGCCATCCCCGGAGCCCAGCGTGCTGGCTGCCCTCACCTCTCCTGCCACCCGACACGTACCTGGGTGGTCAGGACTCAGGTCTTCCACGGCAATCTGGACCACGTCCGCCAGGTCCTGTTCTGACATCATCCAGAACACTCAAGCAGGGCCAACCCAGAGCAGGAGAAGGCCCACAGGGATGGAGCTCCACGCCTGCGAGACGAAGCTGGGACACAAGGGGCAATGAGTGGGTGTGGTGGACGCCAGCGAGGGGCTGTCCCCCCTCCACCCCCGCCACTGAGAGGCGTGGTCTGCAAGGACTGAGGGGCAGCTCACCAGCCCCATTCATCAGACAGCCTTCTCCTTCCAACCACGTCAGTCCAGAGCCCTGACTGCAGTGGGTCCTGCTGCCTCTCAAGCATGATGTGCATTGATGATGCACCCCAAAGGGGTCCCCATTGCAGTACACGCTCTGCCCAGCACCCCTGAAGGCCCAGCAGAGGCAGCACCCCAGAGTACGAAACCACAAGGTGTGAGAAAACAAGGTCCACGTGTATTCCCCCTCCTGCCAGAACCGGGCCCACTTGAGGGCTTGCTGGCCAGGACCCAGGCCCTGAAGAGGGAGGGTCAGTAGTGCTGGGACAGTGGAGCTGGACCAAGAGGAAAGAATCACCAGGCTGTCCCGGCTTACTGACTCCTTCCTGTGAAGGGAAGCCACTGGGTCTTGGCCAGCATGGGCTTCAGACCCGACTGTCCACTCTGCAGCCCGGCCACCATCACCTCGTCCTCAGGGTCCAGAGAAGAGTCTGCTGCTCAGAGACAAGGGGAGATGACGTGGATGCTCGAGGCCTCCTCCTGACAGCTGAGAGGCTGGGGAAGAGCCGAGCTCCCACCACACCGAGTGACCCTGCAGCCAGGACAGGGCTCCCAGTGACAGTCTGAAGGAAGACTCCACGCCAGACGACAAGGAAAGTGGGCCAGTGGATGCACCAAGCTGCCATTTTGGCAAATTCAACTTGCCATTTCTCCGGGGTCTCAGGTACAGGTTAGTTTTAATAGTGAACCAGCTAGCTGTAGCTTCCTCACCAGAACTTCTCCCTCAGAGCCCAACCCTCAGCCAGGACACACATGAGAAGAGCCAGCCGAGCTGGGGACCAGGGCTGGTGGGCCTGATGGTGCCCACTCCAACAAGACGGAAAGATCCAGATGCTGCCAGAGCCAAGGGGCTGGGAGTGGCGAGCTGCCGGACTGTGTGCATGACTTGGTCCTGGATCTGCCTTCTAATTCCTGCACACATGTGGCTCCATGTCCCTGGGCCATGGACAAACCCAAGCCACGTGAGGCAGGTGCTGGTTTTTCACATTCATGGCCACTGAGTAGGGACAACTCGTTCCTGACCCTCCAGTGTGTTTCCAGAGGCTGTACACTGCACAGGAGGAGACTGCCCATTTTCACCCCCTGGAACACTAGCGGATTCAAACCACCTACCTTTGGGTTGGCAGGGCATCTCCTTAGCTCTAGGCCACCGGGACTTTTCTACAACCATGCATTAGGTCAACTATAGCAAATGATGACCATTTGACCATCCTGAGGTCAGCTGAAGGCCAGCTCAGCACCCGGGTGTATGCATGTGCCCACATTGTTGGGCCCTTGAGTCCACCAGGGCACAAGAGCTGCCCTCCCTGGCCTGCCTACAGCTGGCCCCAGACCACGCGCCCTGCCCACGTCAGCTGCCTCGTCTGGCCGTGATTGAGAGCCTGGCCATTCTGCAAGGACAGACACAGCTGCTCCGAGTCCACCATGTCCCTGCGCAGAGGGTACACTCTCCTGCAGTCCACCCCCACTGGCCATCTTCCTCTCGGTCTCCCAGTATGCGACCGCACGCTGCTGCCTCCTCCGCATGCCACCTCTGCTCCCCTCCAGACTCCATCCACAGTAACGAGGGGGAGAGGACTAAAATGTCTAAGTGACTGGTCAAAACCAAAACCTTAGCACATTAATAGTGTCTAGTTATATCTCCTGAGAAGCTAGAAGGCAGGGGTTCTCTTTGACATTTGGTTTCAGGCCCCCCCACTCTCTCCCCTTAGGAACTAGTGAACTCCTCCAAGACCTTGTGTCTATGTGTGTTCTTAAAGCTATCGGTATTTAACATACTGAAATCCGAACACGAAATGTTTGAATATTCCTTTATTGTAAACTGTCAAACAACCGCCTTTCCTGGGCACCGTTCAGCTCCTCTGGCGTGGGGCAGAGGAGACGGCTCTACTCGAGACAGTAAGCCGTACACTCCGCACCCTCCTCTCGTTCCTGCCTCTCCTTCCTGTTACGCCAAGTGAACAGAGATCAGACAGCAGTAAAAAAACGCCCATCCCGGCAGTTCCTCCCCCCACCCACCACATCGGTCTCTCTCCAGACCAAGGGGTCCGGCCCGGGAGCCCCTTTAATAAAGCTTCTTTAGCTTGCTTGCTTTCTCTGGTCCCTTCCTTGGGTCCTTGGCCTTACGTCCAGTTCGAAGACCTAACATCTTGGTACATAAAACCTGGGCGAGGAGTTGAGGCGTGTTGCGCCCCCCACCCCCCCCCTTGAACCTACCAGCTCGCACGGTGTGAAGACATCCAACAGTAACGTAATGGAAATGGTCCCGTTCTGTGTGTATGCCTGCTGACCGAGTGCTTTGAGGGCTTGTGCAGAGGCTCCACAGCGGACAATACTCTTGAAGCCACAGAGTTTGACTGCGTCCCCACCCACGGTTCCATGATGTCATACAGCTTAGTGGTGATTTGGGGGATCCTCTAGGGAGCCCAACTGGGCCTGGGCTTGATTTGGGCACACCTATCGCCAAGACACACTTTTACCCCGCAAGGGGCACGGCCGAGGGACACTTGCATGGACTGAGGGGACAGACCCTCTGTTGTCTATTTCCATCCATTTTGTGTTTATGTCTGGTCATCAAGTGTCCACTTTCCCTGAATCCTCATTCTTCCAGTTCACTGCTACCTCCATTCTGGAAGAGTCCTTGCTGGAAGTTATCTGGCGCCTCTTCCCATCGAGAACTTTGCCCCTATTCTTATGACTTCTGTCTCTCCCTAATCTCCCGACTTTCTGCCTCTACACTCTCAGACTCCTTTTCTGACTCGAAAAGACTTTTCTCCTTCAGAAAGGCCTATATGGTCATAAAATTTTCCAGGCACTGTTCTGAACAGTCACCAAGTATTTTTCAGACTCCTTTTCTGACTTCTCTCTCTCCCTTAACAAGGCCCATTTGGCCATAAAATTTCCCAGGCACTGTTCAGAACAGTCGCCAGGCATTTTCTCAGACTTCTTTCCTGACTTCTCTCTCCCTCAGAAAGGCCCATTTGCTCATAAAATTTCCTAAGCACTGTTTGGAACAATCCCCAGGCATTTTGTCTCCATGCAATTTTAAATCCCTTGGGACTCAGGTCTGGCCACACTGGACTCCCGTCTGCACATATATCCAATATTTTAAACATTCCTGCGTCGAAAATCCACCCAAGCGCCAGGCGCTTCCAGGCTACTGACTGCAACAGGGGACACCCACGCCATCTCTTAGCCTTTCTCAGAATCTGAGGGCTTTCGGCTTTCAGAGGATGCTCTGAAATCTCAGCTGCCCTCACCCACAGATCTGAACACCATGGGTAGCCAAACGTATAAACCCCAAGAGACAGCCCCTTGGGGTACCTCCTTTCAAATCTTTTAAACTTGGGCCTGGCTGAGGACCTCTGTCCCAAGAGACTAATCTTGTACTGTAATCAGGCATGGTCACAATACCAGATAGATAGTAACTCTCGATGGCCTAAAAATGGGACTTTTCATTTAATACCCTTCGAGATCTTGACAATTTCTGCCAATAGACTCAAAGATGGTCAGAAACCCTATCTAAGCTATTTTCACTCCCATCTCTCTGTAAAGCCTGCCAACCTGTACAAGTTCTCTTACTCCCTGTAGCTTTTAGTATTTGCTTTTATTTCCTTATTTTGATACCTTTTCCAATTAGCCTATCTTTAAAAAGTACTGTTCTTCCATGATTTAAAATTGTAAGAACATGTGTATTTATATGTTTAAATCATATTAACTTTACCAAGTGAAACCAAGCCATACTGTTTTCTGAGCCAATTAAGAATATTGTAGTTATTAAAAAATGTAGCATTTTGGGGTAGTGAACACACTTGGAATAACTTGGTGTATCTAGACTACTGAACAAAAACCACTTTGAGAATAAACGTTGGAAGTTTTACATAGTATGAGATTCAAGAGGGAAAACAAAATAACTGCTAATAAGTATGTGTGTTTTTGTTTAAGAGGGAAAATGAAAGTAGTTTTGTTTTAAAGTAAAACGTCTGCTTCTGTCAGAATAGAAAAGATATTAAGAGCTAAATTTGAAAGTGTGTAGTAAGTTGTAGGATTGAGGAGAAGTGAATTTTATTTGCTTTAGTTTATAATACCTGCCAATAATGTGTTTGAAAAGAAACAATGAAATGTTTTAAATTTTTTTATACTACATCAATTGTAGATTTATTAAGATGGGAAAAAGACTGATTTTACAACTGCAAAATGTTACATGAGCGATATGCTGGCCTCTTCCAGACACAGCCTAAAACTGCGGCCTAAATTTTTAACTAACCTTCCAGTTAAAAAAGAATCTTCTGAAACTAAAACATCACCTTCCTTTTTCAACCCTAATCCTCAGATAAAACATCGTCTCCTTTTTCTGACCCCACCCAGTAAATAACCCCACATACCATCCTCCCCCAGTTCCCATACCAAATACCACAGATAAAGGAATCAAACTCCTCCGCCCCTCCCTTCCCTCCTCCCAACTGGCCCCTACCCCATTCCAGCACATTACCCTCTATCAAAACTCCAATCCCTATAAAGTATAAATTCTATTCAACAACACCCTTCTTTCTCTTTCTTTTACTAAAAAAGTTTAAGAATTTTCCTTTTTTCCTTAAAGCATTTCCCAGTTCAGAAATAAAAAATTTTCAAATTTATCTCTTCTTTTTTAAGTTTAATATAGTACTAGTTTAAAGCTCATACATTTTGTATCTTTAAAAATTATCAATTAAAAAACTGAACTTAAAAAATAGCTGCTAAAAGTTATATACAAACTTGTCTCATTAGAATATATGCTGCCAGTAGAAAGGATTTGCTGTTTTCTGAACACTATGAGTCATTCTGTCTTGATTTTTAGCAACCTTCTTTCCCTCTGCCAACTTACTATTGCAGACAAAAAAACCCAACTCTGTACAATTACCTACCTCCCCAGCAAAGGCCACTGTCCTAGCTACTCATTGTATTACTCAATCAGCCTCTGATATGAAAAAGAAACTCAAAAAGGCTGAAGATGGCCCCAAAACACCAGTTCAAGATTTTGTATAAACATGGCCTTTAAAGTTTTTTATGCCTGAGAGTAACAGGCAGAAGCTGATAAGGAGACTCATGTCCCTCAGAAAGCAAACCTGCAGACTCAAGCCCTGATAGTCAGAAAACACCTCCTCATTCAAGCAGCTAGTTACCTCCTGGTGCATGCTTCAGGTGTGGCATGCTTCAGGTGTGGCAAAGAGAGGCACTGGGATAACTGCTGCCTTAACCTCAACCTCTGACATGGCCTTGTTCTATCTGTGGGACACAGGACCACTGGAAGGCCAACTGCCCTTTGACATCCGACCACAGTAGGGTAGCCCCTCCACCAAACCTTGTCCCATTCCCAGCTGACCTCTTAGGCCTGGCCGCAGAAGACTGAAGATGCCCAGGTTCAACAACCCCCGATCACTGCTGCCATGGCCAGGGTAACCCTTCAGGTAGCAGGTAAGCCAGTTTCCTTTCTGACTAACACAGGGCTACCTTCTAAGTGCTCCCCTCCCTTCTTGGGTTCTGTTTTCCCTTCCCAGGTCTCAATAATGAGGATTGATGGTCTCCTTTCTAAACCTTTTACCACTCAACCCCTTCTCATTACCTTCGACAAACCCTTTCCTTTCTATTTATCCCTACATGCCCAACTCCACTGCTGGGAAGAGACCGACCTCCTGTCTAAACTTGAAGCTGTGATTCACTAGGAGTCAAGCTCTTGTATGACCTCTGAAAGTTACCATTAGGCAACCTATGCTGCAGTTGCCATGAACAGTGAGGAATGTAGCAACTTACTTCCAATTTCCTTAGCCCTTATCCAAGCATCACCTCGTTCACCATTCCTTCTGAGCCCCTTTGAGCTGATGTACAGCCGACCATTTTTTGCTGAACCATAACCAACCCTCTGAACCTCCTCCTTTAACATCATGTTGTTTTGTGTCGCCAAGTCGCTTGCGACTCTCAGCGACCCTATGTACAACAGCCCTAAACTCTTCTCTGTCCTGTGCCAATCGCACCATCTCTGACACAGTCATTCCCACAACTCCACTCACAGAATCGATCCATCTTATCAAGATGTCCCAAGCATGATGTTCCTCTCCAAGGACCTGTCCCTCCCTGCAACGTGTCCAAAGTATGTTAGACGGAGCCTCAGAATCCTTGCCTCCAAGGAGCATCCTCGTTTGACCCTTTCCAGGATGAATCTGTTTGTTTTCCTAGCAGTCCATGGTACCCTCAGTACTCTTCTCCAGCACCACAGCTCAAAGGCATCAATTCTCCTTCTATCCTCCCTAGTCATTGTCCAAGTTTCTGATGCACAACAAGTTATAGCAAAGACCATGGCCTGTATCAGACGCACCTTAGTCTCCAGAGAGACACCATTGCTCTTCAGTACTTTGGAGAGGTCCCTAACAGCAGACTTTCCCATGGCAATACGACTTCTAATTTCCTGGCTACTGGTGCCAAGAATGTTGACTACCTTCCTTATTTTTCCCTCCTTAGACAATTACTCCAGGAACATGCAAACCTCTGCATACCCAAACCCTTGCGTGAAAGTCTAGACCAGACAGCTGGGGTCACCCCAGGAGACTCAGTCCTCATCAAACAGCATGCAACTAAACCTCTTCAACGATGCTGGGACGAACCTTATACAGTCATCCTGACCACCCCCACCACAGTTAAGGTCATAGGTAACCCCCATTGGCACCACCTCTCCCTGGTTAAACATGCCCCTCTCACTGAGCAGGTCTCCTACATCTCTCAAATGGTGGGTCCCACTAGTCTTCGCCTCACTTGGCACCCAAGTCCTAGGTAGTTCTTATATGTGGCATTTCAAACTAAGAGAAACATAAACCATGATAAATATCCACAGGGCCACATGCTATGCAGTCCTCGACCTGGGTCCAAGTTATTCAGAGCACCTTGTTATTTCTCAACCCAAGTCAGGTGGTGGCCAGTCTTTCTCTTTCCCATTGTTTCTTCCTGTGTGCCTCCACAAAACAGCCTTTGCTAGCTGCAGTACCAGTCGATTTCTCCAGACCACACTCTACCCAAGCACCTCAAACCTCTGCCTCCCCAAACTGAATACTCCACCACTCTAGAACCTGTTCCCCTTTGGGAGCCGGAATGTGACCAACAGACAGAGCACTCTCGTGTCTGCTATACAACTTCCCCACTCATGCCACCAGTAATAGAGCATGGCAGCTGTGTGAGAAATGTTAACACAAGCACACATACTATAGCCGAACCTGGACATTATTTTTGGTGTAATGGGACTCTACACAAATGCATAAATCCCACCACCAAAGGGCCCTGTTTCCCTGTAACAGCTGTACCCCAACTTACCCTGTACAGTGAATCTGAGCTAATTTGGCTCCTGCCTGCTCCTCGAGTAGCATTTCTCGCAATCACGGTTGGACACAGCCTAGCCTTAGCTGTAGCTGCCAGAAGCATGGCAGGAGGAGCTCTCAGTCATAGTATTATTTCTGCCCAGAATTTTGAGGACTGCTTACAGCTAGCTCTAGAGACAACACTGGCCTCCCTAGTCTCCCTCCAGCATCGGCTGACATCACTGACACAGGTCGCCCTTCAAAATCAGAGAGCTCCAGATCTCCTGACTGCAGAGAAAGGGAACACCTGTTTGTTCTTGAGAGAGGAATGTTGCTACTATATGAATCAGGACTAGTAGAAGAAAATGTCTCTAAACTAACAAAGTTAGCCGAAGAGTTAAAAAACAGGAGAAAGACCACAAGCTTCATCTCAAATTGGCTTGAGAACCCACTTCTAGCCTGGGTTCTTCCTTTTTTAGGACCAATAATAATCCTAAGCATATTGTTACTAATTGTACCCTGCCATTTTAAATTCTTACTTCACAGGATAAAAGAAATGACCAACTTAATGGTGAACCAGCTGCTATTATAGCCACATTCTGCCCTGGCTACTGATCCTGGACCATCCCAATCCAGCCTCTGAGCCCCAGATCTTGGCCCCTGTTTAACAGAAAGTAGCCAGAGAGAATACGTCACCCTAAAGCTGGGCTGTCAAGCCCGGATCAAGGTCAAAGGGAGAACAAAGGATTCAAGGAATATCCACATGTCAACAAAGGGAGTAAACTACCATGGAGTGCCCCGCTCTTCCCTCCCTAGACCACTCACCTGGCTAAAGCACAATGGAATGTCCCTCCCTCCCTTCCCTCCCTAAAGACTCTTAATACAAAAACCCTGCCCTAATCAATCTTAGGGCATGGTCGCCCCCTCACCTGTCTCTCTCCAGACCAAGGGATGCCGCCCAAGAGCCCCCTTAATAAAGCTTCTTTAGCGTAAAAAAAAAAAAAATAAAAGCCCACCCCTTACATATCAACATGCAAAACGTATTTTATGAAAATTAACGTCTTGTAAAAACAACAAAAATTAGTGACAAGGTTCCTAACTGGTTCTTCATGGCATATGATGTTAAACTGTAATGGACAAAACGTAAAATGTGGGTAAACAAGAATAACCAGAAAGGGAAAAATTAGAGGTTGATACTCTCTTAGAAACAGAGCAGGGTTCAGAGCTGTTGTACATATGATCGCTATGAGTCACAAGTGACTCGACAGCACATAACAATAACAACCACAACAACTCTCTTAAAAACTTAATTTCTTAGAAAATAAACCTCTTGTGGCAAGAAGCTGTGCTGCAATCCCAAAAGCGCGTGGTTTGAATCCACCAGATTCTTCACTGGAGAGGGAGGGGCAATCTCCTCCTGTGCCAGTCGGATACGACTCAATGGTACACAAGAAGTTTAAAAAAAAAAAGAAACCTCTTAAACAGCAGAGTCAGAAACGGTGGTGCCTGGCTCAAAAATGGTGGCCAACCACACAGCTTTAAATGTATCACTCTCCAGAGTCCTTGAACAATCCAGCATCCAAAACCAGGTTCCTGAAAGGACTCCTACACCTCTTCTACCATTCTAGAGCTTTGGTTCTAATTCTGGTTGTAACTGTTCCCATTTTACAAACCTCTTTTAATGCTAAACTGGGTTCTCAAAGTTGCATCCCAAGTCACTCCAATTCAGTTTAGGTTGACAGAAAACCCCAAATCTTAGAAATCCAGCTGGAAAAGCAGCTTGTTTGTTTTAAAAAGGAACATTTTAACAGGCTTGTCAGAGAACTATGACAAGGGTCTAAACTACCATCCCAAAGGCATGAAGTTTGAATCCACCAGCTACTCTAAGGGGAAAAGGGGGGCAGTCTCCTCCTGTATGACTTGGATCGTACTCGACGGCACACAGCAACATCTTGGTTATTCTTTACTATTACACCAGAACTCAACAGTGTTTATGTTTCCTTAAAAGTTCATTTTTAAGACCAATGTGGGGTCTTGAAACCATGAAGATGAACTTTTTTACTTCACATACTTTACAACATAATGGTATATCTTCACTTCACATGACTCTTTTGTCCAAGCATGATTTTTGTTCATTAACATTTTATTGTGATTTGAGTAAGTTTACAAACCAAGTTAGTTTTCTAATCACTCATATACCTTATGTTACATAACATTAATTATAATATTCACATCATAACTGCTCTGATCCACTTCCTCTTGTGTTTCTCGGCCCTTTTTCCCCTCTCTCCTCCTGCCTTCTGACCTCTGCCTCCAGGCAAAAAACCAAACAGAGACCTGCCCTTGATCAGTAGAGGCCATGAGACTGGAGGAAAAACATGGGCAGTGTCTTCGGTGGCACTGGTAAGTGTCTTTGGTATAGTTATGTAAGAAGATGTCCCCATTTATCAGGATATGAACACTCATACTTTTAGGGGTGAAATAGGGTGAATTTACATTAAAATACAACCCAAGTACACTCACACACTCATACAAAGCAATGTGACAAAACACCAACCATCTGTGAGTCTACAAGAAGGACACACAGCTTTGTGTTCATTACCCTCGTTACAACTTCTTCCTAGGTTTAAAATGCATTAAAAATAAGAACAAAGGGGCTGGGGATAGCAAAGAAGCCGTGACACAGTAAAATCACAGTTGCTGACCAGTCCGGTGGGGCCTGGAGATCAGGAATTATGTCAGGGACCATAGCACCATCTCAAAGCAGGGAAACTGATCCTAACTTAGCAATTTATCCATCCTATCTTTGCAAATGTCAAATTACTGCAGAATAAAAGGGTTTACGATATTTTTAAACGTATGAAAAAACAGCTGTGCTGCAGTGACCTATCAGAGTGAGCTCTTCTAAGCCACTGTCTTTGTCACTTTCACCACATGGCATCCAGTCAGAGGCTCCAACAGGTAGGGACCATCCTTTATGTTTCTGAGGCTGTGAGTCAGAACAGAAGTCCATCACTCATTCTCCCTCCGAGTGGCTGCCGGATTTGAAACTTCTGCGGATGTGAAGTCAGGATCAGCAGTACAATTTGTTAACGACTCCAGCGCCCCAAGCACCTTTGGCTGGTGGTGGTTGCCTACAACTCACAGCGACCCTCTGAACAACGGATCTGAACTCTGCCCTATCCTGTGCCATCCCGGCCCTCTATGGCACTCTCGAGCCCACCATTATAGTCACTGCACCCATCACTCTTGTTGAGGGTCGTTCTCTCCTTTACTGACCCTCCACTTTTTCAAGGACTCCCCTCTCACTAACATGCCCACTATCCTTGCCTCTAAGGAGCACACTGGCTGTACCTTTTCCAAGACATGTCCATCCTTCTGGCGGTCCACAGGATGGTCAGCCCTCTTCTCCAACACCTCAATTAAAAGGTATGACTTCTGGCATCCTTATTCACTGTCCAACTTTCTGCTGTGTAGCAAGTACTTGAAAAAATGATGGTTTAGATCAGATGCACTGCGGTCTTCAAACGGACCTTGTTCTTCAGCACTCTGGAGAGACTCTTGACAGCAGACTTTCCCAATGCAATACGTCTTTTGATTTCCTGGTTACTGGTGCCAAGAGTGTGGATTTGCAAATCCAAGCAAAATTAAGTTACTGACGATTTTTCTATCTTCTCTATATATCATGATGTTGTCTACTGATCTAGTGGTGAGAATTTTTGCTTTGCTTTCTTGATGCTGAGTTGTAACTCAAATTGAAGGCTGCAGTCTTTTGACGCTCAGCAAGAAGCATTTCAAGTCCCCCTCACTTTCAGCAAACAAGGAAGGTGTTGTGTCACCTGCATAAGATAGGTTGCTGATGCCACTCTTCATATACTCTAGCTTCTCAAATGATTTGTTCTGCATATACATCGAATCGCTTTGGAGAAAGGATACAACCCTGATACACATGTTCCTTCATTTAAAACATACAGTGTCCCATGCTCTGTTCAGACAACAGCTTCTTGGTCCAAGTTTTGCACGAGCACAATTAAGTGTTCTGGAATTCCTATTCTTCTCAATGTCAGCCATAATTTGTTATGATTCAGTCAAAAGCCTACCCATAATTAATAAAATACAAATAGATACCCTTCTGGTATTCTCTGCTTTCAGCCAAAATCCTTGTTATATCAGCAATGATGGTCCCTCATACCACAGCTTCTTCTAAATCCAGCCTAAATTTCTGGCACTTGTCAATGTACTGTTTCAGCCATTTTTTAAAGGTCTTCAGCAAGATTTCACTTGCATTCGATATCTGATATTGATAATTTCCACATTCTACTGGGTTCCCTTTTACGGGAATGGGACAAATAGGATCCCTTCCCAACAGTTGGTCAGGTGATTAGTCCTCCAAATTTCCTGGCATAAACTAGTGAGCATGTCTAGGACCGCATTTGTTTGTCAAAATATGCCTCTTTGGGTAGGACCATGCAAATAAGATGATGTGTGTAACACTAAGGTGGAATCAGTCTATTTTGTTATCCTTCCTTCCTTCCAGGCTTAACCTGAGTTCATTCAGAGGTAGAAAACAGGGATCTCAACACCACCAGGGAGAACCAGAGTGCAGCTGTGTCCTCTAGACCTGAGACGGAGAGTTTTAACATGAGGACAGGATTCAGGACTGTGTAGGATGGTGCAGGGCAGCAGCAAAGGACCAGAGACCCATGTGACACAGAGCCGTGGGCTCGGGGCTCAGGAAACGAGACCCAGGGACTTCTGCCTGCCGACCCGCTCAGCTCTGGGCTGAGGCTGACCTGCACAGTCTCTGTTAGGTCTTGTGGAATAAGACTCATTGCAACCCCATAAACAATGGGTCTAAACCTTGCCTTACCCTGCGCCACCCTCTCCAGCTCTGACACGCTCCAGTCCACAGTTACAGTCACTGTGTCAATTCACCTTGTTGAAGGTCTTCCTCTCTTGCACTGAGCCTCCACCTTCCCAGCATGATGTCTTTTTTCAGGGACTGGCCCCTCCTGACACGTGAGATGACATTGCGCCATCCTTACCTCTAAGGAGCACCCTAGTTGCACTTTCTCCAAGACATGCTTCTCTGTTCTCTTGGCAGTCCATTGGATATTCTGCTCTTCTCTCACACAACTAATTCGAAGGCCTCAACTCCCCTCTGTCATCCTTAGTCACTGACCCACTGTCAGATGCACAGAGCACCTCACTCTTCAGGCTGGTAACTGTTCTTCACCACTTTGGTCAAGTCTGGGACAGCACGTTTCCCCAAGCCAACAGGCCTTTGACTTATTCACTGCTCATAACAATGCTGTGATTGTGGAGGCAAGTCAGAGGAAACTGCGACTATTTCAATCTTGTCTCCGTCTATCCTGCTGCTTACTGGTCCACTGGTCACGATCTCGGCCTTCTTCATGCTGAAATGGAATCCATCTTGACAGTAGTCCTTGATCTTCTGCAGCAAGTGTTTCAAGTCCTCTTCACTGCCAGCAAGCAAGACTCTGTCACCTATGTAACCCAGGGCAATTACACAAATTTGACTGAGCTACAGGGTCTTTGGGAGCACTTGGCCTTCTGGTGAGATGTGCAGCCAAACCCAGACGCATGCAGTTCAAATCCACCAGCTTCTCTGCGGGAGATAGATGGGCAGCCTCCTCTCATGCAATTTACTGCTTCTGAAAAGCTGCTGGAGGGTCGGCTATGAGTGAGTTCTGACTCGCTGGCACATAACAACAAAGGATCTTCAGGGAGCTCGGGGGAGTGGTCCCTGGGGAGCTGCACTAACCGAGCCCCCAGTGCATCCTCAGCAGATACATGAGCACTCTCTTGTGCATGACTCACTTCCAGCTCAGCGGCAACCATTCTGAGTCCTCACATGTAAGGATGTCCGGAATATTGGCCCTAAGCCTCAAGGCCAAGGGACAGCAAGGCCTGACGGGAGCACGCCTGAGCAGAAGCGGCCTGATAGGAGCTGCGTCCATACACAAACGGTAACCTGGCCCTGCCCAGGAAAACCCACCACCGGGAGCGCTGACTGCGAGCTCTGTGCGGCCCCTGCACCAACAGCCACAGGCAGCAGAGAGGCGGGGAGAGCCACGCGAGGGCGGCTGGCCATGGAGAACAGCTGGTGATGGAACCATCGGCACGTGTGGAGTGTGGGCCCCATCGACCTCACAGACATCAACCTTCTGCACCTGACGCTGCTAACAGAGAGCTCCCTGTTATGAAGCTGGTGAGGTCAGAGGTGGCCGCCCCCACAGCCACAGCACTGTTTTTACAACAGTACCCCCCTCCAGTGCACAGTCCACTGGTTTATGTACTGTCTTTCTGAACCTGAACAGTGGAGCAGAGCTGGGCTGCAGAGACCACTCCACCCCTGGTCCTTTGCTGAAGCCTTTGCTGACCACTCGCCTGGGCATCTGTGATGCGTCCATGAACTCACCAAAGTTTCACCACCCCTGCAGTCTATCTTCTGGAATTTCCCAGTATGCCCCAGTCACCACAGAAGTCCTGCAGAGACCCTCTCCTCTGGGCGTCTGCTCAGAGACTCCACTTCCTCAGACCACAAACAAGGAGACACCAACAGCAGACAAGGGTCCAGTGCCATCCCACTGCTCCCCCGCCCCCGGTGAGACTCCTGTGGGCTCTTTGTGTCACTCTCACCATGGAAGTGGGCAGTCAAAATCTATTGCATCAAACTGGACAATTATTGACTATCTCTACACATGACCAGTCCCCACCCAAAAACTCAAGTCCACTAGCTTCACACCGATCCCATGTCCGGAGACTCTCCACCCGCGTTCTGAGGCTGTAAATCCTAACAGGAAGAAACGACTTCACCTTTCTCCAGAGTGGCCACTGGGTCTGAGCGCCAACCTTTGGGTCTGTAGCCCTGCACTTAAGCCACTGCCCACCAGGCCCCACTGTGAGCCTTACAAAGGTGAGCAAGCTAGCAATCATAGTCACCTTCTCTTTGGGACATGCTTTCTGCCAAGGACATATTCACAGTGCTAAAGAACAAGGATGTCATTCTGAACATGGAGGTGCCTCTGACCATGGCCTTTCCAATCACCTCACGTGCACGGCCCAGTTGGATCATGACTGCAGATGACCTCAGAAGACCTGGTGGCTTTGGGATGTGGTGCTGGGGAAGAGCACGGAGTGCACCCACTCCTCCCTCTTACCACCCACCAGGTGGGTCGCTCCACGGCAGCCTCACAGGGGGAGCGGCCCATCTTCCACACTCACGGCAGCCGGGGGCGTTGAACCACCTGAAACTGGTGGTTCACATTACAGAGCTCCAAGGGTCGCAAGCCTAGATCCAGAGCTCTCCCTAGACACAAGGAGGCAAGAGGGCGTCTCCCAAACCCTGGGTGTGTTACCAGGAAGCGCAGTCCCTGGAGAGAGGCCCTATGCGTGGTAGAAGGCAGCCCAGCAGCAGGGCTCGTGGATGGGGCAGGGCCCAGCGGGGTTTCCCTGTCTACATGCTGCTCTGCTATGAGAACCCAGGAGAAACCAGGCAGTCAGAGATTCACTGCCTTAGGAACCCTGGGGACATTCTTCTCTGTCCTGGGAGGTCACTGTGGGTGTGGAATCGCCCTAGGAAACACACTGGGTCACAAAGCAGACAGTTCAGAGGCACTAGCCCCTCCTCAGGAAAAGCCATGGCCTGGGGAACCCGAGGGTGGGCTCCCCCGTCCCACAGCGTCGCTGTGACCAGGAATCAACGCAATAGCAGCGTGACGTGGCTAGAGTCCAGGGGGCATGAAGAGCTCAGCTCTACTGAAAGGTTCAAGTGCACCCACAGTGTATCCAGGAGCAACATTCTGCTGTTCACTTGAGGGAAACCTGCCTGGTGGAGCACACCTCTACGCCGGTGTCATGAGCGGGCACCAAAACCAGTTTATCTGCATGGCTAAGAGGGGCTCGTCTGGCCAGAGGTGCCCAGGAGTGGACCCTAAAGCCTGAGCAGGCTGCGCCAGGGTCAGCCTTCCTCGTCTGTGGGAGTCCCCGCCCCCAGCTGAGCACCAGGTGCAGCCCTCCGTGCAGTGGTCACCTCATAGCGCCCAACAGCAGCAGGACAGCAGGACTGGGACTTTCTGTGCGTGCAGCCCTCTGGGATGTGCTGACCACGACCAGCCATGCTCTTGCTCTCCTCTGAGCTGAGCGTGAAGGTGCAACAGAGGCAGCAAGGACACCCACAAGTCCTGTAAGCTGAGGGAACATTCCAGAAGACTCCTGAGGACCACTTCATGGCCAGGTGACACGAGAAGCAGCAGCAGAGATCTTGATTTCGCCCTGGTGCTTCCCACTCCCGCTGAGCTGACTCCTGGTGGCCTCTCCCCAGGAACTGGCCATGTCCTTCTCCCACACAGCAGCCGGGGGACCCAGACACCAGCCTTCCACGAGTGTTCACCATCACGGAGACCCTGAGCAGACCACTTCCCCCAAAAGAAGGTGTCGTTCTTTGCCACGTGGAGAAGCTTATCTTCCAGCTTTAAGGTGTAATGTATGTGAGATGCAGGAACCGGCTAGTGAGGTCCCATATTGTACCATCACTTACAGTGCCAAGGGCCAGGGCGCAGACTAGGCGGTGATGGAAATGACAGCACCACCACGCACCCCCAACACCAGAGGCTCAAACGCCATCCAAAGACCCCCAGCCTGTGGCACTCGGCCTGCCTGGCCTGCTTTCCACCTGGCCACCCATCAAGCACACAGTGTATCACAGCCCATCTGTGCTGGGCTCAGGTGACCTGGACTGTCAGGCGACAGTGGTCAGGGCGGTGCTGAGACCATCAGCAAGATGTGCTGGTGTTTGTCAGGGATTCAGGGCTGCAGAGAATCAGTGTCTTGCTGGGCATCCCTTCATTGGGGCCGTTACTTGACCATCAACACATCTGTGCCTGGAGGCACTGACCTATGGATTGGTTAAGGGGCTTCAGCCGTGAGGTCATTATTTTCCCTCTGGAAGGTGTAAATGTTAGAGCCATAAAACAACAGACTGGAGGAGATGGGACCACTAAGTGGACATGATCTTCACAGAGGGAGCTGCAGGCGATCTATGGTGACGGATGTGAGCACGGGGACAGGGCAGTGGGCAGCACAGGCACAGGGTGGTGGGCATGAGGCGGCTATGAACCACGTGAGCTAACTAAGTCTAAACTTATTCCAAAGTAGAACAACAACCAAGCTGTGGAAGCTCACAGAGCAGGTGACACTGAGTGCTAGGGGCCCTAACTGCCACAAGGCCATGGCAAACTCGGCTACCGAAAAATCTAACCAGGTGCTCAGAGTGCGAGTCAGCCAGGCGGGGCCACCACCTGCTGCTGCAGCCCCATCCATCCCTCAGCAGGCTGACCAGTCAGCCAAGGACACGGAAACAGAATCTGTGCCACCACGCCGCCTGCCTGCGACTGGCCTCCTCTGGGGAGGCTGTGGGCCAGAGGACAGCTGCAGGCCACTGCCCTGCCTGCGGCCTGGAGGCTGGCCAAGGCCTTGGCGTCATCAGGTCACAAGAGGGCAGGAGACAGGGACACAAGCATCCCTGCCCCAGGCTGGGTGGCTGGCATAAAAACTGTGTTCCTTCGTTTGTTTGGTTTGGTTTTTTTCCCCATTCCACAAAAGTCATTTTTAACAGGGCTTCAAACTGGCCCTTCCCGGTTGAGTCACGGCAGACAAAGGGAAATGAAGAGACGAATTTGTAAAATGTGGGTAACCAGAAAAAAAGACTAACTAGATACATAACTAGATACAAAAAGTGCAGGTCAAGGCCCTTGCAGTTCTTTTTAAAAGGTGCCCTCTGGTCAACTACAGCTCACAGCGACCCTCTGAGCAATAGATCTGAACCTTGTCTGGCCTGCACCCTCCTGTGCAGAGGCCACTGTCCTGGTCACCAGTCTTCCCTGCTGGCGCCCAGCCCGCTGGCTCCCCGAGTGCACACTCAGCCTCTCTCAGTCCCCGACTGCACAGCTTCAGCTGTGCTACTTCTTGTTATTTCTGCTCCATCCAAACGTCTAAAATCTGGGCCCATTCTGACTTCATTTTGCCAGCTGAACAGAACTGGTGTGAACCAGTTAGAGGCCCAAGTTTCTGATACAGTCAGTACAAGCTCCAAGAAAGGGGCAGGCAAGAGTTTACTGGGATGTGGAGGGCTGTCGGCCAAGTCCAAGAGGAATGGTTCAACCCCTGAAAGACTCAAAGGGTCAGCAGCTGATGACCCCACACACAGGGCCACAGGGCCAAGACAGATGAGCCTGAAAGCTTTGAGCAGCCCCCAAGCAAAGCTGCAGAGGGTCTTCGTTTAAAGTGGAAATGCAGAGTATACAACTGCCACTTAGCATCCAGGCTCCAGCTCCGTGAGGAGCCCACCCCACCCCCCAAGCCAACAGGTAGTGTGCCTCTTCATGTCTTGAGCCTGGACAGCAACAATCAACATTCAGGAGACTTTTTCACACAAGAGGAAGAAAGAAATATGACACCAGGAATAAAGGAAATGGTAAGAAGGAGGGTGAAAGGAGTCCTGAAATTCAGGCCTGCCTCATGGAGAGAAGCCTTGCGTCAACAGTAGAAACTGCTATGAAAGCCGACTGAAACACGACGGTCTAAATCAAATTTGTAGTCTCAGAAGGGGAAGCAAAGCTCTCCCAAAAATGAGAATGAATGCATCACAGCAGAGGCCCTCAGTCAGAGTCCGTCCCCACTGCTGGGAACTCCTGAGAGCAGACGAGAATGTGAGCAAGTCTCCAGCGACGAGACAAGAGAACATCTCAGAGCGAGGACAGGCCTTGAACCCAGTGTGTTTACAGCGAGCGCCCTCAGGGAGCCTCGTAAAGAGCCCCCCAAAAACCACTCCGGCGGGCTTCCCATTCGATGACTGGTATCCCAATGGCATCAGATGCCTAGAGCACAAGAAGGAAAAGCCAGGATGCTGGCCGGGGCATCTGGAGCCACAGCCATGCCTGCTCTGGAAGAGGGCAAGGGCTGGAGAGGCCTGGTGGACACTACCCTCCAGAATTTAAAACCAAGGGACGAAGGAGTGCTGGACAGCGAAGACCACAGCAGAGGAAGAGACGGAAAAACAAGCAAGGACTCACCCCACGGGGACACTATCTGCACAAGCATTACCAGGAGGGAGTGGAAAGGGGGAGATGGCGTGTGGAAAGCATTGAGGTGCGGGGCTGAGCGGGCAGCAGTGCTGCTGTGTCAGGGAAACCTTGCGTTTACTGGGCACTGTTACAGGGTAAAGGCCTTGGACACAAGTGTGTGTGTACTGTGTACAGTACAGACTTCACACCCACTCAGTACAGTCCTGGTCCGGCGGCCACCTCCTCACCTATAAACCCATGTGATGAGACCCATGGGCACCGGACTGCAGCCCTCACACACAGCACAAGGCCCAGAAAGGGCAGCTGTCGCCACTAGACCCCTGCACATCCCAAGAAGTCTGGGGATTCAGTGCCCAGCCATGGGGAACTGGAGCGATCTGTGCTGCGGAATGACCTTGACAGGCACCTCTGGTGATCCACTCCCAGGGCCAGGGACGGTCCTAAAGACAAAGGCCAGACCTACTTCCCTCGCTCAACCACCTTGAGTTATTTCCCTGGCTCTTGAGAACCTGGCCGTGGCGTCTCTATCACCAGGAACTGCAGATGCCTCTCATCATCCGGTCAGAGGACCCGACTGCACAGTTACAGACCAGGAAAGGCGAGGGAGCAGGGCTCCTCGTGCTGCCCGGCTCCTTCCCAGGCCGGGGCCACAAAGCCCACGGCATCAAGCCCACCCCTCCAGCACATGGCACTGTTGTACATACACAAGCTCTCTGCTAACCCGGAGGCCGCAGGTTCCAATCCACCAGGGTCCTGGTGACCTCTGAAAACCAGAGCGGTGCTGACACTTGACACATGAGGTTCCCAGTGAGCAGACAACACTCAGGCCCAGGGTCAAGGTCGCTCGAGCCCACTCTCTCCCAGAAGCTGCCCCCCCAGCCCCACCTCATTCAGAAGATTCTCTTTGTGGGGGAAGGGACGGGGAAATATCCACAGGAAAACAGACCACATTTTCAAGGAATTACATCACTGGCAGGGCAGTCAAGGTCAGCAAGCCAAGGCACGAGCTCAGTGGCCGGGTGAGCTGTTCCCGGGTCTGCACCTACGCTCACCTGGGGAGCACTAGTTAGGGAGAGGCTCCCTGCTCTGCTCCCCGGGGTGGGGGTGCCCACGCCTGCAGAGAAGGGGCTTCCACGGATTTGTCCCATCGTCCAAGAGTGTGGACTAGCTTGACCTGACTGGGCTCCTGGAGTCGGACAGGGGGGTGTTCTGCTCACGGTGGGGATGTTGGGGGGCAGGAAAACGGCCTTCGGAGCCAAATGGGGGCCTGGGGGCTCCCACGCCACACCCGCAGCAGACCACAGGCTGGGAGAGCTGACCCGGGGAATCTGAGGATGCCACCTTTACAGCCTCATCCTCCAGGCACCAGCCCCCCGCAGTGGGCTGTCACGGAGGGGCAGCGGTCAGCGGGTCAGCGGTCAGCGGACGGACCCCTGGCCCCAGGCGGCAGAGCTGCCCGGGAGGGGCTGCTAGGCCATCTCTGTAAGGCGGCCCCAGGTGGGCGCTCCACCCCGACACCTGCTCCCCGCCGACGTGGTTCCGGGACGGACACGGGTGACCAGCGAGCTGGGCCGAGCTGCCCGGCCCCGTCCGAACCTGCGCTGTGCGACCCAGGACCGTGTGCGGAGAGATCAGGCGGTCCCGGCGGTCCGGGGCCGTGCACGGAGCGGGCCAGGCGGTACCGGGTGATGGTCCCGGGCCGTGCACGGAGCGGGCC
>NW_006399822.1:738852-762915 GCF_000299155.1 Elephantulus edwardii
CCGGGCCAGGAGGTCCCGGGTGATGGTCCCGGGCCGTGCACAGAGCGGGCCAGGCGGTACCAGCGATCCCGGGCCAGGAGGTCCCGGGTGATGGTCCCGGGCCGGGCGGTCCCGGCGGCGGTACCGGGCCGAGCGCAGCGGGCAGGGCGGCGGGGACCGTTGGCGGCGGGGAGCGGATGGCGGAGCGGAGGCCGCGGCGGAGACGACGGCGGCGGGCGGGACAGGAGGGAGATCTCGCGCTCGCTCTCGCCCCGCGGGAAGGGGGAGGCGGAGACGAGACCGACTGCGGGAGCTGCAATTACCGTGTGGGCTGCGGAATTCTCGTGGTGTTTGTCGGGGAGATGCGATAATGGCGTCCGTCCTCGCGAGAGAAGCCGACGATCTGCGCAGGCGCGACGCGGCCTTCCCCGCAGCCCGCAGCCCGTGCTCTTCACGCAGGCGCAGAGGGCGCGCTGAGGGCGGGGGGCGGGGCCCGGGGGCGAGGCTGCCCGACGACTTTCCTCCCGCGCCCGGTCGCCCGCTCGGGGCGCGGGTGAGCATGCGCGGACGGCTCTCTACCGCGCGGGGATTGTGGAATCCTAGGCGTCTCTGGGACTGTGCACATGGTCATCTCATGAAAATCCACCTAAACGGAGTGCTTGAGGCCTTTATTTTCTATTCAAGAGCCTATGGATAGGAAGTAGTCCCTCGGGCAACTACATATCCCAGGGTGCCGTGCGCGAGCCCGAGCATTCTGGGACTTGTAGTCCCCCTGTCTGCCGCGTGCCTGCCGGAACTTGTAGTCTCTTCGTACTCCGGTCACCTTGTCCGCTGCCCGCGCGTGGCCTGCTGGGACTTGTAGTTGGCGGGGGAGCTGTCATGGGTCCGGCTTGTTGCTGTTCTTCTGGAGCTGAAGCTTCTGAATCTTTTGGTGGATTTTTCCAATAAACGGTGTTCAAGGATGTCTTGGAAGGTCAGCGTTGGGAAAGTGTGCGGATAAAAATGAGGCCTTCCCCTTCCGTGAAGATGGCAGCCTGGGGAAGAAAACCCGTGCGGCGCGGAGGTCCGATGACTCCCAGCAGTGGGTTCGGGTTTGGTCAGCGGTTGGAGCCCACCACCTGCAGAGAAAGCGGAGGCGGTCTGCTTCCGCAGCCGTTCCACCGTATTTCAGGGTCAGCGTGGGAATCGGGTCAGCGGCAGTGGGTTCGACTTTGGTGGCGCCGTGGCTAAAGCATGGAGCGGGGTTCGAATCCACCAGCTGCTCTGCAGGAGGAAGGCTAGGCAGGACGGTCAGCTGAGTGGCTACGTTAACAGTCATTCTGCAAGTCGTTCAGCGGACTTCCATAAAAATCCACACTCTTCCCCATCCAGTGAAAACAGACTCCAGCCGGATTTCAGAGTGTTAATTGCAGGGGAAGAGATTGCTCTGCTTTCTCCCCCGGAGCTTCTAGTGGGTTAGAACTCGCAGAGCAGGGCTACCTTGGAGCAGCTGTCCAGATTGCAGGGCCGCAGACTTGTACTCTATCTACGGGGTCGCTGGAGTCACATTGACTGTTGGCAGTGAGTGGAAGGTCCCAGCTGTCCCTCCAGAAGCCTCGACCACGATGGAACATTGATGGCACTGCTGTGATGACCAGCTGTTAGCACAGAGCCATCCCAGCCATGCAGCCCAGTGGGGGCCACCGGACAACACTCCATAGGTTTGGGGTGGTTTTCATTACTTTTTGGGCAAAAAAGAATACATCGCAAAGCATTCAACAGCGTGTGCATGCCAGGTTCAGATTGGGGTGACGTTAATTCCGTTCCTTGTTGGTAACCATTCTGTCCTTGCCCAAATCACCCACCACGTACGCCCACCGTGCCAGGCCTGGTCACATAAAGCATTCTCCACAGGAGCGTGGTGCCCCGGACCCGGTTCACTAGGGAAGCTGAGCCATCCTCTGGTTTACGAGATGACTTCAGGGGATGTGTTCAAGTGTAAGGTTTAAAGGTTCTCAAGCCTTCTTCTGAGGCACCTTAAATACACTTGGATCCCTACCCTGTCTCTCAGCAGCTGGCTGTGTTAATCACGCGTACCTCCTACGAGTTCCCATTTACATCCTGTGTTACATACCATGTTATAGATATTAATGTCAAAGTTAAAAATATTAAATGAACCTAAATGGACTATGGCTATTTTGCACTTTATATCACAAAATATGCGTTTCTGGGCACTCAAAAGAAAAAATAATAAAGGAGTCCCGGATTCCAAGCAACTTCCCAAAGTGTAGGTCAGGATTCTCCACACGTGTGGAGATCACTACGGATTCTCAGTGGCTCCCTCGTTCCTACCTCTATTTCCTGGGGTTTCAACAATGAGCAACAATTGCTTTGAGCTTCCAAACACACGATGAAGAAGCTATTTTCATTACGAAAATAAAATCCTTTACCTTGGGTTTCCTGCCGACTTCCCTTCTGCTCACAGTAAAATGGCAGTTTGGGCCATAACTGGCTGGAGGTGTTGGGCGCCCTGTGTGGGCGAGCATCTCCAGCACCATTAGCATTCGGGGGCCGCACTGCAGCTACAGGCCCTTCAAGAATTCCAAAGAAGAAGGGCAGAAAGTGAGCACTGGGGAAGATACTGAACAAGACACTAGACAGTAATTAGATACTGAGCTCATCTCTAATTAGAGGTCTCTTCTCTTTCGAAACGAGGAAGAGACACAGGAAGATGAGAAAAGGCCCCCAACATGGCCACAGGACGGGGAGGAGGTGAAGGGAGTTTGAAAACCAAGATTGGTTAGAGGGTGTCGAACATCAGGGCACGCTGGGGGCAGGCTGCAGCGTGGACCCCAGGAGTCAGCCCTGTGCCCACCCGGGGGCAGCCTGCAGGGTCGGACCTCAGGAGTCAGCCCTTTGAGGAGGGTGGAGCACTGTGCTGAGGTGTGCAGGTCTGTGCTGCAGCAGGCCTGAGCGAGTGGAGGGAGGGAGGGAGTGGATTAGGTGAGTAAGTGGATGAATGAGGGAATGAGTGATTGAGCCCAGTGGATATTCTTGTACATTTTCTTTCTTTCATTGTTGAGAACATACACATAAAAAAAAATACATATCCATCCCATAGTCTTTCTGCACTTAGGTGTTTTATGTGTTTTTACTGGCACTGATGACATTCCTAGCGTCGAGTTCTGCAACTTTGTCACCCTCTTCTGAGCTGTTTCTCCCCCACTGATGTCAAACCACTGGACCCTAAGCTCCTGATCTCATATCCCAAATTGATACTGTCAGTTTGATCCCATACAACTAGTTCTCAAAAGATCATTCTGTTCAAGGTTTTACTGCTTCAGGGAATTTGAGGTTTACAGATTATCTCAAGACCGTAGCTCCTGGAGTTCATGCAGCCTCCATGGCTCTGGATGGTCTAGAACCTAGCATAATTTTTAAGTTGTGTTCTACATTTCCTCCCTTTTGACCCGAATCCCTCTGTGGAATCTTTGATCAAGCTCTTTAGTCACAGTTGTGGGAACCATCTAGTGATATCACCGCCTATTCTGTCGTGGCCAAGGAGATAAGACCACAGTCCGTATCCTCCTCCTGCTCCAGGCTCTCCTTCCTCTTTGCTTTAGTCAGAAGAGACTGGCTGTTGTGTCTTGCATGGCTGCTTGTAAGCCCCAAGGCTCTGCATGAAGAACTGTGTGTAATAATGCTTTTAGTGCTTCTGATAGCGTTACTGAGTTTTGTCAAGTCGGAACCAACCCATACCTGACCCTCCCGTGGGTTTTCAGAAGCAGCTAGTTGCAGGGAAGAGACAGCCCATCCTTCTCCCATGGAGCAGCTGGTGGATTCGAACCATAAGCCTTCAGATTGCAGCACAGCTTCTTGCCATCAGAGCATTATTAGGCCAAAGAGTGAACTGCTCCATGAAATTATGACCCTGCACCTCTAAATCAAGAAAGCAAATCCCGTGACGTGTTCAGTTGTACATAAGTAGCCCCAGCACCCACTCCGGGGTTTTGTTACTGCTGCAAATTACACTCAACTTCTTCCAGTTCAGCGTTTTACATGAGAAGAACTTGCTGACAGCACTTACTATCATCAGCTCCATCCCTTAATCAACGTGATTTTCCCCATCCCTGTTAATCCTACCTTTTCTCCCTTACCACTAATAAACTTTGTTATTGTTAAGTGCCTTTGAGTCACTTGCGACCCATAGTGACCCTATGTACAATAGCTCTGAATTCTGCTCTATCCTGAGCCAACTTTAAGGTCTCTGACACACCTACCCCCATTACCCCAGTCACTGAATCAATCCGTCTCATCAAGGGTCTTCCTCACCTGCGCTGTCCCTCCGACCTTCCAAGCATGATGTCCCTCTCCAAGGACTGGTGCCTCTTTGCAACATGTCCAAAGTATTCAGACAGAGCTTCAAAATCCTTGCCCCCAAGAACCGTACTGGTTTCACCCTCTCTAGGATGAACCTATTTGTTCTCCTAGCAGTCCATGGTGTAGTCAATACTCTTCTCCAGCATAACAGCTCAAAGGCATCAACTATTCTTCTATCATCCTTAGTCATTGTCCAGCCTTCTGATGTATATATAGCAAGGGATTGTGAAGACTATGGCCTGGATCAGACATACCTTAGTCTCTAGAGTGATATCATTGCTCTTCGGTATCATCAGTGCTCTGGAGAGGTCACTGACAGCAGATTTTCCCAATGTAATTCATCTTTTTATTTCCTGGTGGCTAATACCAAGAGTGTTGATTGGGGAGCCAAGCAAACTGAAGCTGTTAACAGTCTCAATCTCTTCTCCATCTATCATGATGCTGCCAATTGGCCCAGTGGTGAGACTCTTTGTTTTCTTGATATTGAGCTTCAATCCATATTGAAGGTTCTCGACCTTCTGCAGCAAATGCCTCAGGTCCTCCTCCATTTCAGCAAGCAAGATCGTGCCATCTGCATGACGCAGGTAAGTCTTTCTCAAATCAGTGGCACACTCTGTTACCTTTCTGTGACGGATTTATTTCACTGTGCGTCGTGTCTTCCAGCTTCAGTTACCATGACGCCACCTCTGCTGTCTGAGTGGCAGCCCACGTCTTGTGGGCTGTGGACTGCGTTGGTGACCCCATTCCTCTGTGGACGGGTGTTTAGGTTGTTTCCATCCAACTCACGCCGTGGTGTTCTCAGCTGCTTCATATGTGTGTGAACGTGGTACAGTGAGTGAGGAAGACGACAGAAGAACCGATGCCCTTGGGTTGGCATTGGTGAAGGGCATTGACTAGGCCGTGAACAGCTAGAAGAACAAGATGGGTCTGTCTCGGAGGAAGTGAAACCAGGCACCACGTAGAAGCAAGGGTGGTAAGTGACATCTCATATACTTTGGGCGTGTTGTCGGGGGCCCGTCCTTGGTGTGAATGAAAGTGAGGAGGGTCCTCCACAAGGGGGGTGACAGCGACTCCAATGAGGAGCCAAGCACAGGGGAGCGTGAGGAGGGCCAGGCCGGAGGAGAGGGCCCCTCTGCTCCTCACCGGCTCGGTGACCTCCTCTTACTTGGCTCCACAGTCAGTATAGTTGGTAGCAGACCTTGCACCGGGGAAGTCCTCAAACGCGGCAGCGTGGAGACTCGTGATAGGTGGGACGGCTCCGGGGCTTGTCTGTGGCCGATTTCTCGGAAGGGGGCCACCACCACTTGCTTTGTTTGCAAGTCCCCTCGGGGTGGGTTTGAACCACCAACTCTGCTGCTCACTCTCTCCACCCAGATGGGAGGCTCCTGGACTAGATCCCGAGCTGCACACACAGCTCTGTGCTGCCCCTGAGCCGTCCTGGGCAGGAGAGCCACAACCCAGCAGGGGACTTTGCTCTCCAACTACACATCTCTTGACGTGGTGGGCAGCCTTCCCACCATCGAAACCTGCCAGCCGCCTGGTGCCTGGACTCCACGGTGGACTGGATCAAAGCACAATGGCCTGGGGGAGTGCCCCCACCCCCAGCACAGGACACTGTCCCGCCCACCCCCACCCCCCAGCCTGATGTTGTCACTGAAGTCACTGTAGGTAGTTGAAGTTTAACCCCCAGGCTCCAGGGTTTGGGTCACTTTCTGTCAAAAGTTGCCTTGATCAGCGTGTGAGCAGCTCTAGTAAAGACCACCCCTCTTTGTGTTGGGGTCTGCGAGGAGCCAGGCTCCACTGGGGAGCAGGGTCAAGATGCTGAAGACCGCCAGGTTGGGGAGGAGCCTGGGGCCCTCGTGTCCCTCGTTCTTTGGCAAGTGGTCAAGGGGGATGTCCCCCTGTCACCTGGTGAGGCTGGCTCCATGCTGCGCTCAGCACTCCTGTGCCCTGCGGGACCGGAGGCACACCTGTGAGTACACCCCTGGCTTCCCCAGACCCCTCCATGTGTGGGTACGAGACGCCGGACGCCATGTGTCCAGACCATGTATTGTGTGTGTATGTGTGTATGTGTGTGCACAGGATGCAGCAATGATCCATCCCCGGTTGTCCACCAAGCACCCCGTCAAGACCACCAAGTGGCCTTTATCAAAGGGTGATTATACAGGGACAGTCCTGTGAACTGGTGGTTACAGCTCCAGACACAGCAAAGAAGCTTCCCCCCAACGCGTGTCTCCTGAGCAGAAGCCCTGCTACACCCAGCGACGGCCACGTGCCTGCCTCACCAGGCCGTGCCTGCCTGACCGGGCCGTGCCTGCTTCACCGGGCTGTGTCGTCCAGTCCAGGACCCTGAGCAAGTCCCTCCTGTCTGTGTGCAGCGTGACAAACCCCTGCCAGTCCCACCGAGAAGAGCAGCAGCTCAGACGGACGAGCTGTGAGTTTGCACGAGCCGCTTTTCCAAGTGGTTCTCCTGCTCTTTGTTTTGAGGCTCCCTTAGTCTTGGAGCTGCCGTGACATCTGCTCGACTCCCGGCAACACGGAGCTTTCCCTGACAGCAGTGGGCATTGCTGGTCTTGGAGCCCACACTGTCCTCTCCTTCCTGAACCCGCTCGGGTAGCCACCGCCTCGGAGGAGACGTGTTAGAAATGAGCAGGTCCACAGATGGATGGATGGATGGATGGATGGATGGATGGATGGATGGATGGATGAACAGCTGTTGTACATCCACAACGGAATACTACGTAACAGTGAAGAGTAAGGAATTCTGGAAACCCTGCATAACATGGATGAAGAGAGGACATTCATAAAAAGTAAATATTTCATTCATTCAGTATTGTACAAAAGCAGAGAACGCTTTCACACAGAAAGGATCGTTCCTGGATGATGATGGGGGATGGGAAGGGAGGGAGTGAAACATTAACTGCTCGGTGGACACGCCCTCACAGGGGCTCTTCACTGGGTCTCTGAGCCTGTAAATATTTACAAGAGGAGACCGCCCATCTGTCTGCCTCGGAGCTGCTGGTGGATTTGAACCGCTGACCCTTTGGTGAGCAATGCAGCATAGACTGTGTCACACCACCAGCACTCTTTAATGGAGGGAGAACTTAAACTCGAATTCGAACCTACTCAATAGCTGAGCCTTCACTGGGCTCCCAAATTGGCACCGACCAGGGAGGAGAGGGCCCATCTTTCTCCCTTGGAGCTGCTGGTGGATTCGAACTGTCAAAGGCACCGCCTTGGGCCAGCAGCACAGCTCCCTACCAGAGGGCTGGTGGGAGGAAGAGCTGGTCACTGGATGACGTCAGTAGAAGGATCCTGCCCATGTAGACACGGTCGCGTGTCCAGGTGGGTGCAGGGACACGACAGGACAAGAGTGCAGCGTCATAACGAAAGGGAAGCCTGGGGAAGCCGCGGGAGGGGCGTGCTGGGTGTGGGGGTGCTCCTTGATGTCCTAAACAGACCCACTTTGCTTTATAAACCTCACTCAAGTCCTGTTTTTTAAAATGCTGTGAAGACCACAAGAACGGAGCTCCCACTGCCGTCACATCCTGGTCACGGCGAGCGACGTGCTCTCACAGGAGGGGGAGACCTTGCACAGCTGGCCCCCGTGTCTGTGTGCGACCTTGGACCCTCCCGGACCCTGCTCTCACAGGAGGGGGAGACCTCGCACAGCTGGCCCCCCCGGTGTCTGTGCGGGTGTGACCTAGGACCCTCCCGGACCCCTGGAGCTCCGTGCATCAGGCACCCGGCTTTGCCGTGGCAGTGGGACCTCCTGTCCCAGTTAAAGCTGCTGCCTCTGGTTACGCACCCTGAGGGCGGCTGACAGCGCCTGTGAGGCTGAGCCGGACAGGGGGTGGACCTTATGAAGCAGGAAGATTGATGGGCCCCATCAAAGACCAAGACACGAAGCTCACCGCCCATCGCCTTAGGGGTGGGAGGAGGACGGGTCAGCATCCCAGCACTGCCCTTCACCATCACTGGTGGTTCTCTAGAATGTTCAGGAAATGCCCTTGGACCCAACTGGGCTGTGGCTAGAAAGTTGACTTGGCGAAGTAACAAAGTTCAGCACAGCCATGTTTACTGTTGGCAAAGAAAGAACAAAGTTGATGCTCGCCTGCGTGTCTGTTACACGATAATTCACTTTAAGGGAGGGACAGTGAGCGAGGAGACCTGCCGTCACTGGTCAGCATTCTGTATGTCCTTACGCGTGCAGAACAGATCCCTGGGCGTGCCCATCAAATCTGGAGAGAAAGAAGAACCGAGGCGCAGTGTGTCCCCAGGACTCAGAGCCCCTGTGGTGGGAACCTTCCAGACCCGGGGCGGGAGGCTGAGGCTAAGACTTGGTGCCCTCCCTGGAGTGCCGGGTCCTCAGACATTGAGGGGGGCAGGCCGCTCCCCGAGCCCTGACTTCAGACTTCCAGCCTCTCAGTCTGTGAGGAGGGTAGATTTCCATTGGTTAAAACAATAAGATGAAGCAAACCCGAGGTCTCTGGGTACAGGCATCCCCAGACAACAGCTTGCAGACACAGGCTGAGGGCTGGCACCAGGCACCTCAGGGCACCAGGCGCCCGAAGGCGGCCAGGCCCTGGTTCTCAGACACTCTCCCATGTTTTCTGAAATAATTTCAATCACTGAGTCTTCCTTCCAGAATCGCACCCAAGCCCCCCGTGGATCCACACCCCGACACTCCACAGGTCTGTAAGGAGATCAGGAGGAACACACATCACAGCGACCAGTCATCAGAGAGCAAAGGCAGCACGTGGCCGGGGACAGAGGCTGGAAGTCGGGAGCTGACAGGGCGCAGGGCCACGGGAACCACAGGGAGGACGTGGATGAGTGCTGCGCCGTCTTGGGGCGCGCTCACGTCCCACGGCGCGGTTGCCTGAGTGAGAGCCAACGATCTCAGGAAGAAGTTAAACATGAAAACATAAAAGCGCAGTGGGGGAATCACACACAGGTGTTTGGAGATGACATTTCCCAAGAGGGGGGACTGTGTGGGTACGTTTTCTTGCTGCTGGAGTCCACCCAACCCCCCACCCCCACAGTGGAGGCTGGAGAACAGCACTCAGAACGGCTCTGGTGGAAGTGGGTGGCCGAGACTGGTCACAGCGGACGTGGAAGCAGCACAGCGACTTCTGCTTAGAAGCAAGGGAAACAACACCTTGTCTCAGGCGCACTGGGCACGTTGTCAGGGGATTGAGTCCCTGGAGGAGAGACTGCTTGGCAGAGCAGAGGGTCCACGGACGAGAGGAAGCCCCTCGGAGAGGGACAGACACTGTGAACCAACGAGGGCTTGACCAGGACCGCTGAGTCAGCACCAGCTGGACACGGACGCCAGGTCAGGGCTCATGTCCAGGGGACGGTGACCACCCCCCAGCCCTCAGATGACCCTCTCTCCTCTGCCAGCTGGCTGTCCAGGCGCTCACTTGCACCCCACAGGTCCACTGCAGGCCCACCCTGAGCAGTAGGCCCCCGTCCCTGGACTGACACAGAGACCCTTACTGAGTCGGTGACAAGAGGACAGTCAGTGATGGCCGTGTGACTCCGGAGAAGAGGGCTGGGCACCCCCCACGGGCTTGGACTGAGGGGTTTGGGCAAAGCCCACCAGGGTCGTGTCCACCGCTCCGCGCTCAGGGCCCCTCTGGGTCCCGGTGTTTGCATCTCGCTCAGAAGCCGGGAGGTGCTGGTCCTCCTGTCAGCGTCCTCTCTCTATCCCCAGTGCATCCTCTCTGGAAGGACCCCCCATTGGCCCCAGGGGGCACCCGGCAGTCCCCCATCGACATCAAGTGGAGAGACAGCGTCTACGACCCTGGGCTGCAGCCTCTCCACGTGTCCTACGACGCGGCCACCTGCCGATACATGTGGAACACGGGCTACCTCTTCCAGGTGGACTTTGACGACTCGGCCGAGGGCTCAGGTGAGATGGGTGGTCGGGTGTCCTGCCTTGGGCGCCGCCCAGGAGGGACCCCCAGTGAAGAAGGGAGACGCTCAGGTCCACACACAGCAGACAGCAGAGGAGGGGGTCTCCTCTGTCAGCTCTGGGGGTGCAGGGCCGGAGCGCTCTCCTCTCCCGCTCAGGTGGCTCCAGGCATCCTGGGTTGTGGCCACACCACTGTCATCATTGTCCCCATCCTCATGTGGCCGTCTTCCCTCTGTGACTCTACTCCTTCTCAGAATACCAACCATGTTGGATCAGGGCCCCCCACATCAGGACGTTGAGCAGTTACGGTTGGGACCCGGTTTCCAAGCACGATGATGTTCCCAGAGCCCCAGAGCCAGAATGTTGCTGTGACTTTGGGGGGCCATGACTCTCTTGTGAAAGGGACAGGGTGTCACTGAGGGAAAGCAGGCCAGGGCCACACTGGCCCCAGTGGTGATGGGCGAGTGACCGTGGTGGTCATGTGCTCTGCTCAGCCCTGGGGCAGCAAAGCAACGGCCTGAGGCAGGTCCAGTGATCTCGGTGAGCCGGAAAGCGGCCTGGCTGGTGTCTGAGGGTCCCCAGCTCCTGCCAGGAGGTCAGGCCTGGCAGAGTGGGGAGGGTGGGAGCAGGGAGCAGGTGGTGGCGCCAGGCCAGGAGCCGGGCCTCAGAACCCCACACTCAGCACCCCGTCTTGTCCTTCCTCCCAGGACTCCTCTCAGACACGGGGACCCCAGCTCTCCTCTGACGCCTCTCGGGGAGCTCTGGTGGCCCAGCGGGAAGGAGCTGTGCTGCCGGCCCAGAGGCGGGCAGTTCCAGTCCACCCCGCTGCTCGGGGGAGAGGGCTGGCCAGTCTCCTCCCACGGGATTCCCAGCCTTTGAGAACCTGCTGTAGGGCCAGGACTGGGGCACTTCTGACCCAACAGTGAGGTGGCTCGGGCCTGGTGGTGCAGAGCCCTGCTTGTTGGACTGCTAACCAAAGGTCAAAGGCCAAACGCACTGACCACCCCAGGGGAGGAGGCCGGGTGGTGTCCTGTCAGAGCAGCAAACAGCAGGTCTGAGACCCGGGGGAGCAGAGTATCCCGTTAGGGTCACCTCCCCAAACCAGGACTCGAACCCAGGTCGGCTGGTCCCAGACACCAGGCTGTTGACCTAAAGGCTGGCAGTTCAAGGCCACTGACAGCTCTGCCAGCGAGACCGGACCCGCGGCCTTGAGGACCCAGGGTCAATTCTGCTCTGTCCTGCCACCAACCCACTGCCATCAGGGGCGACCGCTCCCTTGGGCCTGGAGGCTGTAAATACCTTCGTGAGGACACTGCCCACCCGCCTCCCTCACAGCTTCTGGCGGATTCGAACTGCTGACACTTGCCTTCGCAGCCCCACTCTGAGGGCCGCTGTGAGTCAGAATCCACCTGATGACAGTGGGCTTGGTTTGGGGGCTGGGGGTGCAGTGGTTTAAGTGCTTATCTGTGCACTGAAGGTCACTGGTTCAAGCCCACTGGTCTCTGTGTGAAGAAAGCTGAGAACACCTGTACAGATGGGGGCCTGCTGACCCTGGGCCCCATGGCTCCGCTCTGCCCTGTGTCTGGACGTGGAAGCGACCCGAAGTGTGGTGTGGGCGGGAGCTGGATGTGATGTTCTTGAACGTTCTCCTGGAGCCCCTCGCAGGGCCCAGGGCCTTGCTGCCCCCTAGCCCAGGCAAGGTGACACCACCACCTGCTGCCTGGCATGCACTGGGGCATGAGCTTGGCTGGCAGCTCCCGGAGGTGACGCAATTGCTTTGTTAAGGGGTTACCCTCTGAGTCCCCACACCCCCAATGGCAGGCAGGGCCTGAATAGCTGACAACAGTGATATGGTGCCAGGGCCTGGCCTGCCAAGGCCAGCCAGCCAATGTCCCGTGCAGAAGACATGGGACAGCTGCATTCCGTCCTGCATATGTGCATACCCTCACTCCCCGGAGGGCATCACGGGGACAGGCCCTCTCTTCGGCGTCACGGCTTTGGGGCACACCCCGGGAATGGACCTGCCATCTGGCTATTTGCAGCTTTGACTGTCTCAACTATATTTGATTTCTTTTGTCCTCATTTTAATCCCGACACCACAGTGCCTGCCGGCAGCCTCTCCCCCCACAAGGCCTGGCCATAGACAGGAAGGAGCAGAGCAGAGGTCGTGGCCTGAGGCCGCCTGGTGTGCTGGGCTCGGAGCTCACAGAGAAATCTTCAGTTACATCTGCACACGCTGTCCCAGGCCACCTGTCCAGGGACAAAACAGGAACTGCCACCCACCAACACCCCCAGCCACAGACTCTGGGGGGCCAGGCGGGCCGGCTGAGGCTACCTCCTCACAGGCTGGTCTTGCCCTACCCTTACCTATTTTTATTCTTTAATATTTATTTAAAACGCTTTACCATGCTTTTGAGCAGAAGTTTACAGAGCAGATTGTTCTTCTGGTGAGCGTCCACTCGCTGTCTGTCCTGTGGCGTCGACGACAAGCCCCACGAAGCAGCACTGTGCACCCCCTTCCGGCTGTGCCTCTCACCATCCTGCTGAAGGTCTTTCATTGCAAGCCAGGCACCGGCGACGGCATCCGTACAGCAGGAGTGACTCCCTAGGCCCTCGTCGTGAGGGTCCCTGTAAGAATCAAGTCGCACGGGGGTAATGAAGGTCTTAGCCAGAGCAACCAGCGAGAAATGTGGCGACCATCCGCGGGTGGTGAAGAATGCTCTCAAAGTCACAACGTGTGTGGAAACTGTGGCGTGACACACAGTGGAATGCCCATGCATCACCAGAAAGCCACCAAGAATTTGTGACATACTGCACAACACAGCTGCATCCAGGAAAAACAGTGCTGCCTGACCTCGTCCCCAGACAGAGGGAGTGCTAAGGGAAGGTTCGCACACAGAGTAAGACAGACGGGCTGACAGGGTGGGGTGGGGGGCTGCACAGAGGAGCCAACACGAAGGAATGAGCTGGGGGGCCAGGGCAGCAGACAGTGAGGCCAGCTTGACTTGGGGTGGAGCGTGGAGTCGGGACCCACCCACAGCTGACCCTCCGATGGGTCTTCAGAGGCAGTTAACTGCATGGAAGGAGATTGCCTGTCCTCCCATGGAGCAGCTGGTGGCCTCGAACCGCGTGCCTTCGGGATTGCAGCACACCTTCTTGCCATGAGGCCACCAGAGCTCCGGAATTAAGGAATAGACATTGCAATTAATGACGTGGTTGTTGTATACCATCGAGTTAGGCCCATAGCAGACCCTCTGGCAGGTTTTCAGTCGGTCAGTTGCACAGGAGGAGACTGCCCGTCCTGCTGTCTCAGAGCAGCTGGTGGATTCGAACGGCCTCCCTTCAGGATTGCAGCGTAGATTCTTACTTCAGTTATAATTAGTGTTGTAAAACAAAATGACTCTGAATGATTGAACAAAAATGAAATGATTAGTATTTTTTTTCCCATTGTTGTCTAAGGCTCTGGTGACCCTCTCTGTCCACAGGGTCACACTGAGTTAGTGGCTCCCTGGCACCTAACAGCAATACCTGGCTGCAGGTCGATCCCTGGGCACGGGTTTAGTTCAGGATTCAAGGATATCTCGGAAGCACAGTCTAAGGTTTCCACCAGCCCTAAGTCTGACTGTTAGTTTTTATAAAGGCTGGGCTTTTAAATAAACTTACTTCTTGAAATGCACCAAAATTCCAGATCCTACCCATGGTGGACAGTGTTTGGTGGAATTCTCAGATTAACACAAGCTTGGAAGCAAGTGTGGCTTCCACTTCCAAGGTAGCTCGCCTCTGGAAACCCAATGAACCTGGAGAAACGTTGAAAGTTATACCGGAGTTCAGGTCTCTGGTTCTTAGGGTCACTATCCGTGCTCTGTGACTCGACGGCACTTAACAAGAAGGCGCATCCTACTATTGACCACCAGGAGTCGCTCTAGCTCAGCCCAAGTTCTCCACGCAGACAGCCCAGCCCGCCAGGACTTCCGGTCCGCACCCTCTTTTGTTTGCATATGGCAAAGCGGGGTGAGGCAGAAGTAGCCTTTTGGAAAAAAAAATTGTTCAAATAAGATAAAGCAAAACCTCTTTCCAAATTGTTTCTCAGGCAACTTCTCAAAATACACACATTGAAACAATGTAACAATGTCACCTATCTCAGTGACACTGATTACATTCTTCATGCCACATTGTCGTTCCTTGTCTCTCCTGAGGTTAGCCGCACCCACCTGACTTTTCCTCTGTGTCCAGTTACAGTCCTACATTTGGTCTTATAGTCTGTTATTATTAGACGCCATTGAGTCAATTCCTGCTCTCTGCGGACCCTGCCGGCTGCCCACCTGCACACCACCGTGGCGCCCCAGCCCATGGTAACGCCTCTGTGTCCGCCGTCTCATTGAGGGCCTGTTTCTATCTTGCTGATGCTCGATTTTACCAAGCTTAGGTCCTCTCCAGCTTCCTCCTGAGGACACATCTATGTGTGTGAGGGGAAGCCTCGCCGGGCTCGCTCCCAAGGCAGATCCGTGTGTCCTTCCGGCAGGCTGTGGCATGACACATTCCATATGCCTCCCTGACAATTTCTTTTAAGCTCAAGTACGTAAGGGTGGGTGCTAGGTGAGACTGTTTTTCATTTAGACATGTAAGGTTTGATTCTTGGAGAGTTTGGCTGCAGGCGTGTCAGCCGCGACGTCACACAGGACCCCTGAGTCATGCCCAGCTCCCAGGCTCAGCTGTAGGCATCAGCGATGGTTCCTGCAGACGTGTCACCCGTGATGTCAGGTGCATCTCCTGGTCTCTGTTGCAGGCATCAGCGGTGGGCCTCTGGGAAGCCACCACCGACTGAAGCAGTTCCATTTCCATTGGGGCTCAGAGGACACGTGGGGCTCGGAGCACGCACTGGACAGCTGCGTGTACCCGGCAGAGGTGCGTAAATGCCCCTGACTGTGGATACTGGGTGGCATCTCTGTGCTGGCCCTGTGGCCGAGCAGCCAGCCCACCTCACTGACCAGGTGTGGGCCAAATACCAGGTGCCCAGACTGCGATGCGACAGGGAGGAGCTTCCCCAGAGCGACCTTGCACGAATGTGGGCAGGCTCTGGCAGTGCTGTGTTAAAATGCACGGCTGCTGGGCAAAAGGTCAGTGGTTCAAACCCACCAGCTGCTCCTCAGGATGGAGATGGCACAGCCTGCTTCCACAAACATCTACGGCCTTGGGAAGCGTTGGGAAGCTGTGCTCCAACCTGCCGGGTCCCCCGAGTCAGGACTCACTGGACAGCAGGGGCCTGTGGGGTGGGTTTGTCTGCAGAGATAGGAGGAGTCCTGTGGTGTAGTGGTGACAGAGTGAACTATGAATGAAGAGGTGATTGGTTCAAATCTACCAGCTGCTCCATGGCAGGGGGGTGGTAAGACTGTTAGCCTTGGGGACCTGATAGAGCGTCCCCAGGCTCGGGACTTGATCTGACAGCAGTGCGCTTGAGGTTTGGGTGGGTTGTTTTGTGGAGGGTTGTGGAGATCACAGAGACAAGTCAGTGGCCAGTCATGCTGTGGCGGAATGATGATGACGTGTCCACGGGGACTTAGGGCCCCTAGGGTGACCCCAGCCCTCTCCTGTTCCAGCTCCACGTGGTACACTGGGACGCAGGCAGATACCGCAGCTACGGGGAGGCCGCGCTGGGCGCCGAGGGCTTGGCTGTCATCGCTGTGTTCCTCAAGGTAACGCTGGGGTGCTCAGTGCCCTCTGTCCACTCCCCTGGCCTGCGCTCCCCAGGCCCACCGCCTGTCTGTCTGTGCCCTGCAGCTGGGCGTCAGGCACGCGGGGCTGCAGACGCTGGTGGAGGCCTTGCCGGAAATAAAGCACAAGGTGAGCTCCAGATCTCTCTCCCCTGGTGACTTGGCTCCCACTCGGTCAGCCATTCATTCCTGCACAGCCCTACTCCCAAGCCCCCCGCACTTTCCCCCCTGCCTGTGGTCCCCCTTTCCTCCCATCCTCGCCTCCTCCGGCACATGCTGCTCTTCTGACCAAGGAATGCACGCCTCCCGCTGTTGTTGCTTCACCTTCAGCTTGTTTTTAAAACCAGGGCTTATTGGGTGAATAACTTACCTACCAAAGCAAAATACCCTGCAATTTCATGGAAAGAACTAGTCCAGTTTTGGAAACACTCAAACGAAACCAAAGCCACTGCTGCCGAGTGGATTCTGACTCGTGATGACCCCCCATGGTGGTGGTGACCCCTGCAGAGGAAACCCCCCATGGTGGTGACCCCCCATGGTGATGGTGACCCCATGGTGGTGGTGACCCTCTGTGGTGGTGACCCCTGCGGAGGAAACCCCCCATGGTGGTGACCCCCCATGGTGATGGTGACCCCCATGGTGGTGGTGACCCTCTGTGGTGGTGACCCCCATGGTGATGGTGACCCTCTGTGATGATGACCCTCTGTGGTGGTGACCCCCCACGGTATCTGAGGCTGCAGACCCCCTTGTGCATAGAGCACATAGTGGATTTGAACCGTGGCCCGTAGCGGTGACATCCTGCTTGGGGGTCATCCTCATTTCCTCGGTCCCTCTGCTTTTCCAAGCACAGTGTCCTTCTCCAGGGACATGCGTGTCGTCTGCCTGACACACGTGGCGTGAAGTCTCTCCGTCTGCTAGCAAGGCCCTGGCTCCATTGCTTTCAACTGGTTGTTGTTGGGAGCCGTTGAGTCGAGTATGACATGCAGCGACCCAGTGAGCCACAGATCTGAGCCCTGCCCTGTGCCCCCTCTCAGTCTCTGGGCCCCTCGAGCCCACCACTGAGTCACCGCGTCAGTCCACCTGGGTGAGGGTCTCCTCTTCCCCACCGGCCCTCCCTCCTGTCCAAGCATCATGTCCCTCTCCAAAGGATTGCCTCTCCTGGCAACAAGGCCGAAGTACATGAGGCAAAGGGCAGCTGGCGGGCCACCAAAAGCTATAAAGGTGAGCCACTGATGTCCAGGACACCCCAGAACATGATTCTCAGGGAATTGAGGAGGGGCCGTGGGCAGAGAGGGCGTGGTCACCCCAGCTCTCCCCAGCTGCACCGACGGCCCCCACCAGCGAGAATGAACAAGCCTCTTTGGATCAGCCCCCCAAACAAAGGACTTTGAGGAAGGCTTGGAAATTTCAAAGAAAAGTCATATTTACTCAGAACCAAACAAGGAGAGGTGCACAGACCAAGCCCGGAGGAAGGAGGAGGCCTGGGCTCCGTCCTGGGCGGATGGGCTGCAGCCTGTGCGAACAATGGGTGGGCAGTGGGGTTGGGGGCTCGGTGGAAACGCCAGCCCTTCCTTGGCCTCGCAGGCTGCGTTTGATCCACGCGGGGCACTTCCCTTGACCTTGGACGGCCTTGTGGAGGCCCAGACCACCACCCCCAGTGCCACCTCAATGTCCAGGAACCCCTCAAGGCCGAGGTGCAGCCGCCCCAGCCTCTTCCGCACTGGCTCGCAGCCACAGTAAACCTGGTGTCTGTCCAGCCACGTCCACCGCCTGGGCTCTGGTCTCCACCTGGTGGCACAGTGCTGGCTGGAAGGGCGGGTTCTCAGGGGGCTTGATCCCTCCCTTGGAAATCTGGGGCATCCCTCCCTTAGCTGACTTGGGCTCCCCTGAGGCCACCACCAGATGTCAGCAGGGGCCACGAAGGAGGCGTCCAGTGGGGCTGTGAGTCCTGCCGTGGACCCCAGGAGCCAGGTTCCTCCACATCAGTTGTTGCTGTGGTTGTTAAGTGCCAAGGCAGCTGCTACTCGCGACCCTACGGGCAGAGATGAACCTTGCCCAGCCCTGCACCTTCCGGCTCTGACGTGCTTGAGCCGACAGTATGGGCACTGTGTCTGATCGTCCACCTCACTGAGGGGCTTCCTCGCTCTTGGACCCTCCGCTTTTCCCAGCATCATGTCTTCCAAGGTCTGGGCCTTCCTGACAACACGCCCACAGTGCACGACAACTCTCACCTTCCTCCCCTCCGAGGGGCTCCCCGGTTCCTTCCTCCTCTCTAAGGGGCTCCCCGGTTCCTTCCTCCCCTCTGAGGGGCACCCAGTTCCTTCCTCCCTTCTGAGGGGCTCCCTGGTTCCCTCCTCCCCTCCGAGGGGCTCCCCGGTTCCTTCCTCCTCTCTGAGGGGCTCCCCGGTTCCTTCCTCCTCTCTGAGGGGCTCCCCGGTTCCTTCCTCCCCTCCGAGGGGCTCCCCGGTTCCTTCCTCCTCTCTGAGGGGCACCGTGCCTCGGCCTGGTGGCCCAGCCCTGACAGAAGTCGGGGCTTTGTTGAGTCACAGTGGAGAGGGATTGCAGACCTCTCTGTAGTCCAGCAGCGCTGGGTACGATTGTGACCTTCCAGAAGTTTCTGCAGCCACTGATGCTGCAGCGTAGCCTGTAACAGAGGCCCTGGGTCAGACATCGCTGGAGGTGGCCTGACCTTGCTGAGCCAGTCCGTCTGCAGGCACACTGGGTGCTCCCCACAGGAAGGAAATGTGTCACAGGGTCGGGCGTTGTCTCAGCACAGGGCATCCCCAGATGGTGCGGGTTACCATGGCTACACATGCATGACGAGGCTGCCACTGTGGGGACTGAGGTGCGCCTGACCCAAGCCATGGTCTTTGGTCACCTGCATGGGGGAGAGCTGGACAGCGAGTCAGGGAGAGCGAAGAACTGGATTTTTTGAATTGAGATGTTGCCGAAGAATATGGAATACACTGTGGCTTCTAGAGTGCACAAGTCGCCTGGGTGAGCTGGAGCCAGAGAACTTCTCTGAAGCCAGTGTGTGCCTGTGTTCCACACGCTTCGGGCGTGTTAGCAGGAGGGACCCATCCCTGGAGGACGCATGTGTGATGAGTAAGAAGACGGCCAGCAGAGAGAGGAGGACCCCGGCGAGGTGACTGATGCAGTGACCGCAGGGCAGCTGGAGCACGGGGTCCCCGCTGCCACCCACGGGGTCTCTGTGAGTGGAAACCACAGGGCGGACGGCACAGGACCAGCAGGGTCCCCACTACCATCCATGGCGTCTCTGCGTGGGAACCAGCTCAGTGCAGCCCAGCAACAACGTCAGGACTCATGGGGGCTCCTTTGCCCAGACATGAGACTTCTCTCCAGACAGGCCAGGTTTTCACTGCCCACCTGCGTCCCTGTTTCCCGCCCCCTCCCCAGCACTCACCTGACAACTAGAGGGTGGTGGTTCGAGCCCACTGAGAGGCTCAAGGAGACAGAGACCAGGCAACCCACCACCAGGAAGATCCCAGCCACATTTCCAAGGCAGCTCTGGTGGCCTTGTGGTAAGTTGTGCTGGGAACCCAAAGGCAGGCGGTTCAAACCCACCTGCAGCTCCTCCGGAGAAGGATGGGCAAGGCCGCTCTGCACAGCTCACAACCTCAGCAAACCCTCTGGAGGGCCAGCCAGGAGTTGCCTGCAACGCGTCAGGACCCTGTGCCCCAGGGCTCTGCACCCTGCTGTCCCAAGCCTGCCTCACTGTGTCTGCCAGGCCCAGGCCCTCACCCCGTCACCGAGCAGTCCCTCTCTCCGGGGTCCTCATGGTGTGCCCTCTTGTGTGTGGCTTATTTCATGGCCTTCAAGGTTCATCTGTGCGGTAGTTCTGTGCTGTTGAGTTGGAGCTGACCCGTAGCTGACCCCTGGTGGGTGTTCAGAGGCGGTAAATCACACGGGAGGAGAGTGCCTGTCTATCTTCTATGCAGTGGCTCGGGGATTCGAACCGGCTGCCTTTGAGATGGTAGTGCAGCTCCTCTCCACGAGGCCGCCAGCACTCCCCACTCCATGGTGGGGTGGGCAGGACCTCCATTCGTGGGGGCCCCAGTGACGCTGCCTTGCAGAAGGGACCACCGCTCACTTGCATCTCCTGGTGGGCACCTGGGCTGTTTCCATGCTTGGCCCTGAGGGCAGTGCCGCAGTGAACACAGGGGAACAGGCTTGTCTGCACCCCCTGATGGGGTCTGCACATGGGGTGTGGCTGAGCCAGGTGGCGATGATGTCTAATTTTTGAGGAATCATTAGATGGTTCCCACAGCAGCTGCCCTGGAGGCTGACAAAGGCGCAGCGTGCGGCTCGGGCCTCTGTGTGGAAGGGCCGTGTGCCGAGTGTAACTGGGGCCAGGTGGCCTCGCTGTCACTGTGGCCTGTGAGCGGGAAGCAGGAGGGCCCGCTCCGACCCAGGTCTGACTTGGCTCTCGGCTCTCATCTGTCAGGATGCGCGGGTGGCCCTGGGCCCCTTCCAGCCTGCCGCCCTGCTGCCCTCCTGCCAGGACTACTGGACGTACACAGGCTCCCTGACCACGCCACCACTGGCTGAGTCAGTCACGTGGATCATCTATAAGCAGCCCATCGAGGTGGCACCTGACCAGGTGAGCTGCTCCTGGAAGGGCGGGGCCTCGCAGAAGATAGATGGAGACAGACAGAGCGCAGAGGGACAGACAGAGAGACACATGCAGAGATCCATAGAGAGAGACACACAGAGAGAAAGACAAACACACAGAGATACAGACACAGAGGGACAGATTCAGAGACAGACAGATGGAGGAGACATACAGAGATACACAGAGACACAGAGGGACTAGGGAGCTGTCTCCTAAGTCTCAGCAGCCAGCAGGTTGGCCCCGACGAGCCCTGTCCACCCGGAGCCCTGTCCACCCCGAGCCCCGTCCACCCGGAACCCTATCCGCCCAGAGCCCTGTCCACCCCGAGCCCTGTCCGCCCCGAGCCCTGTCCACCTGGAGCTCTGTCCACCCGGAACCCTGTCCGCTCAGAGCCCTGTCCACCTGGAGCTCTGTCCACCCGGAACCCTGTCCACCCGGAGTCCTGTCTACCCGGAGCCTTCACAGGCCTACGGGCGACTTCTCCCAGTGCCACTGCTCCGAAGATCATGGTGGAGGCAGCACCATCAGCCTCTTGTGACCTGGTCTCAAGAGTCCACCACATCCCACGGGGCACAGGCCACCCCATCCAGGGTGGGAGGGGCTCCTGGGGCCCCGTGGGAGCCGGCTCACAGCACCTGCGGTACTTTCCCGGTGCCGTGTCCCCAGCTGTCGGCGTTCCGGACCCTGCTGTTCTCCGTACCTGGTGAGGAAGAGAGGCCCATGGAGAACAACTACCGTCCACTGCAGCCTCTGATGGGCCGGACAGTCCGCGCGTCCTTCCCGGTCCGCAGCGGGGCACCCCGCACCTAGACGCCGTCCTGTAGCGGTGGGCGGCACTGGCTTTCGAGAGAGATGTCCCAGCTCCGGTCTAATGATTTGTGACTTCGGAATTAAAGAGAGACTGCGGTTGATGCACTCTTATTTCATTATAGGGGCTCGATGAGCCAGTGAGACTGGACAGGCAGCCTTGTGGAAACCCGGGGGCAGTGGTGAGGCCTCAGGGCCACGCTGCTTCCACTGGCGGGCCAGTCCCAGACCAGGCCACGCGCTCTTTCCTGCCCAGCTCTCCATCCTCTGTCCACCCAGTGCTCAGTCCCCACGCGCTCTTTCCTGCCCAGCTCTCCGTCCTCTGTCCACCCAGTGCCCAGTCCCCACGCTCACGGCCACCCTGCAGCCCTCAGGTCACACACAGAGGCCGAGACCAACCCCTTTCTGGCAAATCCCCCATTCTTGGGCCCTCCAGTGCTCACTGGCCCAGGCCAGGTCACCGGTTCTATGTAATGACCGAGGGAGATGCCTGACCCTCCTTTACACCCCACTGGTAAGGGTCGAAGGGACCCCCTTATCCGAACCGTGCAAGATGGTTGAACTCAGCACTGCCAGCACCGGACAGGCAAGTGACAAGCACCAGGCCCTGTGATTATCCCTGGGGTGGGGGTGGTTTGATTTGCTATGAGCACTTGATTTGTAAACACAGTCGTAGCTCTGGCTGACTTCCGTAACGTCCACCTGTGTCAGCTTCAGGGCTAGGGTTCCCAGTGGCCACTGAGAATTAGCCCAGAGGGGCTCCCTGGAGCCTGGATGAGGGGCTCCGGGTACCAGCTGGCCTGGACGTCGTCTGGCCGAGCAGGAAGCTGGCTGAGGAGGTTTCTTGGTGTGAGGCGTGGCCCACGTGGCTGTCCTCTACTGTCCCGGTAGCACAAGAAATGTCTATCTGTCTGTCTGTCTGTCTGTCTGCAGCCACCTGCTTTATCTCAGTGACAGCAGGGCTCCCCCCAGTAGAGCCACAGCCTGGGGCCAGCCGAGGGGGCAGTTCCACCCTCACATGGGGTCACTGGGTCAGCACTGACCCCGCACCATGACGGCCAGAGCTGTCACATCTGTGGCCATGGAGACCACGTTCCCAGACTCCGCGCTGTGGTCACTGTGTGCTGTCCAGTCGGAACTGGAGCTTTTCAGAGGCTGTAAGTCACACGGAGGACGCAGACTGTCTTCTTCCCACAGGGCAGCTGGCGGATTTGAACCGTGTGCCTTTGGGTTGGCAGCACAGCTTCTGACCTCCAGAGCGTCCTCGTTTGCACTCCACAGGACGCTAGTTTTCAGGGGCCTCTGTTTGACCTCATGGCCCTCCGATTCACCCTCACGGGCCACGCTGAGAGGAAACGGCCCTGGGTCAGTGGTGATTCCTTTTCCTTCTGGACGTTTCCGAGTGTTCTCCGAGGAGCATGGCCGGCTCTGAGGGAGAAAGAACGATGATGCTCTCCTGGCGTGAGGGCAGCCGCACGAGGCCAGCGGGGGGTCAGCCGTGGTTCTGAGCGCCTAGCATGGCTGCGTGGAGCGAGCACCGGCCTCGTCTCCCCTGATGTGCAGCTGCTGTGCTGGGGCCCTTTGCACCAGCAGACAAGAAGCCCCTCAGGTAGTGGCTGGCCGTGAGGGGTGGCCAAGTGGCACCTCTGTTGCATGTAGGATTGCTGGGTCAGAACTGACTCCAGGACCCTCCACAGGACACGGGGAACTGGCCACATTTCACCCTGACCTGTGTGGACACCATGTTCCCCTTCCTTCTGTAGGCCTTCATCTGCAGCGTGGGCACAGAGAGTAGGGTGTTGGGGGTCTGGGACCAGAGGGCAACAAGTGGGCAGCACCTGGACTTGGGGTCCATGCCCCCAACCCGGGTCCCCACTGCTTCCCCTTGAGAGCTGGCGACAAGAGCGAATGCTTTGTGCTCACGTCCATGTGACGTGGGGACGTCTCTGTGCACAATCCGGTCACGGCCCCATTTCCTCAGCTATTCCAACTCCAAGTCACCCCTAGTCCTCAGTGTCCCCCGGGGGCCGGCCCCACCACGACACCCAGGCCCCATGGCATCACAAACAAGTGGACAAAGGTACGTGAGGTCAGCCGCCAGCCCCTGCTTCCTGGACAATGGCCAGTTGGTGGTCAAGGTCTTGGGTCTTGGAACTTGGAGATTATCCAGGTTCTGGCAGGACCTTTCAAGTTCAAGGTTGCCGCCCTTGGCTCTTGTGTCCTTTTCTCTCTTTGAAGAAATACAATTGTGTGGGGAGTGTCATTGTTGTTGGGCTGTAGCAAGCGGCCCTCCCCAGCGAATGACCATAGAGGCCAGTGAACACTCAGCCCAGGGTAACTTCTCATCTGCCCAGCCTCTGCTGAGCTGACACCCACAGGGGGCCCTGGCCCATCCCGCCAGCCTTCCTGACCCAGACTGCACTCAGCCAAGATGGCTCCGTCATCCCAGGGGTCCTCGCAGGCAGTCTCCCTGACCCCCAACCTGCCTTGCCCTGTCCCTTCAGCCTTGTCTGGGGTGCTCTGATCTCAGGATGTTCCCCCAGAGGAGACTGTAACCTTCCGTGTACTGACCCCAGCACTGGGCCCTTCACCTCCTCCCATCCCAGAGGGGACCGTAACAGTCCATTATCCCGTGTACTGACCCCAGCACTGGG
>NW_006399822.1:763065-772567 GCF_000299155.1 Elephantulus edwardii
AACAGTCCATTATCCCGTGTACTGACCCCAGCACTGGGCCCTTCACCTCCTCCCATCCCAGAGGGGACCGTAACAGTCCATTATCCCGTGTACTGGCCCCAGCACCAGGCCCCGCACTTTCTCTCAGCACCATAAACAGTATCTCGTCCACCTTAGTGGATGAGCTCAGCACCCTCTGATGACCAAAATGCTGGCACCCCAGACCCAGGCACGGTTGTGCAGAGGAGACCTGGTGGTCAGCTCCCGTCCTCCCCCACAGGCTCGGGGGTGAGTCAGAGCCACCCTCAGCGGCGGCTGGGCTCTCTTGCCTTGAGAGGAGCAGGGGTTAACGGTTCATCCACTGCGGCTGGACCGCTCCCAGCTGCTCTGAGGGACGAGGGGCTGGTGATATGATCCCTCGTTGCCATTGTTGTCAGCTGCCATCAAGCCAACTGCGACTCCCAGTGCCCCTGTCGGCTCAGATGTGAGCCTGCCCTGGCCAGCTAGGCCTGTCCTGTGCCATCAGCTCCGAGCTGCCCCAGCCCGTTGCTGCAGTTGCTGTGTGAACCCACCTGACTGAGGGGCCTCCTCTCCTCGGCCATCCTTCCGCCCACCACACCACGATGTCCTCGCAAAGGACTGGCCCTCCTGACAACATGCCCAAGGATGTGAGACGGCGTCCACCAACCTCGCCTCTGCGGAGCATCTGGCTACACCTTTTCTCAGGACACACTCGCTCGTCCTCTTGGCAGTCCACATGACAGTCAGTCCTCCCCACCAACACCGCAACAGGGAAAACCAGCTCTTGGGTCATACTTACTCATCGTGCAACTCTGACGCAAGGAAGCAACTGAAAAGACGATGACTTGAGGTGCACCTTAGTCTTTAAAGTGACATCCTTGCTTTTGAGCACTTTGGAGAGGTACTCGACAGAAGATTTTTCTAATGCAACATGTCTTTTGATTTCTTGACAGCTGTGGGTGTTGGTTATTCTATGGGATTATCTGTTCCCATAAACGTTTCAAAACAAACCCAATGCTGTCAGTCAACTCGCAGTGAGCTCCTCGGGGCCTCTGAGGTCATAAACCTTCACGGAAATAGATGGTCTTGTCTCCTGAAGAGCAGCCGGGCTTGAAAGGCTGGTATTTGGTGAGCAACTGGACACTTTAACCCTGCACCACCCAGGCTCCTTGCCATCAAGACCACAGCCTAGGACCCCTCCAGAGCTGTCCTGCTCTGTCCATAGAAGACACCCTTGTCCCAGATCCAAGCCATCACTGAGTGTGGGCGCATCACCCTGAGCTACTGCACGGTCCTCGGCCCCCTGAGCCTCCATTTCCCACCGCTGGCCACGGGGGTCTGTCCACGGACTTTCTGGCCAGTGGCCAGCGAGCCCAGGGCCCACCTGCTGCCAGGTCATCTGCTCTCCGGGCTGGTGACATGAGGACAGCTGTCATTGCAACAGGTGTGGTGACAGAGGACAGCCTCCAGGCCGCCCTGTCCTCCCTCGCCCCCCCCCCATTAATTCAGGAGGCGAGATGCCAAGAGGGGACCTGAGGACAGAGATCTCCACCCTGAAAAGCCATGATGGTAAAGTACACGGAAGGGCAATGGCGTGGACACCACAGACTCATCTCCGTGACATTGATGACCCCAGCATGTGGCCCATTTCTGTCTCCGGACAGGAGTCAGCACCCTGCCAGTTGGGACGTCCCTGACCTCTCCAGCCCCTGGTCATCACGGCTCGGTGCTGGTCTTTATAATTGGCCTGTCCGAGGTAGCCTGGTTGCAATGCTCATCCAAAGGAAAGCAGTTCAAATCCACCAGCTGCTCCGAGCGAGAAAGATGGGCAGTGTCCTGTGTGAGAACCCACCGGAGGGTCAGCTATGAGCGGGCTCCCACCCGACGTAAATCAGTTAATGTGTGTCCTAAAGACGAAGCCACGTGTGCTGTGAACCAAGCGGCCAGCAGCTCCCATCCACCGGCTGGTCCCCAGGAGGAAGAGCAGCGGCTCCTTCAGAGATTCACAGTCTCAGGGGACCGGCTGGGGGCAGGGGAGGGTCTCGGTGCAGTGGACAGGAGTCACAGTGACGTGGTGGTGTCCACCGCTGAGATGGAACCACTCACCTCCAGCAGGTTTTCAGAGGCTGCAATCACAGGATTGCCTGTGCGTCTCCCTGTGAGCAGCTGGTGGATTTGAACCGTGTGCCTTTGGGTTGACTGCCTTCCCATGAGGCTGCAGAGCTCATAACCTGTCTTCATGGGGTAGTTATGGACTAGTTTAGGGACATAGGAAAGAGCTCGTGTTTATTCAGTGCTTTCAGGAGGGAAAGGCGGGGTCACCTTCAGAAAAGGAGAGACTATGCAAATCAGCAGGCACCCACAGTGGACTCCTCACAGGAGGGGCCTGTGGGCTTTCTAGGTCAAGGTGCGTCTCCCTGGTCAGGTGGTTGGTCCTCAAGGAACAGGCCCCTTCTATTTTTTTTTCTATAATTATATTTTATTAATTTTCATAAACATTTACAGAGATTTTGGGCTTCCACTCATTCATTGTTGCACTATTCTCTCTACCCTCCTCCCAGTTTGTTCTTATCCAAATGCCACAGTGCTTGTCAAACAGGCCCCTTCTAGACGCAGGTCACACAGGGTCACTCGCACGGCACCTGGACCTCTCAGCAGAGTTAGGATGGAACAGCTGAGGGGGTCCTGGGCCCGTGACGCCTGTGTCAACTGAGGCCGGGCCTTCCTGGGCTGAGCTGTCAGTCAGGGAAAGAACTTGGAGGCAGCACATGGGGAAAGGAGGGCGAGGAGAGTGGGAGATAAAGTCTGTAGGGAGAGCAAGCCCACAGTGTTCCCTCCTATCACTGAGAAGTCCTATCACAGATTAAAAGGAGTAGGGGCTACAGGGCGGAGAGGCGCACGGTGAACAGATTTTAAAATGTTTCTCCAGCCTAAGAGGACACAGGGCCCCAGCGTGCTAAGGAGTCCTCCTTCCAGGCTAAAAGGTGCTTCCCCCTTTTAAAATGTTATCTCTGAAATGTTGTCAATTCTGTCCTGAGGCCTGTGACAGCCACCAGCCCCTATCAGTGATCTCCAAGGTCTGTGCATGCAGGATGCAGACTGAGAGGCCCTTTCTCTTCATGGTGGAGCAATACTGCATCGTGAGGACAGATCACACTTGCCTGTCCATCTGCTGCCAGGCTGACCAGCCTGATGCCTCACACCCTTCCTACTAACTTCTAGGAAGTAGTTCAAGGCCAGGACAAAGTGAACCCACTGTTTTCACTCAGCTGATTCCCAACCGAGATCTCCAGCCTCACAGCTTCTGTTTGCTTATAACCAGAGCCCAGAAATTCCAAAGGGTTTAGGTTTGACCTGGGGTTGTGGGCCCAGCCTAACCTCCCCTCAGCTGGACTCTGGAGATGAGAGGGCATTTCCGAGTTTGAGCAGAGCTGGGAGGGCGTGGGCAGGAAGCGCTCTCCGCTCAGCTCAGTTCGACAGCCCTCCTCGTCTGGTGGACAGAAACCGCAGGGCCTGGGGAAGGAGGCCAGTCAAGACCTGTCAGGGCTCCAGCTACAGGTCCACTGCCGTAGTCTCTGAGGCCAGAAATCTTTATGAAAGCAGACCATCCCGTCCTTCTCAGTTACAGGATTCACTGTTCCCCGGAAGGGTTGAAGGTGTGGGCAAGGAGGTCCCTCAGAAGAAATGCCAGGCAGTGTGCGTCCCAAAATATCAGCCCTCAACCCCTGCACAGAGAGCACGTGGAGCCCAGCGCAGGGACCACTGGTTGTTTCTCTGATCCACGCACACGCGCCTGGCCAGGAAACAGAACTTGGTTTCTGATATCGCACAGGCCGGTCCCGCCTTTCCAAGTGTGCAGACAGGAAAGCTCACAGTCAGCACACCACATGGTTTCTAAACACATCGCTGCAGGGGACACAGGGCCTCCTTGTGTTCAAAGAGCACGCGCTTCTCTCCCAGACAGGGACAAACCCAGCAGGGGCGGAGCAGGGAAGAGGCGGCATCCGGAAGTGCTTGTCCCAGCCTTTCCCAGGGATGCTGTTCCCACAGGGACAGAGAATAAGTTCAAAGGGACCTGAAGGGACAATGAGCCCCAGGCCCCAGCACTCACGCCCTCCCACCCCCGAGCGCAGGTGGAGGGAAGAGGATTTCCTCTTTGCCCGGCTTGCTGTGTGGAGGCTCCAACGTGGGGTCTTCAGACAAAATGGACCATAAAGCACGTTAGCAGGTGGCCCGGTGGCTAAGTGCTAGCAGAAGGTCAGTTCCGCTCTGCCTGTGGGGCCCCGAGGAGTCGGAACCAACTGGACAGAGGGGGTCTGACGTGTCCTGATCAGCTGGGCAGTTCTGGAGGCCTAGTGGACAGAGAGCTGCACTGCCAACCCAGACACAAGCAGCATGAACCAGCTTTCCCAGAGGGACGCAGACGATGTCCTCTCGTCATGGCTGCTGAGAGCCCACTGGACGGTCAGCTAGGCGTCGGCTCTGACTTGACAGCTCTGAGGGGTTTTGACAGACAGCTGGCTGGTGCCTGCTCAGGCAGTTTGGGTGTCGGGGACACAGGGTGAGCAGGATTTAGAGCTGACTCCACAACCCGATGGATGACGTAGGTGTGCTAGATGCCCATTTCACAGGAGGTTAAAGTGAGGCCAGGAGATTCTAGGACTTGCCCTGTTCCTGTGCAGCGGGGTCCAGGCGGGACCGTGGAAGCCCGGTGCTCACCGCTGTGCTCAGCGCCCTCCCCGCCTTTTGCAGCACCAGCTGTGGAGAAGTGACAACTTGCTGACCGCTTGGAGACACTTGAGCCCATATGCAGGCGCAGAGCAAGCTGGACGGCAGTGGACACGCTCCCCACATCCGCCAAGGTCCTGGAGGCCCGTCCTGCCCAAGACTCCCCAGGGAGCCAGGGGGCCTCGGAAAGGAGGAAGAGAGCTTCCACGGGACAGTCTTCAGTGGGGTGACTCGGCCCTGCCGGACCTACCCATGTCTGCTGTCACCCTGGCGGTGCAGTGGTTAAGTTCTCAGCTCCCAGCACAAAGGTTGGGTGTTCGAACTCCCCAGCCACTCTGTGGCAGGAGGAACCGCTCCTGTAAACACTGGATCCCTGCAGACCCTCAAACTCATGGCCAGTAAATCTTAACAGGAAGACAGTGCCCATCTTTCTCCAGGGAGCTGCTGGTGGGTTTGAACTGCTGACCTTCAGGCTAGCAACCCAATACATAAGGCACTGCACTACCAAGGCTCTACAGCGTCCCATGCAGTCACTATCAGTTGGAATCGACAACAGAAAACCAAAGCAAATCCACTGGACATTTGACGTCTTACTGGCCTTGACCATTATTTCTAATAGCATTCATAAACAGCCATGCAATCCCAAAGGCACATGGTTCGAATTCACCAGATGCTCTGCTGGAGAAGGATGGGCGGTCTCCTCCTATGCCAGTCAGATCTGACTCGATCATACACGACAACAAAAATAAAAATAAAGTATCACCAAAAAAGTTCAATTTAAAAAATGTTGGGGGAATTTGTTGCTACGTGCCTTCCTGTTGGAACAGACCCATGGCTGACCCTCCAGGGGCTTGTCAGAGGCTGTAAATAGCACAGGAGGAGATTTCCCTCAGAGCAGCTGGTGGATTCAAACCATCTATCTTCCATACAATTGTTTAGGTTTTTAAAATAAACTCCCAGACAGAACTCTACAGAGATGTTTGTGTTTCTCGCCTAGTCAGAACTGCGAGAATAAATGACTCCACTACATACAATAAATGACTCCAGCTGAAAAGGCCCCAGAGATGCATCCTTGAGGGATGAACCCAGACACGCATCCTTGAGGAGTGCACCCAGATACACATCTTTGAGGGGTGAACCCAGACACGCATCCTTGAGGGGTGAACCCAGACATGTATCCTTGAGGGATAAACACAGATACGCATCCTTGGGGGGTGAGCAAGGACCAGACCCAGAAGGTGCTGTGACAATATCACCAGTAGATGGCAGTGTTTGCTAAGGGTTAGCGCTCTGGATGGCAGGAGTGGGGTTTTCTTAACTCCAAAAGGCATAGAATTGATGGCCATTTTTCATGAGTAAACTAGCACGTTATCATATGAAAACGGAGCAAAACTCCCTCTTGGGGCCACTACAGCGGTCCAGGCTGGTCCTGCAGGTCCCAGGTCCCTGTTCCCCTGCAGTAACTCACTCCCCCTGGGCTCTTGGCTGGGAACACTTCTCCAACCTGCAGGGCCCCTGGTTCCACTCTGCCCACCTCTTTCCCTTGCCCCTCCACAGTGGTAATTTTGCAGGTCCACGCACTACTACCAGCCAGCATTGGGCTGGATGTCTCCCTGGCCTCAAAGCTATGTGGTCACCCGCCACAGGTGTTTGCAGGTAAACCAGGCAAACCTGCCTTTCCCCATGGGAGGAGATCCAGCCTTAGCTGCTGTGGGAGACAGAAATGGAAACTGGTCTACACAGTAAATTGATCCTGGGATAGAATGATTAGAAATATTGGTACACATCTGGGGCTCAGAGGGCTAAGGTTTAAATACAAAATCGCTGAAGGACCCTGCACATCACGAATCCTCAGCACAGAACCAAAGTGTTGAGAGCAGAGACTCTGACCTCCTCTACCAAAGTCCATGGCAGCATCGTTTACAGTAGAAGAATGGTGGCAATGACCCCCGTGTCCATCAGTGGACAGTGATACGCAGGAACGTGTGTCTATGGACCAGCTGAGCCCCACCTTGTGGGTGGTGACTTCACCTGCTGTGTCACAGTGACTCCACCAGGCCTTTGTCCAACATATCTCTGGATGGACCAGAACCTGCAACCTCTCGGCTGGCAGCTCAGTGTTAACTGCATAACTGGAGATTCTGTGCAGCCTACAATGAAACAGTATTCCCAAGTAAAAATCAGCAACAAGGGCAACCCTCAGGAATAACGTAAGAAGAGAAAGCCGGACACGGATTAGACGATTCCATTTATAAGAAGCATCTGCAAGGCGGAGGAGGGGACAAGGGGGAAAAAAAAAGAAGAAGCATCTACAATAAGCACATGTGCGGAGACTGAAGTTCACTGGTAATTATCAGGAACGGAAATGGAAAGTTTAAAATAGGAAGAGAAAAAAAAGATGAACTGTGTCAACTGTCTTACTCCAGAAAATGGAGCCACGGGCTGCCTTGCAGGTCAGGGTTCTGGTCCCCCCGCGGTTGGACAAGCTGCAGAGGACCTGGCCACGCCTCAGTGGGCTGTGCGGGGACAGGGCCCGTGCAGGAGGAGGTGTGCGCCCAAAATGCGCTCAGGAAGCACACTCACGCAGAGATAAGGGGAAGGGCTTATCAGACCCCCTGGCTGCATCTGATCCGCTCCCGCAGGGCCCCCCCGCAGTCCCCTCCCCCCCGCAGGCCCCAGGTAAAGAAACCCCTCTGGGTTCTCCAGTTGCCCCTGCTGAGGGTCTGGAGCCCCAGTGGGTAGACTGGACACAGACAGCTTCTGTCCTCCAAGCCCAGGTACCTGAGAGATACAACCCCATAGCTGCATCTCCTCATGCTCGCCAGCAGAGTGCTTTAGGGTACACTGGGGTGAGCGCCCCGGGCGGCCCCCACCGCCCTTTTAGGTCCTCTTTCACATCTTACCTGCGAGGCCTGGCCACCAGAGCGTGGACAGCGGCTATGTTCCCCAAGGAACACTGCTTGCTTGAACACCCTCTCATAAGCCTCCAGGCCTGGGGACAGTGGGGTCCCTAGCACCGCACTTGATGCCCCACAGAGCTGCCCTCGGGTAATCCAGAGCAGCGGGGAGCAGGACGCCAGACCCCGCACAACAGGGCCAGGTGGCAGCTGCGCGCCCACCTGGGGTCAGGCCCCGGGGAGCCACGCAAGGCCGGACCTGCAGGGGACTCCACGCGGGCGAGACGAGGCCTCTCTGGCTGTGGAGGCGTGGCCCTCGCGTGTGGGCGTGGCCTCGGAGCGCGGGCTGAGGCAATGCGGAGGCGCTTGGCCGCGAGTGGGCGGGGCCGAGGATGTGAGCGGCGGGCGCGCTCCGGGGGCGGGGCCGGCAGGTGGGCGGGGCCTGAGGCGGCCTATAAGGCGCGGTGCGCGGGTGACGCACACACTGCTTCTGCCGCTGGCCGCGGCGTCTGGGCTCCTGGTGCGGACGAGCGGCGGCAGCATGGCGGGCCCGGGCCCGAAGCGGCGCGCGGCGGCGGCCACGCCGGCCGAGGAGCAGGAGCGGCGGGCGCAGGAGCAGATGCTGGCGGCGGGGCCCGGGGACGGCGAGGGCGTGACGCTGCAGCGCTCCATCACGCTGGTCAACGGCGTGGCCATCATCGTGGGCACCATCATCGGCTCGGGCATCTTCGTGACGCCCACCGGCGTGCTCCGGGAGGCCGGCTCTCCGGGGCTGTCGCTCGTGGTGTGGGCCGCGTGCGGCGTCTTCTCCATCGTGGGCGCGCTCTGCTACGCCGAGCTGGGCACCACCATCTCCAAGTCGGGCGGCGACTACGCCTACATGCTGGAGGTCTACGGCTCGCTGCCCGCCTTCCTCAAGCTCTGGATCGAGCTGCTCATCATCCGGCCCTCGTCGCAGTACATCGTGGCGCTGGTCTTCGCCACCTACCTGCTCAAGCCGCTCTTCCCCACCTGCGCGGTGCCCGAGGAGGCGGCCAAGCTGGTGGCCTGCCTGTGCGTGCGTGAGTACCGGGGCGAGGAGGGCGCGCGGCACGTGGCCGGCTCCAGCAGCACCCTGCACCCCCGGACCGTGCGCAGGCCGGCCCAGGGTCGCCGACCACGCGCCCCCCACGCCCTGGGGCGGCCTGCAGGTGTCCCCCGGCTCGGGTCGCTGGTCTGTGTGTGGGGTCTGCCCTTCTTCATTGACTCGCGTGGCCCCGGGGACACAGCAGGGAGAGCAGGGTGTCTGGGCCCCTGCTCCATGCACTCCCCAGCCTCCCCGAACCCATCAGGGCTGCTCCCCACTTTGGGGGGCCCCCTGAGCTCCCCGAGTGGGAAGCCGCAGGCGCTGCTGAGTAATATTTGCTGTCTATTGCATTAGCACCCACGTGGAGAACCTGGGCGTTTGGTTTCCTGTTCAGAGCGCTGGAGAGCTGACTGGCTGTTAAGAGGAAATAGCTTCCTTTTAAAAAATTTCATTCATTGCGGCTCTCCTGGCCAGCCCATCAGGCTGACTTATGGCGGGACTGATTTAGGGAACAATAGTGGTGGCTGCTGGCTACCTGGGGAGAGGGCGGGCTCCTTTAACCCCCACCCCTCCCCGGAGATGCCTAGTGCTCAAAGAGGGGCGCTGGCTGGGATGATGAAATCCCTGTGAGGGTTGCAGGTGAGAGGGCGGCGTGGGCTCCCGAGTTGTAAATGAAGCCAAGAAGCAGTGGCCTTCTGATAAGTTGGAGCTGACCCTCGAGAGCTCCTGGACAGGTCTTCCTGCTCAGAGAGCCAGCATGTAGCTTCTCCGCCAGGAAAAGTTGCACGTCAAAGTCGCATATCGTTGGATT
>NW_006399822.1:772667-776594 GCF_000299155.1 Elephantulus edwardii
CCGCCCCATCTTCCAAGTCCATCTCCTGGGCAGCAGGGAATGAGGTCAGAAAGGCCAGGAGTATCCTGCTCCCCAATTTTACATAGGGTCCCGGGGCATGGGCACACACAAACCTAGGTGGGTGAGCTGACCGATCAGAGTCCAGAGCCTAGGAGGGTGGTGTGTGTGTGAGGGTGTGAGCAGACTGGCCACCCCACGGGCGCTGGGGCAGCAGGGAGGCTGTGATTTTGTCTGGGTCCAGGTGTGCTGGGCAGGGGTCATTTCAAAACTCTGAGGTGAGCTCCGTCCCACCGTGGGGTTCAGGTTCACGCCCTCATCCCCACACCCTGGGCAGAGCCTGCACTCTCTCATGAACCGGACCAGAGGCGAGGGCCATCCAGGGCGGCTGTCTTTGGTCCAGCTGTTGGGATGTACTGCAGGATAGGACTGGGGCCGAGCTTAGTCGCGCTGGACCCTGTGACAGTTTTTGGGGCTAAACAAGGAAAGGAACATTCAAAAGGTGGCCCCGGCCTCCGTCTTCCTGTAAGGAGCACTTCCACAATCCAGTGACCCACTGGCCATTAACATTGCAGCCCAGGAGGTCAGATGAGATAGGATCTCTACAGTCCTGCTGGCTTGTGCAAAGCTGGCCTCTGGGGACTATGTCCCGGCTGGCCCTCTTGATAATCAGGGAGCGTCCCCTTGTGCTGCCCTGGACAGCATTCCAGAGAGTTCAGAGTGAGGCCAGACGAGGATCCAAGTGTCTTTTTTCTGATTACAAATCCAGCCATGGCTGGGTGCACTAGCATCTATGATTGGCCCTGCACACATTTGGGGAGTGGACGAGCCCTCCGTGCTGGGACCCCCGCCCCACCCCACGTCTTCCCTGGACTCGCCTCTGCCAAGGGGCCCGGTGGATCCTTCCAGAGCTTTAGGTGCAACAAGTAGACACCTGGCTTATTTATTAAAAATGTAAACTGGACCCTGTGCACGAACCGCCCTCCACTCAGCCTGCTGCTTCCTTCTGTTAACCAACTAAGTACCCATCCCTCGTGAACACCTCTAGAAGGACGTGTGGGGCGAGACGCAGAGGGTGCCCTATACGTCCAGCTCCAGGCTTATGAGACGAAGTAAATTCCTAGTAATGTTGTGACTGGATTGTTAGGGAGTCAAGCTGCTCAGCTGAAGGACAGGCCACTCTGATAGCTTGGAAAATGGACAGTCTCCTCCTGTGTGACTCACCACCCGGAAGAGTCAGCCAGGAGCTGGTTCTGATTCAGCAGCATGGTAGGGGGGGTTACCTATCCAAGGGGCGCTGGTCGTGCAGTGAGTGAGCACTCGGCTACTGACTGAATGGTCCGTGGTTCGAACCCACCAGTAGCTCAGTGGGAGAAAGATGAGGCTGTCAGCTTCTGTGAAGATTTACAGCCTTGCGAAGCCCCTGAGCAGTTCTGCTCCATTCTCCAGGGTCATTCAGGTGCCCAGGGCTGGGCAGGGGGCGGACTACCGAGGGGAGGGTGTGGGTTCCACATCAGTGGCCAGAGGCCTTCAAAGAGGCCAGCAGGCCCTGGTCCCTTTGATGATAAAAGCGATCTTGTAATTGTTATGATTCAGCTAGAGAGGCTTCAAACGGTGGAGCCCTTGCCGGCCTGGATGGGAGGACGGGGCTGTGCTGAGAGCAACCGTCTCTGGGGAGTGACACTCCATGGTGGTTAGCCATGCAGGGCTCCTCTTCTCCAGATGTGTGTGTGTGCATGTGCGTCTTTTGCTTGTTGGAAGTGTGCACGTGAGAACACTGGTGTGTTTCTGTGAGGCTGTCCTCACATCGCCTGCTCCTTCTCCAGCCTGCATTTAAACTTGCTGTCTCCTCGTTCTTTGCACGCTGAGTCCTGTGAACAGTGGATTCCTGTAAACCAAAACCAGCCCGCTGCTTCCAGGAGCTCCTGACCCAGAGCCCACAGCGATCCTGTGGACGGGATAGAGCTGCCCCAGAGGTGGCTCTGTGCGTGTGTGCGTGTGTGTGCGTGTGTGTGTGTGTGTGTGTGGGCAGTTCTATGAACCCAGAGCCCTCATCTTCCCCATCCCAGTCACTGGACACCCCCACGAATGAGTCAAGGGTTCCACCCATTACACCCTTCGCTCCTCCAGGGCCACAACTGGAGTCATCCTGACTTCTGAGCAGTTGGTGGTCACCAAGGCTGCCCTGTGACCTTTCCATCATGACTGTCCCCAGGACAGTCAGTGGCCTAGAGGTCTGCCTAGTGCAAGCCCCATCACTGATGCTGGCGTGGGCTTATCCCCACCCTAATGGGTCACTGTGCATGCTTGTCCACTCCAGGGCACACAGAGGGTCAGAGCCAGCTGGGAGGAGGCTGGAGGCTTGGCACTCTCTGTGTGGTCGGTCAGGCTCCTGGCTCTGCCCTCCTGGAGTTCGGGCCATCTCCTGCCAAGGGGTAGGGGGCACGCTGTGGGTGTCCATTCCTGGATGGGCTCCCTTGTCACCGGACTTGTGTGTGTCACCGCCTCACTGCCTTTGGGAGGTGTCCTGGCTCAGCGGCAACCCCAGGGCAGGGGCAGAGCCTCAGCTGTGCCAGTCCCTTTACCAAGGACACGTGAGGTAGGGGTGGGGAGAGGCCGTGGCTGGAGCCTTGGATCCTCGCACATCCGCTGGCTCGGGTGCCCATGTCCATGAGCCCTCTCTGTCAGATGGTCACATCTTGGTGTATGCCACGTCCACCCGCCCTCACTGTGGCTGTGGACAAGACCATGCTGGTGCCCACACCTCCAGAGCATGGACAAGGTCTGCTGCAGACCATCAGCAGAGGTGGGTAGGGCAGCACCTGAGAGTCACAGGCAGAAACCCCTCTCTGGGGGGACCTCAGTCCCAGCATGGGGGACCTCACAGGGGTGTGGTAGTGAGAGGCAAGAGGGGTCCCCATGATCCAGCAGCGTGCACTTGAAGTCACTACCTCACAAGGGATGTCATGTGAGCCTGTGGCTGTGACCAGGACCTCTGAGGCCAGCCAGAGTCCCCACCTAGGTCCTAACGCTGTGAGAGCTGGCACCAGGGACAATCTGGGAGGGGTGGAGTGGACAGGGGACCCTCACCAGGAGGAACCCCACAGAGAATCCCTCAGCCAGGCCAGGCCCCTCCACTCACCAGGCCTTACGCCCAAGGGCGGAGGACAAGCTGCCTGTGTGGGGAGCTGGTCCGCAGTCACTCGCCTGGCCTGACCCTGAAGACAGGGCTTGGACCTACAGGGACAGGCTTCTGGTGGCCTGTGTGGGGAGCTGGGCCCACTGCTCTGGCTGTCGGCTCCCCCGGGGGCTGCCCCTCCCAGGGAGGGGGCCTTATCTCCCCAGCTCCAGCTGCCACTGTGGGTGACACAGTGACACTTAACTGGGGAGCTGGGTCCGAGCCAGCGAGGTTGTAGCTCGGGTGTCTGGGCCTGGCTGCAGCCTGGCAACACCCGCAGTATGGCTGTTCCGGCGCCCCCTTGCTTTGCAGCTATGGGGACAGGTGTCAGCACAGGGCGACGGTCAGCCATGGGGGTGGACATGAGCCACAGGGCTCAGCTCAGTAGCAGGAGTGGCTGCTGGCAGGAAGCATTCGCAGCAGGCAGCCCTGGGTCCACTACACCACGAGAACCTGGGGCCCAGCCAGGCTAAGTGTCAGCCACCTCGGGCCACCCAAGCCTGAGGAGGTGTAGTTCACCTAGGATGACCCACACCCCGCTGTCCAGGGAGGCCGTGACCCACGTAGGAAGGCCTGTGCCCTGCCATCCGGGGGTGTCTAGGATGACCTGCACCCTGCTGTCCAGGGAGGCCGTGATTCATTTAGGAAGGCCCCGTGCCCCGCTGTCCAGGGAGGCCGTGACCCACGTAGGAAGGCCCCGTGCCCTGCTGTCCAGGGAGGCCGTGACCCACGTAGGAAGCCCTGTGCCCTGC
>NW_006399822.1:776924-786426 GCF_000299155.1 Elephantulus edwardii
TAGGAAGGCCCCGTGCCCCGCTGTCCAGGGAGGCCGTGACCCACGTAGGAAGCCCTGTGCCCTGCCATCCGGGGGTGTCTAGGATGACCTGCACCCTGCTGTCCAGGGAGGGCCGTAACCCACATAGGAAGGCCCCGTGCCCAGCCGTCAGGAGGAGGACTCATCAGCCAAGTCAATGAGCATCAGCATTTCATCCAACTTTGCTTCTTTTCATCAAAACAGAGATGTTACCCCACCCATTTGTCTCCTGGCACCGCTGCCCCCGGGCTGTGCCCGCCCCACCTGTGAATAGGTCCTACTGCCAGCGACTCGGACCCCTGCTGCTACCCTGTGCGGGGGAGGGGCTGAATGGTGGCCAGCTGGGCTGGGTCATAGGGGGTCATACTCTGGTCCCCCATGGAGGGGCCCAGCCCTGCAGGGACAGCTGTGGTCATCTGGTGGCTTGTGCTAAAGGCCACCCACCCCATCCTCCTAGGTGGAGAGCTCTCTCCCTCCAAGCTGTTGGGTTAGAACTGACTCATCGCTGACCTGCAGCACGTTTGCAGGGACAGTCGAGTGCCCGGGAGGAGACTGCCCGTCTTTCCCACAGTCGTGGATTGGGGTCGCCTGCCTTTGGACTGGCAGCACAGCCCTTAGCACTAGGCCACCAAAGCTCCCTCCTCTCCTCTGTGAAGTGGGGACCAGGCCTGTGACACCCTCGATGGTGGCTTCACCAGGCTGGGGGTCAGGCTCACCCAGGGCCGTGCTCAGGGCCGCTTCTGCTGAGGCCGGGACCCGCTGATGTGACCTGGTCCTCCAGAAGGGAGGTGTGGCATTGTTGCAGAGCTGGGGCGCTCAGGGACGTGCGGGGGTCTGTGCCAGTGGCCATCGTGCACTGGACAGAGGCTCAGCTCCTGGGCTTCACCACCAGCGCACGCTGTACGCACCCCAGTCTCTGCCCACGGGCTCGGCGTCAAATGAATGCAGCGATGGGGCATCTGCATTTTTGGAGCTGAGGGCTTTGCTGAGGCTTGCGGGATGGGGAGCATGGTAGTGTCCGTGCAGGTGTGGGTGGGCCCAGGTGTGGGAGAGGGCTACTTCAGAAGCATCCCATCCCCTGGTCATTGGGGGGACTGCCCTGTGGGGCTTCTTTACAGGAACGGCTGGCTGGGGCGTCCTCGGAGGTGTCCTGGGTCATCTTCCCACGGGTGGTCAGGGGCCGTGACCTCTGTACGCCGGGCCCCTCTTTAGCAAAGGCCGCTCCCGACAGTCAGGGGGCTGCAGCTTGAACCCACAGGAGCATCAGGCAGGACTGGGGGGAGTACAGGGGCCCTTCCCTCAGCTGACTCCCACAGCGGGCCCGGGGCGCCTGGATGGGCAGGTGCCTTTCGTGGGCCACGTCCGGTGGGCACTCACTCTGCCCTCTGCTGTCCCCAGTGCTGCTCACGGCCGTGAACTGCTACAGCGTGAAGGCCGCCACGCGGGTCCAGGACGCCTTCGCGGCCGCCAAGCTCCTCGCGCTGGCCTTGGTCATCCTTCTGGGCTTCGTGCAGATTGGGAGGGGTAAGTGCGGTCCCCGAGGGCCCAGGGAGAGGGAAGCCCGTGGAAGTGCCGGCATGTGGGGTCCACACCCTGACTCTGGTCATTGTTCGTGGTGTAGACGTTTGGTGTGCACATAAACTTGTGCATGTGTTGCTGTTGGGTTTTTTTCTGTATCTTTTCATACCGAGTTCCCTTTTTTTAAAAAAAATCTTTTATTGTGATTGAGAGGAAATTGATTTCCCCCCCAGCAACTCCTTGTGTCCACAGCATCAGTGATGACCCCATGTGGTGGCCGCACTCTCGCCGCTTCCTCCCTGTCTCCCATGCCCCCTCCTCTTTCGTCTTCGGAGCTTTCTCCCTACGCAAATGCTGCCCTTTGACCTCAGTGGTCAGTCGCAGTGAGGTGACGGTCAGGAAGGGAGGCCATGGAGGAGGACGGTCCAGGCCTGGCCGTCCCAGCTCCACCCTGTGGCCTTGGCTGTGGTTCATGCTCAGCTGTTTTCTCAGCAGCTCACAGACTGTCATGTAGCCTCCCCTGGGGGACCGGGTGAGGGGCTGGAACACCCCAAAGTAGCTCCCCACAGTACTTGGTACTGTGGGGGCACCCCAGGAGAGAGGCTGGTGCACCCCGAGAGCAGACTCCCCATGGTGCTTGGATGGGGCCTAGGTCACTGTAGGGCACCCCAGGAGAGGGCCTGGCGCACCCCGAAACCAGACTCCCCACAGAGCTCAGGTAGGGCCTAGCTCACTGCGGGACCCCCCGCTGTCACCGAGCCCTGAGGGGAGGAGGAGGATCTGTGGGTGGTGGGAGTGTCGGGCCTGATCACTTCAGGCATGGCACCCCCCACCTGCAGAACAGGGGCTCTGCCCTCACTCCCCCATCTCCAGACTTCCTGTGGGGGTCCCTACCCTGTGGGAGGGCCCACTTTGCTGCCCGACCCCTCTGCCTTTCAAGGTGGGGGTGCGCCATCTTTTCAGCAGGAAGCTGATTGCTGGGGCCGTGTCCTCAGAGCTCGGGGTTCTCCAAGACCGCCCCGGGAACCCAGCCATCTGCTGGTCGCCGGGTGGGCACCTCACCTGGCGGGATAGTGAACAAAGCCGACGGGGCATCTGTGACTGGTGCTGGGAACGCCCCAGAAGGCTCACTCCTGTCTGTGGGCACCCAGGACACGATGCCACATCTGTGACCCCTTTCCATGTCAGAACCTGGGGACCTCTGTCCTGTCAGAGTCCTGTCCTGGCTGCTGCCCAGCACCTCTGTCCACTTAGCCATCCTGCCCAGCTCTGCTCTGGAGACAACATGTGGTCAGAACCCTCCTCTGCTCAGGGTCTGGGCGGCCAGTGCCAGAACCCGCTCCCCCCGCCCCAGCTGGCCCACGAGGCCACACTGCTCAGTAAAGACGTGTGTGGAGGTATTTGCTAGGCCGTCCGAGATAAAGACAGATGAGGCATTCAGGAAGCCTGGGTGTTGTGAAAACAAAGTTTGGCAGGGAGAGCTGAGCACTCTGTTCCGCCCGCACACGGCGGGTTTGTCATTCTGTCTGTGGGAGACCATCCGCCCGCCCAGCTCCCCCAGCTCAGGACTCCGGCCTCAGTGCCACGTCTGCAGAATTACTGCCCTTCTGTCCTTGGAGACATGTGCCCCCACGTCCAGGGGACACGCGGTGGGAATGTCGTGTCCCCGGGTGCCTACAGTCCAAGCAGAGGCCTGAGTGTGGAGCTGGACAGCGGGCACCATGCAGCCTCTTCACCCCACGTGGCCAGTGTCAGGTGGGGGACTTGTGCCCTGAGCCCCTGCGCCCCACACCCAGCATGTGATGAGGGCAGGGTAGAGGTGGCCATACCTTACAAGTCACAGAACAGGACAGGAGAGCTGCCTGCAGGCCAGGAATGTGAGGACGAGACCCCAGCCAGGGGACACCGTGAGAAGGCTGCCACAGGGTGGTATGTGGGGTGGACAGGGCCCAGGCCAGGGGGGCAGCAGGACCTCCATGTGGAGCTTGGAGGGGAGACCCCAAGGCCCTGATCTGAGAGGCTCTGTGGGAAGGTCTGTGGTGTGGAGAGGCCCAGTGTCCTCACGGGGTCAGGACCTCAGGGGGCCTGTGCTCACGTAGCATTTGGGGTCTGGCTGGCTGTAGGGTCCGGCTGTGGGTGAGGTCTGGCTGTGATACCAGGCTGGTGGGAGCTGACCGGGACTGCTGAGAGCCACCAAAGGCTGGAGGTAGATCTGGCACCCCAAATGGCAGACCGCAGTGCATACGGGCACCCCACCTTCCCACTCCATTAGAGGACACACTGGCCTCCATCTGTACCCTTACCCCCTCCTGCCCAGCAGCTCCACACCTACAGCTCCCAGAGACCACAGTCTTGAGGGCAGCAGAAGGCTCCAGCCAGGCGCCCGAGAGATGACACAGTGGGACCATTGTTGGGACAGTGTGTCTAGCCTGGGCATCCCCTCGTCCTCCTGGGGGGGTCAGAGCACTGGACAGCGCACACAGATGGCTTCCTCCACACGGCCCTGGAGGGGAGGTCCCCATCCACACACCTTTGCCCCAAGCACTGGCCACTGCTGGCCACACCACAGAGGCCGATGAGCAGGTCCAGCCCAGGCCACGTGGCTCCCGCAGGCCTCGCCGGCTGTGCTTGTGGGGAGCGAGGGCGGCTGAGGTCTGAGTCACATGCAGCAGGAGGGACGTTCAACCCAGCAAGAGGACGTTGGCAATTCCAGCCACGCTGCTGCCGGATAAGGGCCCTTTGTCCAGCAGGCTGGGGCCGTCTGGGCGACCTGGCCCGGCTCTGCTCCCGGCTGTTGGGAATGGGAGAGAGGAGCGGTAGGCCGGCCCCAGACACTAGGACACAAACAGTGCCCCGTGAGAACGCAGCATCTGGTGTGGCAGAAGGTAGAAAACCACACCGTTCCACGCGGCGTGTGAGGTGGGGACGCCTGTGCAGTGGGGGCTCGCAGCCCCTCGCCTGCCTGCCTTCTTCCTGGCCGGTGGTGCCTCCTCCCGCCTGGCGGGGCGGTCCTGAGCATGCTTTCTGCTGTGGGTCCCCTGCCTCCCACCGCCCTATGTCCAGCCTGCTGACTGTCCTGTGACTGGCGCCCGACACTGGGCGAGTCACATGTGGCAGTGGTGGGAGTGCCAGTCCCCCTTGTCAGGAGACTCTGGCCTGGCAGGCAGGCGGGTGGCCGTGATGGGCGGGCCTCAGCTCACATCTGAGCAAATGAGATCAAAGCCCTCAGATGTCCAGGACAGGCCTCCCTCCACCTTCCCCTCCTTCCCACCAATGTAGGTGACCCACCAGCCTGTGACCCTCCCAGGGACGATACACCCGCAGCCCCTTGTGAAGCCCACTGGGGCTGCCCACTGCATGGACGGGTCTCACCAGACCTCTGGGCTCCAGGCTAGTCACTAATTCCCAGCCCTGCCTCGCCATGTAGAAGCCAGGCTGGTGTTTGGGGGGGGTGCGGTTCAGGTAAGCCCAGGCCTGTCCATCTGACCCTGTTCTCCAGGGGTGGGGAGCTGGCTCACCCCTCAGTCTTGTTCTGGCAAAAGCAGACTTGTTCACTGTATGGAGGGGCAGCTGAGTTCAGAGATCTGAGGGGTCGCCAGTGCTCGGAGCTGCCCCCCACCCCAGCCCACATCCACCACGTTCCTCCTAAGCTGTGGTCAGGACGCGGTGCTGGGCAGTTTTCGGGTCCAGTGGGCCAGCAGCCACCTTTGCTTTGATGCCTCTTTCACGCTGACATTTTTGCTTGTTCCTGTATTTTGCTCCAAGAACGTTCCGGAACTTGTACCTTCTCCCAGAGCTCTCTAACCTGGCATTCTGTTTCCTGCCAGGTGATGTGTCAAACCTGGACCCCAGGTTCTCATTTGAAGGCACCAAGCTGGATGTGGGCAACATTGTGCTGGCCCTGTACAGCGGCCTCTTTGCCTACGGGGGATGGTAGGTTCCAGAACATCTGAGTTCCAGGCAGTGATGGGTTCTCTCACCACATTACTCAGCACAAGGGTCCCCACGTGGGCAAGCAACAGCCCCGGTCACCTTGTGACTGCTCAGAAGCTGTCTCTGGGTGGATGGACTTCCCCTTCCTGCACAGACAGGTAGCACCTGGGCCTAGAGAGCTGAGACCACTGGTCCCAAACCAGCCCAGCAGGGAAAGTGCCTGCTGAGAAGGTGCTGGGGTGGGGTACCTGCCCCTCCTTCTCCGAGTCCCCCTCCATCCCCGAGTCCTTGCTGTGTGGCTCCAGCTCTCGGCTGGGCTGTCCCTGCAGAGTTAGAAGGCAGGCCAGGTGGCAGAGAGGACCCTCAGTATGCACACCATTTCATGAATAACCAAAAGAATGTCAAGTTGATTCCAACTCTTAGTGACTGAAAGGCCTCTGCCAGAACCCCTCTCAATCACAGTCACGGGCTCCTGGTCCCTTTTCTCTCAATCAGGGTCACTGGCTTTTGGTCCCTTTCGCTGTCCTCTTTCCTGTTGTCTTCCAGTCCCTGGACAGATGGAAACCAAGCTTCTGAGCTTGTGAACCCTCGGAAGATGTGGGTAGGGAGGGTCAGTGGTGAGTCCCTGCTTGGCTCTGCATCCGCCTCAGAGGCAGCAGGGACTGCACCCACAGGAGAGGGATTGGTCCTGAGACTGCTTCTGCTATTACAGGAACTACTTGAATTTTGTCACAGAAGAGATGATCAACCCTTACAGGTATGTGTGTGCAGGTGGCTGCTTCCTTATTGCAGTGAGGCCTGATGGTGTGGGGAAACCTGTGAGGGTGGCCAGCTTCCCGCAAAGGCAGCAGGGGCCCTTCTGGGCAGGAACAGCAACACTGGGCAGGCGTGGAAGTCAGGCCCACGTGGATGTCCATGCAGTGAGGGTGTGGTGGTTGGTGATGAGCTGGGTGTCCATGCAGGGAGGGTGTGGTGGTCGGTGATGAGCTGGGTGTCTGTACAGGGAGGGTGTGATGGTCGGTGATGAGCTGGGTGTCCATGCAGGGAGGGTGTGGTTGGTGCTGAGCAGGGTGGATGTGGGGCAGAGAGGTGCTGAGTGTTCCTCACAGCCCCCCAGCAGGGGCCCCATGTCACGTGGAAACCAAGGTTGCAGGCTGTGTCCCTGTGGTGGCATCCAGGCCTGCTGTGGAAGTTCAGCTTGTGTTGGGCCTCACATTGACCACAGCGCCCTCATCCTTCCAGGAACCTGCCCCTGGCCATCATCATTTCACTGCCCATTGTCACTCTGGTGTATGTGCTCACCAACTTGGCCTACTTCACCACGCTGTCCACCGAGCAGATGCTGGCGTCCGAGGCTGTCGCTGTGGTGAGGCGCCCTGTGGCCGCGGGGTAGCGGGGTGGTCTCATCTCAGTGTCGCCAGGCTGCTAACCTGGTCAGGTTGAGGTCAGTGCCTCAGGGAGGGTGGGTGCGACCTTTCTCTGCGGTCTGTGGGTGCAGCTGGAGGCTGTGTTCCCTTGGGGCTGCCGGTGGGGGAGTGCCTGGACCTAGCGTCCTGCGTCCGTGTCCCCAGGACTTTGGGAACTACCACCTGGGCGTCATGTCCTGGATCATCCCCGTCTTCGTGGGCCTGTCCTGCTTCGGTTCTGTCAACGGGTCCCTCTTCACGTCCTCACGGTGAGTGACATGGACAGGCCTGGGCCCAGGGCTCGGTGACCCAGGCCAGAGCTGATCTCCTGTGAAAACAGTGTTGTCACTGTCACAGTCAGCACTTCGCCCACCCCCCTGCCGAGTGAGGAAGTGCTGAGCCCTTCTCCCTTGAGAAGTGTGGTGAGCCGTACCCTCAAGTCTCCTTGCCAGCCGTGCGCGGGGGAGGATGCCAAGGCCCCATGCAGCAGGGATTGGCAGGAGACCCAGTGTCCGCTCGGTTCCCCTGTGTACATAGCAGCCCCCAGTCCCCACCTGCCGCCTTCCTCAGCATCTCCTGGCCCCTGCACCTGGAGCTGTGTGCTGACATCCTCCCTGCGCTGACCCGCCCCTCCCGTGCTGTCCCTCCTGAGCCCAAGTCCCCTGCCCACAGGCTCTTCTTCGTGGGGTCCAGGGAAGGTCACCTGCCCTCTGTCCTCTCCATGATCCACCCACGGCTCCTGACCCCCATGCCGTCACTTGTGTTCACGGTAAGCCTGGAGACCCCAGTGCCATCTCTGCCTGTGGGCTCCTGCATGGGGCCCCGTCCCACCCCGGGCTCCCCTCGTCCTCTGTGGGCTCCCTGTCTTCCATCACTTGAGTCCCCCACCCTCTGGGATGCTCACCCTGTTCTCCAAGGCCCCCCTTGGCCTCCCCAACCCATGTACTCTGGGCTCACCCCCCACCTCCGTAGCCCACACCCACCCTGGGCCCACCTCGTCTTCAGTGGTCCGTTTACCCTGGGCTCACAGCCCCCCTGTGGCCCCGGCTGCCTGGCGCTCACCCCTGCCTCTGCCCACAGTGTGCCATGACCCTGCTCTACGCCTTCTCCAATGACATCTTCTCCGTCATCAACTTCTTCAGCTTCTTCAACTGGCTGTGCGTGGCCCTGGCCATCATCGGAATGCTGTGGCTGCGTTACAAGAAACCCGGGCTGGAGCGGCCCATCAAGGTGCGTGTCCACGCTGAGCCTGCCCCTCGGTGGGAGCGGTGGACTGCCCACCTGTGTCCCCAGGTCACCTTGCTCTATGGGCTCCGGTCCACACCCTGCATCTACCCTTGGGCCCACGTGGTCAGCAAGATGGCCTCTCTCCTCCGGGTGTCCTCAGCAGTGGTGGGGAGGAGCAGACAGGCCGGACAGGGCAGGTGGCGTGAGGACGCTGGAGGAGCCATGGAGGAGCGAACTGTCAGCTGTGTGCTTGCTTACCGCATGGACTGCGCTCCCAGACCCCGGCCTGCTGACCCGGCCTGCTCTGTCCCCGCTGACCGTGGCCCTCTGACCCGGCCAGTGCTGTCCCCGCTGACCGCGGTCCACTGACCCGGCCTGCTCTGTCCCCGTTGACCGCGGCCCTCTGACCCGGCCTGCTCTGTCCCCGCTGACCGCGGCCCTCTGACCCGGCCTGCTCTGTCCCCGCTGACCGCGGCCCACTGACCCGGCCAGTGCTGTCCCCACTGACCATGGCCCATTGACCTGGCCAGTGCTGTCCCCACTCACCCCAGCCCACTGACCCGGCCAGTGCTGTCCCCGCTGACCCGGCCTGCTCTGTCCCTGCTGACCTGGCCAGTGCTCTCCCCGCTGACCCCGGCCCGCTGACCCAGCCAGTGCTGACCCTGACCCTCTGATCCGGCCAGTGCTGTCCCTGCTGACCCGGCCTGCTCTGTCCCTGCTGACCTGCCAACCGCGGCCCACTGACCCGGCCAGTGCTGACCCTGGCCCTCTGACCTAGCCAGTGCTGTCCCTGCTGACCACGGCCCGCTGACCCGGCCAGTGCTGACCCCGGCCCTCTGACCCAGCCAGTGCTGTCCCCGCTGACCTGGCCTGCTCTGTCCCCGCTGACCCGGCCAGTGCTGTCCCCACTGACCCGGCCCAGCAGACCCAGGCTGACCCCGGCTCGCTGCCCCCGGCTCTCTACCTGTGTGCCCTCCACAGGTGAACCTGGCTCTGCCCGTCTTCTTCATCCTGGCCTGCCTCTTCCTCATCGCCGTGTCTTTCTGGAAAACGCCGGTGGAGTGCGGCATCGGCTTCGCCATCATCCTCAGCGGCCTGCCCGTCTACTTTGTCGGGGTCTGGTGGACAAACAAGCCCAAGTGGCTCCTTCAGGGTATCTGTGAGTACCTGACCCCGTCCTCCCGTCTGGCCTGGTCACCTGTCGGCTATACCCCAATGGCCCAACGCAGAGCAGGCTCCGCCTGAGGGGAGGGACATGGGCCTGGGGTGGTCGCCGGACAGGCCTCTCCCTCACTCCTGGGCGCCTGCGTGCGAGGTGGTCCCCTCACTCCTGGGTCCCTGCGAGTGACGTGGTCCCCTCACTCCTAGGTCCCTGCGAGTGACGTGGTCCCCTCACTCCT
>NW_006399822.1:786551-807620 GCF_000299155.1 Elephantulus edwardii
GAGTGACGTGGTCCCCTCACTCCTGGGTCCCTGCGAGCGAGGTGGTCCCCTCACTCCTGGGCGCCTGCGTGTGAGGTGGTCCCCTCACTCCTGGGCGCCTGCGAGCGAGGTGGTCCCCTCACTCCTCCTGGGTCCCTGCGAGCGAGGTGGTCCCCTCACTCCTGGGTCCCTGCGTGCTTGGTGGTCCCCTCACTCCACCTGGGTCCCTGCGAGCGGGGTGGTCCCCTCATTCTGCCTGGGCTCCTGCAAGCAAGGCGGCTGAGGGTGCGCTGGGCCTTGCTGCCCGTCTCCTCTGCCCACAGTCTCCACCACGGTCTTCTGTCAGAAGCTGATGCAGGTGGTCCCTCAGGAGTCCTAGCGTGGCCGAGCCGCCGCAGGGGAGCGCGTGCGGCTGTCCCCCCTGCAGCAGCCTCTCGGGCCCAGGCCGGCAGCCAGGCACCTGGCACCGCGGACCACCGGTACGAAGTCGGCCCCCACACCCACCTCCGTTTGCTTATTTTTTTACCTTAAATTTTGGGTCAAGTAGCGGCCACCAAGATGATTTTCACAAAGAGAAGACGAAGGTGCAGCGGGGGCAGCACTCCAGTTCCCGTCCCACCCCAGGAGGGGCCCAACACTCCAGCCGCAGAGCTTTCCGGAGCTCCTGACCCCGGCACTGTAGGGCTGTACTGTGGAACCTGCTCTGGGGGACACTTGCACTGGGGGACACTTGAACTGGGGGACCTGCACTGTGGGGACAGCATCCCGTTTTCATTGTTACAGAGACTCCACCCACCCCAGAGCCCCAGCACTCTGCCTCTCAGACCTGAGATAGAGCCCCCCCCGCACCCCCAGCCCCCAGAAAGCAGAGCTGGGGAACTGCTTGGCTCAGCCCAGCGTCAGGCCCAGTGCCGTGGAAGTGTTGGGGCCTGGACCTGCTGCTGCCCACAGGCCTGAACCATGGCCACACTGCCTGGGGCAGGCTCTGCAGATCACTCCATTCAGGACCTCCTGGACGAAGGCTTGGCCCCAAGTGTCCCCAGCCACTGCCTGGCTACCCTTCACCCACCACAGAGTCTGCCTCCAAAGCCACTGAGAACAGGCCTCTCCAGGAACTTTCTAGACTGAAGAGGCCAGGGCTTCGTGCCTGCTCAGTCCACTCCATGCTGGGCCCCTCGGCACAGCTGGCCACCCCCGGGCTGGTCACCTGTAGAGCTGCCCTGACTAGTCCCTGTTCCTGGAGGATGGGTGGCCTCGTGTGTCCCCTCCACCTGGAGACAAGCCCACTCGTCTCTGGTCACGCCCTCACTTGCTCTGAACCAGGCAGCTGAGACCCACCAGCAGGTCTAGTCCCACCTGTGACTATGTCCAGGCCAGTTGTCCAGGTCCCTGCTGGTTGGGCAACACCTGGTGACATGCCCCGGGGTGGCCTGAGCTGCAGCCACCTGCTGGCCAGAGCAAGCTGGCACACAGTGGGCCCCACGCACAGTGGACAGGACTCCCGTGGTCCACACTTGTCCTCTGCAGGTGGACCTCAGTCAGCAGGAGCTAGGCCCTTGGGGTCTCTTCCTGGACGCCACCATCTTCACTCTGGACAGGCACTCCCTGGGCAAACGGCATGGCCAGCCCGGCCTGGGATTGCTCCCCAGGTGGCCCCCACATCCACAGGGAGCCACTGTTGAGAAGGGTGACCGGTGGGGTCTGTAGCACTCCACGGGGCCTCCAGGAGTGGTCTTTCTGAACTGAGACAGGAGGCCTGCTCCCGATGTCCACTTGCTGGGTGACCCCTCTAGGTCCCCTCAGCCAGGTGGTGCCAGAGGCTGTTTCTATGGTGCTGGCTCTGACCCGTCCTGCAGCCCCACCTCCTGCTTGCTGGGTCCTGGGGCCAGGCCATGCTCTGAGATTAGAGAGGCACTCCGTCGGCCAGACCCAGGGCTCACACCATCCAGCACGGGGGCGTCCCATGTGGTAATGCGTGTGTAGAGCATATCATGGTCTTCTCTGACTGACCTCTGCTTCTGCTTGTTCAGTGTCCCCTTAGCACCCCCACTCTTATTTATCCCCACCCCCTCTCAGGAGGAGCCCCCCAGCCCAGGCCTGCCCACGGCCGGCTTCCCAGGACTGGCCGACACCTCCGGGGCCGCTGCTGCGTGGACGGCTGTGTGGCTGGCTCAGCCTCTCCCCCACTGGGTGCTGCGGGGGACCAGCGGTGGCCTGTCCGGCCCTGCCCACATTGTCTGTTACACTGGCTCTGAGGCAGGAGTCCTGGGCTCGTGTCTGTCTCGTTCTGTGCGGGTGGGGTGCTTCTGCATTTGTGTTGGTTTTATTTTTTGTACTTTGAGATTATTTTTAATGCTGTAGAAGAGCTGATAAATAGTTGTTGGAAAGCAACAAGAGTCTAATGTCTGGTGCAATTTGTTTATTTCTAAAGAAAACCCCCGAGTTGGAGGCCTTTTTTGTGGCACTTGGCTCTGCAAGAAAATCAAGGTGTTAGGACCCCCACCCCACATTCACTCACGTGCATATTGGGCCTCGGGCGAGTAGGGAGAATGGCCCAGAACCTGGGGGACCACCCTGCACCTGTGATAGGTAGGGGTCTCAGCCCCGCCTCCTGCAGGTTGGGTCCTAGGGGCCAGGACCTCTGTCCCATGAGCAGACGACCGTGCTGTGCTGGCATAGGTGGGCAGGAAGGGAGGTGGACACCCCTGCAAGCTCACTGCCGGATAGAGGGGCTTGGAGGTGAGGGTGCAGAGTTCTAGAACTCTCCAGGCCCTGGGGAGCCAAGACCACAGTTCCCAGTGCTGGGGTCTATGAACAACCCCTGACAAAGCAGGCACACTGATGGCTATGGGCCGTGTAGGACCCCACTCACCTGAAAATGCCAATGGAGGAACCACACCTTCCAGGTGGGCAGGAAGAGGTGGATGGATGGTCAGCCCAGAGCTTCAGAATCCTTGCCTCCAAGAAGCAGCCTGGTTTCACTCTCTCTCTAGGATGAAGCTGATTGTTCTAGCAGTCCAGGACATATTCAACACTCTTCTCTAGCACCACAGCCCAAAGGCATCAGTTCTTCTCTCATCCCTACAGTATGTTCCTCTCGTGAAAGACCTGCTGGGACGGCCTTGTTAGGACAAGGACACAAGCAATCTGCCACATTGGAGAGCTGACAAGCCACCTGGCTACTGCCCACAACTGCAGCCTCCCAGCCATCTGGGTGATGCTGGCCTCAGCCTCACTGGGGGACTGTGATCCCACCCGTGTGGGGGAGGGGATGTGAGGGCTGCAGTAACATTATGACCCCAGGCCTGGAGGTCTCCTTCCCCGCAGGCCCAAGGGACATCCCAAGGTGTCTGCATTGCAGGCAGCTAGCCCTCTGATCATCCACACGGCCACAGCCCTGCTCCTGTGCACTGCTTCCCGCCCCCCACTCCCCATGACACTCGAGTTTCATCTGATTCCCACACTTCTCGGAACTCAACTATCCTGACTGAAAGAACTTCCTCCCCACCGTGGCCTGGACAGGAGCCAAGGACTCCCCTTCTCCCCAGACAGGGCCAGACCCTGCCGCCACATTCCCTTCCACCTCACAAACCATTTAGGGAGCTGCTGACTCTGACCCATTAGACCAGACAGTTGTGCGGGGGCCCAGTGCCACCCGTCTGTGGGGTCAGAGCTGAGCTGGGGCCTCCTCTTCTCATGCTCACCCCTCAGTGCTGACGTCTGCTTTCAGAACAACGGAGGACAATCCACCACGGTCCAGCACCGACACACGGTCAGCTGGCACTGGCCAGGGAAGAACCAGCTCCCAGGGCTCCTCAGCCTTCTCCAAGGCCCAGCCAATAGCAAATGAGCGTCAAGGAGGATGGCACCCAGGACAGGCCTGAGAGCAAGGCACTCTGCCGCTGGGATGGAGTTTTGGGGGTGCAGTGGCCATCCTACCCTGCATGGCGTCAGCGGAGAGGTGTCCAGTGGCAGGAATGGGGCCTGCAGCCTCGTCTGAGCCTTGATCAAGCCACACCTGATGCCCAGACTCCCTTAGTCCTTCCAAGAACACAAGCCAGCACAGTCCACCTTCACTGTCACGTGTGTGCTGTCCTCGGGTCATTGCACAGAGCCCTCGTGGTGCAGTGGTTAAAGTCCTTTCCGCTGTGATACAAAGAGGCAGGAACCTGCCCAGGGACCGAGAACCTCCCCACCTGAGCAGCAGCTGCCTCTGGCTCCATATTAGCACTTTTATGCAGGTAAGGGGTGTGTTCTGTTGTACATAGGGTTTTCAGAGGCCTGCTATTTCAGAAGTAGATGGCCAATCCTTCTTCCTAGTCTGTCTTAAGACAAAGATTCTCACCACTGGACCAATTGGGAGCATCAGGATGGATGGTGAAGAGACTGAGATGGTACACAGCTTTAGTTTGCTTGGCTCCACAGTCAGCACTCTTGGCACCAGTAGCCAGGAAATGAAAAGATGTATTGCCGTGGGAACGTCTGCTGTTAGGGACCTCTCCAAAGTACTGAAGAGCAATGGTGTCTCTCTGGAGACTAAGGTGCGTCTGATACAGGCCATGGTCTTCGCAATTACTTGTTATGCATCAGAGAGTTGGACAATGACCAAGGAGGATAGAAGGAGAATTGATGCCTTTGAGCTGTGGTGCTGGAGAAGAGTATTGAGAATACCATGGACTGCTAGGAAAACAAACAGATTTGTCCTGGAAAGGGTTAAACCGGGTGGCTCCTTGGAGGCAAGGATTCTGAGGCTCCATCTAACATACTTTGGACATGTTGTGAGGAGAGACCGGTCCTTAGAGAGGGACATCATGCTTGGGAGGGTGGAGGGACAGCGCAGGAGAGGAAGGCCCTCTATGAGGTGGATTGATTCAGTGACTGGGATCATTGGGATGAGAGTGTCGGAGACAGTGCAATTAGCACAGGACAGAGCAGAGTTTAGGGCTGTTGTATATAGGGTCGCTATGAGTTGCAGGCGACTCGACGGCACATAACAACAACAACAAGGGGTGTGTTAGGGGTGTGACCCTCAACACAACAGATTGACACAGCGGCTGACAATGGTCTTGAGGACTGTGGAGACGATGAGGATGGTACCAGGATGGTACCGGCAGGAACGGGCTCGGAGCCGCTGTTCACAGGGACGCCGTGGGTCAAGGTAACTTGATCAACAGGCAGGAACCCTGACCTGGTGTCCTCCCGTCTCTGACACACCTCAGCCACGCGCAGTCACCGTGTTGATCAATCCCGTTGAGTTCCCCTCCTTTACCGACCCTCCACCTTTCCAAGCGTGGTATCTCCCTCCGGAGAAGAGCTCCTAACAACGTGCTCCGAGCGTGAGATGAAGCCTCACCGTCTTTGTCAGGAGCACCCTGGCTGCACCCTCTCCGAGACGTTTATGTTTGTCCTCCTGGCCGTCCGTGGGCTCTTCTCCAGCCCCACAGCTCAATGGCATTGCCTCTGCTGTCATCCTCATTCCCGGTGCAGCTCTAAGATCCACAGCGGGGCACTGGGAAGACCACAGCTTGAATCCACAGCAGGGAGTGAGTGAGGCCCTGGCCCTCTGGGTGGGGTCCCACAGCCCGCGGGGATTCCAGGCGCCGGAGCAGTGGGCTGCAGGAAGGCTCTTCCTTTCAGACTTCCAGCCTCAGAAACCCGGGATGTCTCCAACCTCTGACCTGAGGGGCCACAGTAGAGCACTAGGCCACTGCGCCACCAGGACTCCTTTGCTGGAGGAGATGGGGCGTAATCAACACCCCCCCTCGGAGGCAGGAAGACAAGGTTTCCCAGGGCTGTGACCACCACAAGGCCATGGGTGAGCGCCGTTCCAGCCAGTGGTCCCACCAGGTGCCCACCCGCCACAGGAAGGGGCAGGCCTGAGGGTAACCGCCCACCAGGATAGCAAGAGCAGAGGAGCACTCCTCGCACAGCAGCTCGGGGACCCCGCAAACCTGCATGGGGTGAGCTTCACGTGCAGTGTGAGTCCACCCAGGCAGGGCGCAAAGGGACACGCCTCTCAGGGTTTCAGGGGGAGGCGGTGGGGACAGGCTGGCTGGGTGTCCCAGGGCTTCCATGACAAACAGCCCCAAGCCCCGTGTCTCCACACAGTGGACACTGTCCTCTCCAAGCTTTGGCTCCAGGAGTCCACACTCCAGGTGTCAGCAGGCCTCCGGAGGGGTCTGCCTGCTTCTGTCCATAAGTGCTGCCCCTGGGCATGTGGCCACGTGGCTCCATCCTCTACCTCTGTCATCACGTGGCCTCTGCTGTCCGTGTCCATCCCACAAAACCCCACCCTCCACCACCAAGCCCATCCCTAAGTGCAGACCCCATTGGTCTCCTCCGTCATCTCTGTGGGGGGAGGGGAGACACGTCACCCACTCCTATGGATTCGCACCGACACCTTCCATTGGATTCACAGCACCCCCCAGGGTTCTTTACAAGACCCCACCACCCCAAACAAAGCCAAGGAGACCTCCTTAAGGGCGACTCTCTCTCCTGACGGCCACCGGAGGCCCCAGGCTGTACCTCTTGGCTAAGAAGACTCCCGTGGGGTGGATAGTGCACTCCAAACACTGACCTGCTGGTTAGCAGCCCAGCACTGGCCGTCTGACCCCACCAGCAGTCCTACAGACGGACAGCCGCCCGACCTGAGGACAGACTCCCGGAAGGGCCCGCACACACACCAAGCGAGGCCAAGCAGGGCTGCTGCTGGGGTCCTGTGAGGCTGCGCCCTTCCACACGTGGTACGACTGTCCCCACCCCTGTGCACCTGCTTTGCTCTATCTCGGACATGTCCTTTGAAGAGACTTCAACGAACAGGAGCCTCGCAGGGAAGACATGGTGTCTGGGAGGCCGCAGGCCCACCTGGGAGCAGCCGTGAAAGGTTCTGTGAGTGTCTCCTGGACATGGGGGTGGGGGGTTTGGCTAACACCTCCAAGTCTGTGGGCTGATGGGGAAGAATCCGGGTGCCGAGCCCCAGTCCCCACCGAGGAAGGCCACGTCTGGGAGCCACTGCCCAGGAAGCCAAGGGACCCACTCTGGCTCACTTGATGGCCTCAGCCAATGACCTGGACTCAGCTGTGGTCTCTAAGCCAGTATGGTCTCTTCTTGGGTGGTTCCATCTTCAAAGACCTCATTTCTAAACCAGGTAACGCTCACAGGTCCCGCCACCTGAGAGCACTTTTCGGGGGTTACCACTAGGTGGATGTGTTCAGAACTGGTTCCTTTAGCTTTCTTCACGGCCTTCTAAGGAAAACAACCAGGGAGATGGCCCTCGGCCGAAGCCCAGAGCTCATAATTAGGTCCCCTCCCAAGGACGCTGAGTGAGGCACTGTCAGCTTTCCTCAAGGGTTCAAACCCAACTGTCACTCAGTTGGGGAAGGACGGGCCCTGCTGCCGTGCGGCTCACTGCCTCAGGATGGGACATGTCTGAGGCCTCACCGGCGTTAGAGTTAGAGAAGCTGAGGTTAGGCGGGCAATGACCGACGGGCGAGCGAGCGTGCGTGCGTTACCCTGCAAGGCTGGACCTTGTTAGAGGGGTCAGAGGGCGGGAGGTCATGGATTGAAGATGTCAACAAAGGGCCTATTGCCATCGAAGTCTGTGGTTAGAACCCCCATTTGAGAATGAGTTACTTTCATTACGTTAATGAGGTGGGGTTATCTTGTCGGGTGTACTAGGTCTTAGAAGAGCTGAAAGAGATTAGAAAGCAAGTGGAAAAGAGGAGAGATAGCTAACCCGTGAGGATCGGCCAGAGCTCAGGAGAGACGGGGACCTGGCCGAGAGGGGGAAGACTTCCCCAGAGCGACAGAACCAGCTGGGCAAAGGGCAGCCAAGGTCTCGTTACAGAGCTGACGGGAGAGGACGCCGCCGTGGGGACCCCGGTGCCCGGCGATGGGTGGGGATGCCTGCCTTTCTCAGTCCCCAGGCAAGGCCCGAGCTGCAGGGTAGCAGGCTCTGCCCTGGGCACTCGCTGCCGTCTCTCTTGTATCTCCTCCCTCCCCCGTGCCCACAGCCATGCCAGCGCCCCAGGAGAGGGGACTTCCCCCTTCCACAGCTTTCCTGCAGGCCTCCCTCCACGGGCACCAGCATGTACCGGGCTCAGAGCCTCCCTGCCAAGTGCTGGCAGCCCTGCTGGTGCCGCCACCACCACCCCGGGGACCTGCCAGCCGGCTGGCCGCCCTCTCCAGTTGCCACACACGTGCCCCGGGAGACAAGCAATCTAGGAGGCTCTTGCATCAGCCTGATGCCCGGGCATGCACGGGTGTGGCTAGGACACGGAGCGTCACGCCGGGCACCATGCTGGGCAGCGTGCTGGGACTCTCTGTGCCTTGTCTGTAGGTGAGACGACCTTCGTACCATCAGGAAAGAGCACAGTCATCCACACGCGTCGGGGGTGGCTTTGGATCCTCCCAGGGCAGAGGGAATGCAGATTCGTGCCGGCTGGACACCTGGATGGTGGGTCCTGAGACTCTGGGGGCGAGGGTGCCGTCCACGCCCTGACGAAGGCTGCCCGGAGCCACACTGCCTGACACGGAGCCAACAGGGCCAGTCAGAACTCCAGAGGCCTGTCCACTCTGTGTCCTGTGCTGGTTCTCAGCAAGGGGACACCTGGCAGTGTCTGGAGACTGTTGGCTGTCGTAGCTCGGGCGATGGGACGACGTAAGTCCACTCTTTCCATAGTGGGTACTGCCCAGCCTTCCACAACACTCAGGACAGCTCCCCCCAAAACATCCTGCTCCGATGTCCACAGTGGAGGTTGACTCCTGCTTCACGGGGCAAGAGTGCTGGGTTTGATTAGTTCTGTCTGCCTGGGGCACACAGACAGGAAGTGATGCCATAGTGTCGGGTGGCACCAGGTTGAGGCACATGGTGGCCTGTGACGCTGTTGTTGGTGACCATCGAGTCGACTCTCACTCAGAGCTGACCCTCAGCCAGTTTTCAAAGGCCGTAAATCACATGGGAGTTGACCGCCCATCTTTTCCCCACAGAACAACTGGTGGATTTGAACTGTGTGCCTTTAGGTTGGCAGCGCAGCTCCTCGCCACCAGGCCAAGAACTGCCCGGCCCTGAACCAGCCTCACAGGTGTTGCCTGGAGCCCATAGTTTGAGCCACGGTGCCGGTCCATCCCACTGAGAAGCTCTTTCTCACTGACCCTTGACTTTACATGATGTCCTTCTCCAGGGACAAAGGACATGAGCAAGTTTCATCATCCTGGGTTCCAAGGAGCACTCTGTCCATATGTCTCCAAAATGGATTTGTTGTTCTGGCAGTCCCTGGCACACTGTTCACCTACACCACAATTCAAAGGTGTCGATTTGTCCTCAGACTTCCTTGTTCACTGTCCATCTCTCACATACACATGAAACTACTGCATATATCACGAGCTGGGGCAGGCACACCTTAGTCCTCAGAGTGATGCCGTTGCTCTTGAACACTTTAAACCTGCATGTCCTTCCTTCTAGTCTGTCTTAGTCTAGACACGTCCACCATGGGGGACCCTGTTGCCAGCCAGCATCACAGCGTCCCAGAATGACCCACCAACAGAGAAGGGTGACCTCCCATTGTTTGCTGTCCCTCCAAGCCAGGCACCTGAAGGATCGTCTCCTGCCCACCTCACCTCTGTCCTCCTTTCGCTCTGACACCTTCATGCCTAGTGTCCTTTGCTCTCATAATAGTTACGGGAAGGATCAGACTGAAGTATGGGGCTTAGCCCCGGGGCTGAGAATTACCCAACTCCAGAGGTTCTGCAACATGTAGTCCTATTTGGATGAGAAGTTCCCCATGGTGGTTTGTATACCGGCCAGGAGCACCATCTCACACCTGTGGGAGCAGGCAGGCGACCTGTGTGCTGGGAGGGGAGGCCGGGTGCAGAGCCCACCACCATGTATCTCTGAGTATAGGGCCTGAGGGAGACCCCACATGACTAGATTTTTTTTTAACCTTAACAAAAGTCAGAATAAAATTGTAAGTGGAATTGCTGAATGGTTAAATGTTAGCACAGATCCTGCAGGTGAAAGGATCTCGCGGTCCTTGGGCAATCTCTGATGCCAGACAGTCCTAGCTCCTTAACCAAAACTGGGGTCAGCCACGACCTACTGCGACCCCGCAGGCCGGCCAGAAGTGAGCTCGTCCCGGGAGCTCTGTCAGCAACCCGGAACCGAACCTGCAGAGGAATGGCCGTCAGCGTGTGGGAGCACCCCACACTAGGTTACCCTCCCCCCTGGACCACGGCCAGCATGCTTCAGGGCACTGGACACCTGCCACGATGGGGAAATCTGCTGTCAAGGGCCTCTCTGAAGTGCAGACCAAGAGGTCGGCGTCAAGAGCAGGGTGCGTGCGGCCCGAGCCACGGTCTTTGCGATCGCTTCCTACGCATCTGAAAGCCGGACACTGAAGAAGAACCAATGCCTTTGAGCTGTGGTGTTGGCGAAGAGAACTGAATATCCATGGATTGCCAAAGGAACTAACAGGTGTGTCTTGGAGAAAGTGAAACCAGCACCTGAGAGATGGGGATGGTGAGAGTCCATCTCACGGACTGTGGGCACGCTGCCAGGAGGGGCCAGTTCTTGGAAAAGGACATGTGGGGAGAGGTGGGAGTTCTGTGGAAGAGAGGAAGACCCTCAAGCAGACGCACTGACGTCGTGACTGTAACGGTGGGTGGCCGGGAGACGCAAGGCTCAGACCCTGGTTCAGAGAGTCCCTGGGAGTTTACTCGGGTCCACAGCACCTACCCGCACAGCTCCACAGAGTGACACCCTGAACAGAGCGGAGCTTCCGCAAACGCCTTCCAAGGCTGAGGTCTCTGTGCAGAAGCAGAAGGCTTCATTTTTCTCTTGTGAAGTGGCTGGCGGGTTCAAACCTCTGACCTGTAGGTTAGCAGACAAATGCTAATGCCCAGCAGGGTCTTTCCCTCATCCTTGTTGGTGTTATTGTTGTCAGGTGCCTTTGAGTTGAGTATAACTAATAGCGACCTTATGACCAGATCTGTACCCTGTCCTGCCCTCACCATCCAACTAGAGCCACTGCTGCAGTCCCTGGGTCACTGATGTCACTGAGCGTCTTCGCCTCCTTCACTGACTCTCCATCTTTTCAAGAATGATGTCCATTGCTAAGGAGTAGCCTCTCCTAGCAAGGTGTCCAAACCAGAAAGCTGAAACCTTGTCATCCGCCTCCGAGGACACTCCAGCCACACTCTTTCTAGGACACAGCAGTTGTTCTTGGCCATCCATGGGATGTTCAGTGCTCTTTTCCAACATTTCAGCTCAAAGGCATCAATGTTTCCCCTGTCATCCTTATTCACGGGCAAGCTCTCAGGTGTGTAGCAAGTGACTGGAAAAAAAATCCTCTGAATAGATACACCTTAGTCTTCAAACTGACATCATTGCTCTTCAGTATTTTGGAGAGATCTCTGACAGCAGACTTGCCCAGTTCAGTACATCTCCTGATCCTCCTTCCTCACCAACCCGTCAAAGCCCCAGCAGGACAAGCCCCATGTGATCCATACCCAGCACACACCGGTGGTGGTCTCACAGGTGAGGGGGTGCGGGGAGCTGGTGCGTGAGCCCCGCACTCTGTGGTGACCGTGCCTGCCATCGCTCCGAGTCCCTGCAGGTCCGACGGGGATCTGCCTTTAGGAAGGTGCTGGGGTGCATGGATCTGCCTTGCCAAGGAGTGTGCGCCCCCACCTCCTGGGTGGAGAAGTGAGCCCCACGCTTCCCCTTCTCTCCAATTTACAGGAAAGAGGGGGCAGGAAGGGAGGAGATGGGGGGCTCAACCATCCGTGACCCAGTCATGGGCTTTCCTGGGGCTGCCTGTATCAGACACCCACAACTCTGCCGTACCCCCGCCCCCGGCGCAGACACCATCCGCCATGCCATACCCCCTTCCCGGCGCAGACACTCACAACTGTGCCATAGCCTGTGCCCAAAGCCAACGCCACCCGCTGTGCCGTACACACCCCCTCGCCGGTGCTTGGAATTCACGCTGGGTTTTCCCCCCAACAGATTCACTTTCTTTACTTAAATCCCAAGCAGGTAACTTGTGTCACATACAGACGTCAGCTCTCAGTTAATAAGCGCAGAGAAGCCCAAGCGCAGACATAGAATTCCAGCAGGTTGCAGCTGTGTGCCGGAGGGGGTCGGGGTTAAAGACCCAGGGACATCCACCTGGCCGTTTCCCCAGCTCAACTCAGCCCAGCTCACTACTGGAGAGTCAGAAGCGACCCCTAGCTGACCCTCCGGTGGGCTTTCGGGAGGAGATTGCTGATCTCCCCGTCCTGGAGCAGCCGGTGGTTTCGAACAGCTTGTCTTCAGGTTGGCAGTGCAGCTCCTTACCACTAGACCACTGGAGCTCCCTCAGCAGGAATGCAAGGACTGATAATAGGGTTATTCTTCTGTTTGTGGGGTTCAGTACTGTCCCATTTTACGTCTCCAGAACAACCGAAGGACATGTCCTTGTGGAATCAATGCCCAAGACGTCCGGGGTTCAAACTCAGAAAGAGCACTGGGCCTAGCTCTGCTGCTGGACATGGGCTCTGGGCCCTTGGAACATCCTGTCTGACAAGTTTTTCTTCATTTATCAAGCAGTCAGGCCCAAAACATGTGATTTATGGTGGAAGCCTGGGGCCACACGGGTTGTTTATAGTAACAGTGTTGTTCTTGATGCGGCCTTGGCCAAGCAGATGCCTTAGGTGGACAGTGTGATTTATGGGGGAACCTGGGGCCATGGCAACCGGTAGAACCCAGAGGAGGCTGGGAGCAGGGCCTCTGGGAGGGACAGTGTGGACAGTGAGCCTGATCCCAGGACAGGAGTGTGGACAGCGTCCCCACCATGCAGCCATGGAGGCGAGCACGGCCTGGTCTCTATGTGACAGCCCAAGATGGTCAGTTCCTGGCCACAGGAGCCGGGGCCTCCTGTCCTGTGACCAGGTCACCTCGGCACAGCCTGACCCATGACCCTCAAACTCGTTCCAGCCCACGGCGACACTCTTCTGTGGCTCCGAGCGTGGAGTTCTCCATGTGAGGAGACTGCTTGGCTTTCCCAGGAGCAGCTGGTGGATTTGAACCACAGACCTTTCAGGTAGGAGTCTGGCATCTCAATATGTTATACAGCATGACATCAGGTCTCTAATCAAGTTACCTGTGCCAGAAGCAACTAGAATGTCGTGGGGTGCAAGTCAGGACCACCAGACCCAACAGGGGTGCCCAGGGCCTTCGACACTGTTAGCTCAAGTGCACCCCTGAGGACTCCTGGGATCTTTGCTCCTGTCCCGAGAGGTGGCCGTCATGTCTCGGACAACATGGCAGCTCAAACAAAAGCAGCTGACCCATTCCAGCACCGTCCCTTTCACAGCCTCCACTCGTCCCCCTGGACGCTCCTGGTGGGACCACTTGGAGTTAACAGAGCCCGGAGGGGCAAGGAGGATCCCTCCCAGGTCTCCAGGGACAGTGTGGCCCCAGGCCACCTGGGTGCTGGCCTTCTGGCTTCCCAAACCAGGAGAGTCCACTTCTCTGCCTTTAAGCCAGACATGGAGGACTTAGCCATGGAAGTCCCCGGAAACCAGCGCAGCAACCTTGACCCTGGGGCCTTCTCTCCACTGAGACCCAGGAGAGCTCCCCAAGAAGGCCGGTCACGTGGGAGCTCCCCGCTCAGCTCCTCAACACCGTGGAGCGACCTGGGGCTGAGCGGCTGTTCAGAAGCTGGCAGGCTTCTCCCCCTTCCCCTCTCCTCTCGAGAAAAGGTCAGCAGGTGATGGCTTGGGTGGCCAGCACCCCGGGAGCAGACGTGTCCAGGCCCTGTCGAAACAAGCGACGTTACCCATGAGAACTGGGGTTCTAAATGTTCTGTCACACCCATCTTTACTTTATCTTTGCAACTCCACATGCGGCACATCAACGTTTTGCAATAGTGTGAATCAAGCCTGGGGAAAGTGGAGCTCGCTGCCTGAACTCCTCGTGAATGTCCCCTGGTGTGACCTGGAAGTGGGGGCTGCCCCCCAGCCTCACCTGGCCCTACAGAACAAGGCCACCGGGCCCTCCTGTGAGGCTGCAAGCTCCCCGGGGCTGCTTGCAGTGACCTGCCCCGGGCAGGATGGCGGGCTCGCCTTGGCTGCAGCTCCCTGCATCTGTTGAGATGGGAAGGGGTGCCTGGAGAACCCTGGCCTCCACCTGAGGCTCAGAGGGGTTGTTGAGAGCTCCCTGAGGTGGGGTGCAGTGGATTCTGACCAGTATGCTCCTGTGAGCAGAGCAATGCAGACAGAACTGCCCGGGGGGCATCAGAAGAAACCAGGTGCCTCTGGGTGTAGGAGCCCAAAGCCCTGTGTCACCCAGCCTCCTCATTTCAGAAGGCTTGTTTTTCTCTCTGTTCCCCATCTTGTCCACCGGACCCCGAATTCCAGGCGCAGAAACTCTCAGCGACAGCTTGCAAACTCTCATGGCCTCCATGGCATGTCCCTGTCTGGTCCGAGGCAGTCTGTCTTAGCCTCTGGGTGTGACCGAAATACCACGTGTGGGTGGCTTGAAGGAGAGGAGTCTGTCTGCTCAGAGTTCAGGAGGCTGAGCACCGGCTGCGGGGTGTCAGCTGCAGGGCGGGGCTCCCTGTCAGCTCTGGGGGGCGGTCCTCACTTCCAGGCGCCCCTCGGGCCTCGGGCCTCAGTGATTCTTACACGACACTCTGGTCTCTGCATCTCCTAAGGCCTCTTGTCATCTGACACGGGAGGGGAGTCGGGTGAGGACAGGGCCGCACTGACAGGGCCCATCATGGAGTAAAGACATCCCTTTCCCATAAGGCGGCCTCCCCAGGCAGGGGGACAGTCCCAGAGCACATTTCACTATTGCTCTTAAATGTCACCACATCGACGACCACTCCTGGAGGCTCCGTGGACGGCAGGTCAGTACCGGCCCCCTCTGGTGCCCCCTGCCCGTGCTCACATCCATTGTGGGGTTCCTGCATCGATTCATGTCATGGAGGGTCCCCCTTTCTCTTTCTGACTCCCCACTTGCCCCCGTGTGGCATCTTTTTCCATGTCTGGGCCTCCTGATTGATTTGTCCTTTCGTCAGGCCGTGGAGTGTTGCCTTCTTTCGCCAACACCACGGTTCACGGCACCGAATCTCCTTTGGTCCTCCCCCAATCGCTGGACACCTGCAGACACTCAGGGAGCAGGGTTTGGATTAGGTGCACCTTGCTCTCCAAGATGACATCCTTGCTCTCTAGCTTGTAGCACCTGTTTTGGGGAGACGCAGCTTTGTCCATTGTAACCACACCATTCCTGAGAGAACCCCAGTAGGGCCTCGGGGCCTCTTCCCACGATAGGCGGTGCTGACCGCTGGACACCGATCGATTACAAATCATAGTGAGTGACCCTATAAACAGCAGGTCGGAACCGTGCACATCCTCGCAACCTCCCCCAAGCCCATGTGTGTCCTTCTCACCGAGGGACTTCCTCTGTTTATGCCTGACCTTCTGTCTTTCCTAAGAAGCTATGGTGGCCTGGTAGTAAGAAGCTGCACTGCAACCCCAGAGGCATGTGGTTCAAATCCACCAGCTGCTTCTTGGGAGAAGGATGGGCTATCTCCTCCTGTGGGTTTTACCGTCTCTGAAAACCTGCTGGAGGGTCACATATAGGTCGATTTTGACTGGATGGCACACAACAATACCACAGCTCCGCCTTTCCTAGCATGTCATCTTTTCCCGAGGACGGGTCCCTCCTGGCAACGTCCGTGAAGTGTGTGAAGTTTCTCCGTCCTTACCACCCGGGGACACCCTGGCTGGGCTTTCTCCAGGACACATGCCTGCCTAACACCCAAATTCAAAGGCATCGCTCCTCCTCCATTTTCCTCATACAATGTCCTTTACTGGACTCAAGTGGACCGTCGACGCAGCGACTAACATCCTTGGATGAGAGAAACACGGTGAGATGATGGGGGTGGGAGGAGAGAGATGCGGCTACTATCCAAGGACTGTCCAGGGCCACCAGGGGCTGTGCAGGCCAGGGAGACCCCGTGGGCCTGGGTGGAAGAGCCAGCGGGCCCTCTACTGGACCGACAGCTGTCATTTCTCTGCTCTCACGTCTAATTTTTCAAACAGCAATGCCAGGTGAGCAGGAAGAAGGCCAGTCTGGGGACCTCAAAAAAGCTGCAGGCTTCAGGCTGGGTCAGGGGATAGCAGGGGGATACAGGGTGAGGGAAGCCTTCATGGGGTGGGGAGCAGAGGCCAAGCTGGACCACATCTCCCTGGGACCTTGGGTTCAAGACTTCTGGGTCCCCGGAGAGTCTGCAGGTGAGCAGGCGCAGCGATGAGATGTCCAGCTGGGTCACGGAGCAGCCCAGGTGTGCGGAGGCTGAACACAGATCTGTAGGAGGCTCCTGCCAGGTCAGCCCTTGACATCACCAGCTGACCTGCGATCTCGCGTCTTCCCGGTCTCCTGTGGGCGTCACAGGCAGCGTGTTGGTCAGTGAGCCCAGGCAGTGTTTCAGATCTCAAAGGGAAATCGTCCCTCCAGGCTCAGCAGGATATCGGTGGTTGATGTGGCTCTATGTGTGTGTGTGCGTGTGTGTGTGTGTGTGTATTTATTTGCTCAGGGTGGGCAAAGTCCAGGGTCTTTGATTTCTCTTGTGAAGAGGCAAGGATGATTAGTAGGATCTGGGACCTGACTGCTGACATCAGAGGTCCTCTCCCAGCCTCAGGCCTTGCCTCGCTGGTTAATGAGATCCAGGCTCACCCGGCCCTTTGATCAGAACTCAGGGATGGTGTTTGTTTTCTCGTTTGAAGAGAAGGGAACCACTAGCTTCAGTAGGATGAGAAAGCCAGCACGTAAACACGACCCTTTGTGGGCCAGCAAGGTGTGCGTAAGTCATGTCATCCCTGATGCTGAGAGCACCCTCCGAGGTGAAGAACAGAGAGGGAAAAACCCAAATAAAAAACCCATACAAACCCGCGCAGAATGAAACCACTGTCCCCTAGTGGGTTCCGGCCCAGGGAGGAGGCCGGGTGGGTGTCGGCCTCAGTGAGCCTGGGGGGCAGGGCAGGGCCACCACAGGTCTCCAGGGCCTCATCTTTCTCCCACAACGCAGGTTTGAACTGCTCACTTCTTGGTTGTTGGCTGAGTCCTTTACCCACGTGCCACCAGAGGACCCAATTCCTAAAAGGCAAACGGGAGAAGTCCTGGTCCCCACTTCTCTCTCAGCCCATGTGTGCTCTAAGCAGTTCTCGGTCTACGCTAGGGTTACTTCATGCAGGACAAACAACCTACAGGCTGGACCAGACCGAGACCGGGGGATGTGCCCATGGTCAGCCTTCCAGTTCTCTCCCACCTGGTTCGAATCTTTGTCCGGCAAAGGAGGCCGAAGCCAGGCACTGACCACTCGGGAACAGTGCGGTTTGCCCAGCGCCGTGGGCTCACCTCCTGTCTGAGTGTCCCCATCTGGTCATGTTCACAGCACTGAACGTCCCACGAGCTTCCAAAAAAACAAACAGTCGGCCTCGGATGAAATGCAAACCGGTGCTCCTTACAGCCAATCTGGGGGCGTTTTGTCAGCTGAGGCCAGTCTTTGGGAAAGGCCATCTTTAAAGGCTGGCTTTTCTCTGCCCTTTCAAACTGCCCAAGCAGCGAATTCAGGAAGTTTCCTCATTGTGACATAGAACTTGAGAGAAGCCAATGTCCTCGAGCCAGGGCTGTTAACACTCGCACTATTTTTACGTCTTAAATGCTCCCTAAAACGACTACCTCAAGCTGAACAATCTCCTCACAGATCACCCTTTGTTCTACCTGCCTTAAAAACCTGAGCCTTGATAAGACCTCTGGCTTCAGCTCAAAGAAGCTTTAAAAAAAAAGTTGTTATTATTATTGTATGTGTACCGTCAAATCGGATCTGACTGGTCCAAGAGGAGATTGTCCCTCCTTCTACCACATCTGGTGGATTCAAACTGCGTGCCTCTGGGATTGCAGTGCAGCTTCTTGCATAAATGACACAGGAAGAGATTGCCCATCTTTCTAAAGAAGCCTTTTTAAAAAACCAAGAACAAAGTAGTAAATAATCTCTAGAAGTGGATAAAAAGCCAAAGCATTGACCCTCCCCCCCCCCGAGTTTTCTCTACTCACAGACTTCCGCAGGATCCCCCTGTCCTCTTTACGTGGCCTGTGTGGGGAGCCCGCAGGAGCTGCACGGTGAAGCCAAGACAGTGCCTCTGTGCGGGAGAGTGTCGGCAGTCTCCCGGCTCCGGCCTTCCTGCGTCCCTGTCCTGGTGCAGCGTGGCAGCTGTGACCCGGCAGCAGGGAGGGAGGGAGTTCTCTTGCAGCACAGAGAAGTACTTTTCTCTGTGAGACAGTTCAGCTCAAGGAGACTGGAGCCATCACAACTCTCCACCATTATTAACCCGGGGAGATCGCGGGAACTCCTCAGTGGAATGAAAGGCAAGGGCCTTTGGTTTCCAGCTGGGACCAGGTAGGTAACTCAGCGTCACAGTCATCAGAGCTGCTGGTCGGTGACCTCGAGCGGACTGCAGGACGAGGCTCCTGTGAACGCCACGTCTGAATCGTCCTCACAGTCTCTGATGTGTCAGGTGCGTTGTTATAATCACTGTGTCCACCCACCACGTCCAGGGCCTTCTCTCCGTCTCCGACCCTCCACCTTTCCCGAGATCCGCCTCTCCTAACAACCTGTCCGAAGTCTGAGGGCTGGGGCACGAGGGTCCTGGATGCACCTCCTCCGAGGCAGACCTGTGCGTGGTTTGACACTCAGCGCTCATCTCCGACCCCGCAGCTCAAAGGCATCCATCCTTCCGCCGTCCTCACCGTCCAGTTTACAGCTGCGTAGGAAGCCACTCCAGCCCGTCAGTGTAGATCGTCCAGTCTCTCCATGCGGCCTGTCTGCGCCTCAAGCCCCTGAAAGGATCGTAGTGATTGTGCTGTTCCCAAGACAACACAGAACGTTGTCCCAGAACGTCGGTATCCTACCCATAAAGGCCCTTTGTCGCGGGAGCTGCCACAGTTGGAGGAAATCCCACAGCTGCCCCTGGGCCTGACCACTCCTTGAAGAAACCTGATCATGTCTAAGGTGGCCAGACCAGACCACCTGGTCCTGATGAGGCTCTGTGCTGGACCACAAAAGCCCACATCTAAGTTCATTAACAGGACCCCGCCCCAAATTCTAAGCAAAATACCATCTTCCCTAGTGCCCCCCAAACCCCCTGAAGGGGTTCCCCTTAAAGAAACTGCCCTTTGCTGCACTCGCACTACTTTGATGGTCTTTTCATGCAATCACGTGGCATCTCAGACCACGCAATATAGGCCTGTACGCCTGTTCGTTCCTTGGGGCCATATTCTCTCTCTCTGTCTCTCTCTCTCCCTCCCTCCCTCTTTCCCTCTTTCTGTGTGTGTGTGTGTGTCTCTCTCTCTGTCTTTTTCTCTGTATGTCTCTCTCTGTCTCTCTCCCTCTCCATGTCTCTCTCTCGCTCCCTCTCCCTCTCAACTTTTTCCATCTGACAACATCCAAGCGCCTGAGAACGAGCCTGGTCTCGTGACCTCACTAGTCCTTGCTCACCACCTTCTAGGGGCTCCTCATGTTCTCTGAGCAGCATCCAGGTCCCTTCCCATGGCCACGAGCCCCCGAGGGTGGCCCTGCCCCATCTCTGGCCTCTTATCCCTCCTTCCCGCTCCAGCCTCCCAGTCACAGCCCTCCTTTCCCGATGCCCACAGTCACTCCATCCTCGGGCCGTCTCCACAGTAAGACCCCCGGCCCTAAAGTGAAGGCGTCTCTTCCTCCATCAGAACTGCTTCTTGTATTCACACCCACAGGAAACTGTGCTGGTGCGCTGGTAGTGCACTGCTTAGAGCGACACCTGCTATCACCACGGCCAGCGGTTCGAGTGCATCAGCCACCCCACCGACAAACGAGGAGGCCGCCTGCTCTGTGGAGACAACAGCGTCGGAAACCTCAGAGGTGGGACTCTGTCCTGCGTGGTCCCTGCTAGTGAGACTCACTCTGTGGGGGTGGGGGCATGTCTAAGGCCCCTGTCCACCCCCACCCCACGTGCGCTCACTTGTTCCCAGCTGGAATGCAAACACAATGGAGGGGGAGGCAGAGGCCTCTGTGCGTCAGGAGGGGAGCCATGGCCAACCCACGAGGAGCTGGTGGGCAGTCACAGGCCAGGGGCCTCCCAGCGGTTGGTGGGCAGTCACAGGCCAGGGGCCTCCCAGCGGTTGGTGGGCAGTCACAGGCCAGGGGCCTCCCAGCGGCTGGTGGGCAGTCACAGGCCAGGGGCCTCCCAGCGGCTGGTGGGCAGTGACGGACCAGGGGCCTCCCAGCGGCTGGTGGGCAGTGACGGACCAGGGGCCTCCCAGTGGCTCAGCGGCCAAGCCCGCGTCATCTGGTTCCAGGCTGTGCGGTCTGCTGTCCAGTTCTCAGACTCACAAAGGCCCTCTGCCTGGCCAACCGAGAACAGAAGGGAGCTGTGTCCCCATTGAGCCCAGTCCCCCACCTCTCACCACTGACTGAGCCACTACAAAGGGGAGGTGCTGCCCCCGTCAAGTGCTAACCCAGCCAGCCGGGAGACTGCAGGGCTCTGCGGGGCCTTCTCCACCCAGATCTACAAAGCCGGCTTCTTGATCCCCACGCCGCCAGCGCCCAGCGGGCCTGCCCACTGAGGCAGAGATAACATTTACTGACCGGGGCCTGGCTGGGTGGGGCTAGTGGCCATGAAGTGGATGAGGGAGGCTGGAGTTTGCCAGAAGCCGAGGCCAGGAGAGGCGGTGCTTCCGCAGACAGATGGTTGCCATGCTGGAGGCGCCGGCCTGGCCAGGTCTCAGCACATCGGCATTCTGTGTCAGCAAGAACAGCCAGGCCTTAAGAGTGCTTATTAATTACAGCGAAGCCGACAATTAACCTCCGGGAAGAGGAATGCCCGTCGGCAGAGGTGCCCATCCAGCAAGACCAGAGCAGGTAGATGCTAAGGGAGATAGAGTCCACCAAGATTAGAGACTGTCTCAGTCACCCAGTGCTGCTGTCACACACACCACAGTGCACTCTCTCAGTCACCCGGTGCTGCTGTCACAGACACCACAGTGCACTGTCTCAGTCACCCAGTGCTGCT
>NW_006399822.1:807950-838532 GCF_000299155.1 Elephantulus edwardii
AGACACCACAGTGCACTGTCTCAGTCACCCAGTGCTGCTGTCACAGACACCACAGTGCACTGTGTAACCAAGGTACCACAGCAGGTGGCTTCAACAAACTTATTTCTTTCCCACAATTTTTTGCAGCTGCTGTTGTGTCATACCGAGCTGGTCCGCACTCCTAGTGGCCACGTACAGAGGAACAGAGCGCCGCCGGCCTGCGCCAGCCTTCACACTCATCTTTCCGCCTGCGGCAGCAACATCCAACCATCTCATCAAACATCTGCCGCTTCTTTACCAGCTCGTCTAAGCGTGTCTGTCTCCCAAGACAAGACTTGAGAAAAATTTCTCTGGAGAAAAATGTTCCAAGTGTGTACAGTGTCGCCTCACCATCCTTTGTTCCAGGGAGCCATCCAAGTGCAGAGTTTGGTTCTCTGAGAGGCAGGATACAGGCAATGTTTTCACAAGCACCATAATTGAAAGACGTCCATTCTTCTGTCATCCTATTCATGGCCCAGTCTTCACATGCACGTGGGTGATTTGAAACACCCTACCTCAGATTAAATGTATGTTAGCCGCTAAGGTGATACTTTTTTCTCTTTGGATTTTTAAGTTAATCCTTTGATGCAGGCTTGCACAATACAGTTCAGCATTGCGTTTCTTCACCTCCGTTCCTGTGGGACTTGATCCCTTGACCCCAGGCTCCACGTGTCTCCGCAATGTTCCAGGTGGGAGGATTTCCGCATGCTTCGTGAGGCACTGGAATCCGTGCCACAGCCTTGCAGCTCCGCTGGTATTTGCTTCACGTTGTTTTACTGCAGGCAAAGTCGTGTCGTCTGCACGTCACCGCTGGTGAGGCTTCCTCTTGGATACCACGTCTGTCTGTACCATATTGATCGCCACATGTGATCACTGCTAGGAGGGACTGCATTATACTGAGAATATGGCCCCGCGAAGTTGGTGCTTATTTTGGGGAGCATGGCTGTCAAGTCCCAACAGAGACCGTGTCTGCTCTCTCCTCCCGGGCGGGCGTCCCTGGACACGGCGGAGGACCAGGAGCACAGCACCCAGGAGAGAGCCAGTGTCCGGGGGCCGGGCAGTAGAGGGGGCTTGTGTCGGTGGGGAGACAGTTCAGGCAGCCGGGGGACCCCATGGGGCTGACCAAGGCCTCTGGCTTTCCATCACTGGACAGAAGGCAAGCATCGCCGGCTTCCCGTGAGCGAGGCCAGCGGGGACTAGCCCGCAGCGACCATGCTCTCATGCCTTCACCAGGTGCTAGCCTGCTGCCAGGCCCGGCTGGCGTCTGTCTTTCCCAACCCCACAGCTCCATCCTCCAAGTAAAGCCTCTTCACAAACTGCCAGTTCTGACAGGCATGGGGTAACGGGTGCCACGGGGAATCCTGTGACCCGGCTCTGCGGAGACCAGCCGGTAAGCGGGGGTCTTCTGCCTGACCGCCCGCCCCATGGAGCCCCTCCCACGCCACCCCCAGATGCTGGCCTCAGCTGGGTTTTGAACAAGCGTGTGGCGCTATTTTTTTTTCTCTCTTTCTTTCTCAGTTCATTTTTCTCTCTGAATTTTACTTATTTTTTGTTGTTTGGGGAATATACATGTTAAAACCTCCACCAATTCAACAACTGCTGCATGTGCTGTTTAGTAAACTCCTTTGGGGGTTCTGGTAGGGTGGGTAAGGAGTTGCACTGTCAGCCCAAAGGCAAGCGGTTCGAACCCACTAGCTGCCTTGTCGGGGAAAGATGGACTGTTTCCTCCTGTGCAATTCACAGCCTCTGAAAACCTGCTGGAGGCTGAGCTGTGGGTCAGTTCCACCCCACCAGCAATGAGTGAGAGTCCAGTGACACCGGTGATGCCTTCGAGGGCCTTCATCGCCCTCAGCCTCCGTTTGCGACACGTTCCACCCTGTCTCACCTTCCTACTGGCTGTTACCACTTTAATCTCAGGTCTTAAAAATTCACAATGATTAAGTAATAGTTTAACCTAGTGGAGACTTGTTGGTCTAGTTTAAACTATTAGTTTTAAGATGACTTGCGGGGATGCTTATGGTTCAAAGATTTTCTCCGAACCAGAGTTACAGGGCTTCACTCCGCTCTCCACCTCGACGGCTCCTGAAAGTCCAGATTCTGTCAGAAATGGAAATTCTTTTCTGCACTCCCCCCTTTGATCACGATCCTTCCACGGTGTCTCCCAGCTCCACATGCACAAACGGAAGTGAGGGTGGCTGGTTCCACTTTAAAAATTCACAAAGTAGTGCCTGTAACTAGCAGAGACAACACTGCCTGTCCCGGCCTTCAGGCCAGGTGAGTCCAGACATCGTCTTAAAGGCCCAGCCTCTCCTCTGACCTTCCAGCCACCCAAGAGCTATTTCAGGACGTTTCTTCCTGGCATTTGTTGTCTTGGTTATGTGCCATCAGGTCAACTACAAGTCCTAACTACCCCACAACAGGCAGGCAGGAAAGCAACAGAAAACTGGCACTTTTAAAAAATGACATTTTAAAAGGGAAAAGTGTCCTTTGAGTCTAGAAGGACAGTCCTCCGACCTAGAAGGAAGCTTTTGGGGTCACCTTGTTGATGTTGTTTGTTATTGCTTTTCGTGGGGTCGGAAGTGACTGATCACTGACCTCCAGCAGCTTTTCAGAGGCTGCAAATCTCACAGAAGGAAATTACCCATCCTTCTCCCACAGAGCAGCTGGTGGATTTGAACCACTGCAGTATGGGTCGAAGCTCCACATCAAGATAGCAGAGATTCTCCCCAGAGGCTGAGTGGCAGCATCATGACAAATGGAGAAGAGATTAGCGCGATGTCTCCTTTCCAAGGACTGCCCCCCACCCCCGACAGCATGTCCACAGTCGTGGGATGAAATGTCACAATCCTTGTCTCTAAGGGACATCCCGGCGGCTTCTTCATAGACGCCTTGGTCCTGTTTTCCTGGCAGTCCATGCAGCGTTCAGCGTTCTCTGCCGACACCATACATCAAGGGCATCGATTGCTTTTCTGCCATCCTACTTGTTGACCAGCTTCATAGAAAGTGACTAAAAGATGTGCTGTGTTTTTCTTTTCCGCCCTGCAATCCACTGCTGGTCTTCACGCCCTCTTGTTAATACTGTGTTAGGAGCCTCTGGTCTGAGAACAAAGGTGACTTTTTCAATGAATAGGAAGGAAAAACTTACAACCATTTGAGATTTTTAACAATTGACTGTTGGTTTGCCCTGAATCATGGACTTGATTTTCCCACCTGGCTTCCGTCTTTATGCGATACCCTAAATGAGCTTCCCCTGAGAGTTGACTGTGCTGAAGCAGCCATCACAGGCCCAGAGACCCAGCCTACTGTGAGCACCTTGGACGTCTCCAGGGGTTCCCAACTACCAACCTGTAACACTCACTCATCGCCGTCCCATCAGAATCAGTTCAGGTTGAACCAACTCGTAGCTGAGCCAGTTTTCAGAGGCTGTAAGTCACACAGTTCCCAAAGGAGGTTGGTCCAACAGGCTGTGGAGGTTCTCAAACATTCACATAATGTGTAAGTAAAACCTTGCTCAAATATTATTTTTAAATGGTTTGAAAACCAACAGGTAACTACTAGAAATTCAGTCTGGATTCAAAAGAGATTGTGGTCTGAGGGATATCATTGCTGATGTCAGATGAATCTTGACTGAAAACGGAGAATACCAGAAAGATATTTGCTTGTGTATTATTGACTATAAAAAGGCATTTGGCTGTGTGGATCATAGCAGATTGTGAACTACATGAGAGCAATGGGAATTCCAGAAAACTGTGCTCATGTGAAACTGACACACAGAACAAGAACCAGGTGTCCTAACACAGGAGAACAGTACATGACGTAAAATCCGGAAAGGTGTGCATCAGAGTCGAGTCTTTGCTCCATACCTATTTAATTTGTGTGCTGAGCAAAGTATTCCAAAACTGACGATATGAAGCAAAGTGTGGCAACCAGGAAGGTTCAACACCTGTGTTATGTCGAGGACACAACTTGATTGCAGAAAGTGAAGACTTGATGCACTTACTGCAGAAGATCAAAGACGTCCACCTTCAATATTAATGACATATTTCAACATCAGGAAAGCAAGAATCCTCACCACTGGACCAAGAGACAACATCACGACAGAGAAAAGACTGAAGCTGTCAAGGGTTTACCTTTTCTCCAATCAACGAACCATGATAACAGCAGTCAAGAACTCGAAAGGAATGTTGCGGGGGAAAGTCTGCTGTTAAAGACCTTTCTTTTCAAAGTACCCGTAGGTAAGATGACAGTTGGAAAACTAAGGCAGAACTAATCCAAGCCTTGCTCTTTTCAATAGCTCCCAGGCAGGAAGGTGGGGCGGTGACTAAGGAGATGGAGGAATTGATGGCTTGAAGCGTGGTGGCAGGGAGAGCACTGAAGAGCCCGGGCTGCGGTAACTAACACACCTGCCAGACAGGAAGTGCAAACAGAGCCCCTTGAGGTAGGCACAGTGCATCCTGTGAGCGTGTCGTCAGAATGTGTCAGTCTTTGGAAGAAAGCCATCACATCGGGGAAGTAAGGGGCTGGTGAGAGAGCAAGACGTCCCACCAGCGGGATTCACGCTGAACGTGAGTGATGGGAATGTGAGAAGAACACGGGGTCCCGAGAGGCTGGGTCTGTTGCTATGAGTCATACTCGACTCAATGGCGGCTAACAGCAATTCTCGGCGAGATCCTTCCTCCTCATTGAAGGGGCTTGGCAATCTCGTAAACAATTGGGAGGGGGGGACAAGTTACATAAGCAGATTAGTCATGCCCAGTCACCCAAGGAAATGGGTTATAGGTCTCAGTTTTGGGTCTCAGAAGACCACAAGTTTGTAACCATGACGTCACCAACAAAGACAATGGTCTAACCCCACTTCAGTGAACAACTTGCAAATTTGCACACAGCCATCTAAAGTCACACCCAGAACAATGAAGGAAGGAAAGCCCAGAACCGACCTGACCATGTCTGTGTCCAGAGGGAAGGTGGCAAGAGCCCTGCAGCAGCCCGAAGACAAGGCTTTCAAGCAGAAACGAGAAGAACAGAAGAAACACGAGCGAAAAGTACAGGCCATGGCGACGGGTCCCCTTGCCAATCTGCTGCTCTCTGTGACTGAAGCAGTGTTGAATCTTACTGCAGTTCCTGTTTAAAGCATCTGCATTCCCTGCCTTCATGCCTGTTACCACCTCTAGTCTAAATGAAGTGTTGTTGTGGAGCCTGTGGTACGTTTAAGATTAAGCTTTTGTACAACAATGAAGAAAAGGAAATCACATGATGGGCCACTCGGATCCAGGGTGGCAGCAGAGGAGACGGCCCAAAACCCTGTCACGATCTCTCCTCATTCTTCGTGAGGCCCGGAATCCTGTGTCACCTGGAGCAGACCAACTCGTTAATGGAGGGGGGAAGAAAAGCAAAAATGTACCTAAACAACGATTCCGCAGACCTCAGCCTCGCCCACCCCAAGACCAGAAGCACCAGACGAAGCCCACTCCCACTGCTCAGCTCCCTGAGATGGGCCACAGTTCAGCACCTGGATGGAGTGAGTGGAAAATGTGGAGAAAACATGAAAATAGTCCAGGCTGACTGGTCTGGTGAGCTTACTTGTCGACCCCTCAGGACTGTGGCTCTCAAGACAACTAATAAAAGGCATGTGGGGATCCGGGGAAAGGAGGGGAGCAGAGAGTGAGGGCGGCCAGAGGGAAATGACAGGTTGGTGGGTGGAGGGATAAAAGAAATGGGAAGGATCCGGTGGGACCTGAAGGACCCCATGGTGGACATAGATCAGTGGTGATTTATTTCCTAAAACACAATTTGCAAGAATGATTGTAGGAAGCACAGCGTGAATGAAGGAGGGTATGAAACATAACGGATATGAATTCTTTTATTATTATTATTTTTGTGCGTGTACTGTCAAATTGGATCTGACTGGTACAGGAGGAGATTGCCCCTCCTTCTTCAGCAGAGCATCTAGTGGATTTGAACCGTGCACCTCTAGGATTGCAGTGCAGCTTCTTGCCACTAGGCCACCAGAGCTCCCTCGGATATGAATTTTATATGCAAACCAATAAAATAAAATTTTAAAAAGTAAAATAACTTACCTCTGGATCAATCTTCAGCCAAACAACAGGCCAACTTGGAAGGTGGCTGGTGACACTGGGGAGACACTCACTCTTTAGAATAACCAACCGTATAATCTCAGAAGTATAGCATTCACTCAAGACAAAATCTAGCGGTCGGTTAGAAGGACGAGGAAAGAATTACAGAGAAGTGAGGCAAGGCTGTGGGTATGACAATAAATGCTACAATAATGTGTCTGAATGGTTGAATGAAAATTCGTGTTACTGTGTAAACTTTCACTCAAATCACAATAACAATAATACTGTTTAAAATAAAATATTTAAAAACCAGTTGGTCATGGATGTGTAGATTGATTTCCGGATTTAGTTCTGTCCCTTGGTCTTTGCATTTATATTCCAGTATCAGGCTATTTTGACCACTGTAGCTGTAAATACATTTTAAAATTAGGAAACATGAGCTCCCTTACTTGGCTTTTCTCTTTCTTTTTGTTTTATTTATTTGAGACTTTGTGTTTTATTTGTTTGGGGCTTCTTAGCACTCTGTATAAAGTTGAGGACTTGTTTTTTAAATTACTGTTTAAAAGAGCTCCAGTGGTATCAACGTCAAGAAAGCTAAGTCCTCACCACCAGACCAGCAGGCAACGTCACGACAGACGGAGAGAGGACTGAAATCATGGATGACTTCATTTTACTTGGATCCACAGTCAACACCGTTGGGACCAGCAGTTAGGGACCAGGAGACTTGCTTCAGGCAAGTCCGCAGTCAGGGATCTCTCCAAAGTACTGAAGAGCAGTGATGGTGGTTTGAAGACCTAGGTCCATCTGATTCAGGCCGTGGTCTTTTCAATTATTTGCTGTGCTTCTGAGAGCTGGACAAGAAATAAGGATGACAGGAGAAAACTTGATGCCTTTGAGTTATTGTGGAAAAGAGTATTGAATATCCCATGGATTGCCAAAAAAGCAGGCAGGTGTGTCTTGGGAAAGGTGCAGCCAGAGAGCTCCTTGGAGGCAAGAATGGTGAGGCTTCATCTTTCATGCTTTGGACATGTTCTTAGAGAGGTTGTTCCTTGGAGAGAGACTTCATGTGTGGAAAGGAGGATGATCAGTGAAAGGGAGGAAGATCTCCAGGGAGGCGGGTTGACGTGGGACGATCCGGCGTAAGAGAGAGTGTGAAGACGGCACAGGACAGGACAGGGTTCAGGCTGCTGCTCACCGGTGGCTGTGATTCCCCAGGACGCCCAGCAGCAGCAGTGGTGTAGACCTTCGGGCTTTGTGCTGCTCATCTGATCCAACCAATCCATCAGAGGCTCCGAGAGAGAAAGCTGAGCAATCTCCTCCCGTGCGCTCCACAGCCTTGGGAGCCCAAGAGGCCTGCTATGAGTCAGTTCTGACTTGATGGCAAGTGGGTTTTCTGAGTGAAAAGGGCTGTTGGCATTTTAGTTAGGACTGCACTGAATCTGTAAATCTCTTGGAATGGTATTGCCGTCTTAACAATATTAAGTCTTCCAGTCTGTGAGCATGGGCGTCTTTCCATTTCTATCAACCTTTTAAGCTGTTTCTCAGTGATGTATTACAGCTTTCATTGTACAAGCCCTTCATGTTCCTGTTCAGATTTATTCAAAGTGTTTTATTCTTTTAAATGCCTTTGCACGTGGAATTGTTTCCCTAATGTTGCTTTCTGATTTCTCAGTGCTGGCGTGTAGAAGCCTGGTTGAATTTTGGGCCCAGAGCCTGCAGGTTTAGGGAGCTCTGGCAGCAGAGTTCACAAGGAGCTGTACAGCTGAGTAACCCCGAGGCTGAGCCTCTCTGATGGTGAGAGTCCCCCAGGGCTCCAGTCTCCTCGGACACTACTGATCATCTCCAATAACCAGCTGGAGGGTCAGCTATGGTCAGTGTTGACTCCTCAGCAATTAATGAGTGAATTACTCAGCTTTGTTAAATTCCTCTGTTAGCTCTAGAACTTCCCCCTAAACTTGTGAAACTTTCTGTGTATGTACAAAAGTCATTGTTGTCAATTATTGTACTGGAAACGCTATAGAATCATATTGTTCACTAATAGAAATAATTTTTCTTATTTTCCAATCCAATGTCTTGCATTTCTTTTTTTTCTTCTTGTCTTATTGCTCTGCGTGGAATTTCTAATACAATATTGAACAGAAGTGATGAGAGTGGGCACCCTTGCTTGACTATTGTCAATTTCAAGGGAAAATCTCTGTTCCATTCAAGTGTAATGTTGGCTGTTTGCTTTTTGTATGTGTCCTGAATCATACTGAGGAATTTCCCTTCTCAGTCAGGGTTTTCATCAAGGAGTTTTCCATTTTCTCAGATTCTTTTTTCTGCAGCCATAGATGGCCATGTCGTCCTTTTCCTTGTTGTTTCTAAAATCATGTGGCTGTTGAACCATCCCTGCATTCCTGGAATAAACTCTACTTGGTCATGGTGCCGTCTTTGGTCTTCTTCAGTAAGTGCTTCAGTTATTCTTCCTTTTCAGCCAGCAAGGTTGTGCTATCTGCATAAGGTGAGGTGTTGATGAGACTTCCTCCAATATTGATTCCATGCTCTTCTTGAATAATTTGCTCCACATATAAATTGAGTAGGTTAAGTGTATAGGTTCTTATAAAAAGCTGCTGCATTCTGGTCATTAATAATTTGTGGAGGGTTTTTGCATCTATAGTTACTCTGTGGTGTCTTTGTTTGGGTACTGGGGCTATGATTGCTTCATTTAATCAATTAGGGAGTTTTGCTTCTTTCTCTGTATTTTACAAGATTTTACATAGTATTACTGTAAATTCTCCTCTAAATATTTGGGCTAATTCCTCAGTAAAGCCATCTGGTCTAGGACTTTTTCTCCACTGAGGGATTTTTGGTCGATGATTCAATCTCTTCACTTGCAACAGGTCTGCTGAAACTTTCCCTTCCCTTTAAGATCAGTTTGAGGACACTGTACACTTCTAATATTTTGTTTTAACTTTACTTCTTTCAAGTCAGCTACAATGCTCCTTTTTAAATTTTTTATTATGATTATTTGAATCTTTTTCCTTCTTTCTTTGGTAGTCTCAACTAAAGATTTATCCATTTTCTTGATCTTCTCTAAGACTTTGTTTCTGGTTTTCCTGGGTCTCTCCTTTGTCTTCTTTTCTTCTTTTTGTCTGATCGAGTTAGGGTTAGGTTGTTCTTTAGAGTTCTAGTTGCCAGTTCACTCACTGGCTCACTCATTGCTGTCTAGTTGGAACCGACTCTTAGTTAACCCTCCAGTTGATTTTCAGAGGCTGTAAACCACACAGGGCTACATGCCCAGCCTCTTCCTTGGAGCAGCTGGTGGAGTCGAGCCCTCAGAGAGGAACCACCTTTGAGCTGGCTCCCTCCAGCCAGCTGGTTGAATGAATCCAAATGGTTGAATGGATGGTGAAGCTCCCTACAGACTATGAATATTATTTGAGACCTCTCTCTTTTTTAATGTAGACATTAATTGCTATAAGTTCTGATTTGAAAACTGCCTTCACTGCATCACACGGGTCCTGGTACGCTGTGTTCTGCAAGCCCCAGCATGCTTGGGGCTGGAGTGACCCCATGCGTCCCTGCAGTGCCGGCAAGAGCAGTGCGGAAACGGCGTGAGGCCTGCTCTACACCATCCGTGAAGCGGGTTGTAGAAACGTCAGACAACTGGAAAAAGAAAAAAGAAAGAAAGAAGCCAAGCACGTTGTGTTCTCATTTTCATTCCACTCTAAGACGTTTGTGCTTTCCCTTATGCTCCCTTTCTCTGCCCACTGGGAGTTTAATAGTGGGCTAGTCAGTTATCCTGGTTAATCTTTTGTATCACACAGTGTACAGTTGAGCTCTATTTCAATATGATGGATTTAGTGATTCTGCAAGTCGGAGCGCGTCTCTCACTTACATAACAGCACCCTTCACCCCTTAGGAGGTCATGGCCTGCGGTGCTGGGAGTGCTTCCGTTTCGCCCTGTGATGTTCGTTAAAAGCCTGCAGGATACTCTGTGTTCATTTCCCAGGAATGAAACAGCGAGGGACGCAAGAATGGCTGGGATCTCACTCCAGTGGATTAGCGGCCTCCATGACCTGATGGAACACGTCTGAGACATTGCCCCAGCCCCTCCCTCTCCTCGGGGTCGTCTGCTCCCCCTGGTTCTTCTCAGGCATTTGCCAAGGTTTCAGGCCATGCCCACACAGCCCTGCATGAGTGCCAGGTGGGAAATATGGGATCTGCCATCTCAGTGATAACATTCCTCACTTCCCCAAGCAGAGAACCGTCAGCAGCTCTCACAGGACACGAATTCGGAGAACTCACCTCGTTTGCATTTTTTGAAAGAGACTGACAAAGAAGAGACAGTTACATAAACAGTCATCATAGCCCAGCACCCTCAGAGAATGAGATGTTTGTCCAAGGGCCTCAAGGCCACCCATCTGGGAACATCAAGGTCAACTGACACAACAGAGTCCACAGACACAGGTCTACACTGACTCTGGTGGTGGCATCTGGGGTTTTAAAACCTGTGGGCCACCCCCGAGGTGCAACTACTTGTCTCTCCCTGACCCGAAAGAAAGAGAAGGAAGGAACTGAAAAGCACAATTAATGCGGAGATGAGTGGAACCCGTGGGCTCAACCTTCTGACCCTGAGACCAGAACGAGATGGGCCAGCACTCTAGAGGAGCTCACGGTGGACGGTCCTCATCAAAGTGGGAGGAAGATGTGGGCCAAACCACAATGCAAAACTGGCCAGGCTAACGGGTTGAGTGGAGACTAATGGACACTCAAGACGATGGCCCTTAGATAGCCTTTGAGCCTGGAACGAAATTCACCCATGGTTCCACCTTCAGCCAAACCACAGACCAATGTAGGTGACGGACACCACCAGAGAGGTGCTCCGTCCACAGGTAAGTGACCCTGATGAGCACAACAGCCTTCCCAGGGCTAAGGCCGGAGGCAGAAAGAGATCCCACAGAGGAGAGCCAGAGAGGGGAGCAGGAAGAGGGGGTCTTGCAACACAGGGGTCTTAATTAATGTCCTAAAACAACACGTGAACGAGTGGTGGAAAGGAAACCCACGTGCTCTGTCAACTTTCGTTCAAATCACAGTAAGTCAGAGGGGGAAGGACAGACTTGAGAAAGAAAATGCCAACAGTAGCTCCTTTGTCCTTACCTTGGGGACAAAGCTGAGATCACCTGCGAGCGAAAGCTCTAAAGCCTGAGAGTGTCAGGAGAGGCTCACAGGTCAGGAGAGGGGTGCGGTCATGTGAGCTGGTGATACGATGTGCTTAGGGGATGGGGTGATGTGATGAGCTGGGGGGATGATGTGAGGGGCTCAGGGGGATGGAATAGGGGGTGATGTGGGGAGCTCAGGGGGACGGTGTAGGGGTGACATGGGGAGTTCAGGGGTAGGGGTAGGGGGTGATGTGATGAGCCAGGTCCTGCCATAGATCATGTGAGGCAGGTAGAAGGTCTCAGGAGTACCCACCCTGATCCTGAGCTGGGCACAGTTCCAGGCAACATTCTGTTTTCTTTGTCATTTTTTATTGTTTCACGGGGAGGGGGATGTGGACAGACACTGAGAGCATTTCAACCGGGATCTGAGTGGTGAGCGCTGCCTGGCCCCAGCCTTACAGTGTGTCTGGCCTCTCTGTCCACCCCTCTGACTGGACTCTGTTCTCACTTTTCCGTGGTTTCAGGTCCTTCCCATTTTGCTTAGATTTTTTCAACCAGCTTCTCAGTTTGTACGCACCGTGGTAAAAGACCTAAAACTAAGGCTCAATGGTGTGGGTTGTCCAACACCTGGTGAAACTTGGGAGGGGGCCTCCTGTGGCCTGAGCACAAGTTCCCCTTCTGTCCCCTAAGCAGACAGCCTTCTAGTGGAGGACCAGGTGCAGCCCTGGGGACCCCTGATGATGAGTTCCAGTCCCAGGCAGCCTGCAGGATTATTCAGACAGGCCAGCACTTCTGTAGAACCAGAGCCAGCCCACCCTCTTGTTACTACAGAGCCTGCCTCCATGACCTGTGGTCCACTCTGACCCCGGAACACGTGGTCCCGATGGCCATTATCCTCTTTGTTCAGAATGTGAACACACAGTATCATGAGCTTGTGTCACGGTCCTCTGTCCAGGGTCTGGGGTGGAGCCTTTGGGCATCCTGGGCACCCTGGGCGGGGGAGGTCCCTCAGTGACAATCAGTAGGACCTCTCTGTGTCTCTCTGTGATCTGTCTCTCTGCCTTTCTTTTTCTGTCCCTCTCACTCAAGCTGTCTCTGTCTTTTATACGTAAGTGCGAGTTCGAGTGCGTGCGCGCGCGCACACACACAGAGTTAGCTGTTAAGTTCCCCCTGAGACACCGCTGAGTCCCCACGTGAGGCAGCCCTGGGGCCATCTCGTTTCTCCCTTCTCCGGCTGCACTTCGATCCCGCACCGGAGCCCTGTGGTCACCCTGCGTGGAGCAAGCTTTCGGACACCATTGTCCTGGACTGCACTTGGCAGTGTCCGTGTGTCCCGTTCGGTCCTCCTTGCAGTATTTTACGCTTCCTGCCATGTGCTGCGCCCTCCTTGGACTGTGCAATGTGACGTGACTGTTCCAGGCGCTGGGACACTGGAAGCAGCATGTGACTTTGCTGTGATCTGAAAATGAGCCCGTCTGGGATGGCTCTGAGGTCTGTGTGGACGTCTGCAGCTCTGAGGTGTCCACCGGGGGTTCCCTGGGCGAGGAGTGCAAGGCCAACAGGAGGCCTGAGGCCAGCAGAGGGGTCCTGGCCCTTGAGCATTTGGAAATGGCCAGCCCAGGTGCTGGTCAGACAGGAAACTGACCCCCCAGCACCACTGCTGGGTGATGGGAAGGTGTCTGGCATCATCTCTCTTCCAGAAACTTCCATCCTTGGCTGTAAGCAGCATTCTAGTTGCACTCGCTTCAAGAGAGACTTCTTTGAGGTGAAGACCCACGACGAGCTGGCATAGTGACCGTCACAATGGGCTGGATCTGCCCGCGAAGTGAGGACAAGGCAGTGTGCAGATCCGTGACTGATGGGGGTCAGCGCCAGTCATGGTCATCGACACGGCACCTAACAACAAACACTGCCCGGAGGTGGACATGGAGCGACTACAACCAACAGAACAGAGGACTGAGCCCAGGGGGCAGGAAGGACACAGGGTCCCGGGCCTGGAAGTCAGTGCACCTTCCTGCTGGGGGACAGCGGCCTGTGCCCCTGCACAGCACAGCATGGGGACACTGTCGGGTGACAGCACCTGCAGCCACAGCACGTCCCGGCCATCTTCACAGCGTCACCTGTGCTGTGGGTCTGGGGTTCACAGGCAGCGGCTCACAGGCCCAGTGACGGTGAAGCAGAGGCAGCTGGGAGCCCCCCAGGGAGTGAGGGTGGGGCAGGGGGCACTGCTGTGGTTCTGTGTCTGCAGAGAATGGGGGCAGGGCCAGGGGAGCATGGGAACAGGGGTCAGGGGGAGACACTGGGCCTGCTCCTTCACACACAGCACCCCTGAATCACAGAGCTGGGGGCAAGTGGGGCTGGGACAGGCTGGGGAGATGCTGGGCCCTGCGCCCTTGGGCACAGACTCAGAACCACAGAGAACCACAGAGGCCCAGCTTCTGCACGACATCCGGTGCCAGGCTCCACACACAGGTGCACCTCACACCTGTCGGTCCACCTCCCCGCAGCCTGGGGACACCCATGTCGGTTACGGTTGAACCATGTCTCCAAAGGCATGCCCGCATCCTGCCCCAGTGTCTGCGAGAGAGACCATGTCTGTGTGTCGCTGCCACAGCCTCCGAGAGACCCCAGAGGACCTGCGGTACCAGCCAGGCACAGAGCGGATCCTGGTGCAGCCTTGATACTCAATCGAATGTTCTGGAAGTTCTGATCTGCCCACTGTGTCAACGCGTCCTGGCTGGGCTCCTGTTACAGAGAAGGGAGGCTCATGGGGGGACACAGAGATGTGACACTGTAAAGTCTGGAGCCCCATTTCTCTGTCTTAGGTGACATGGAGCAGTTCTGTGTCATGGGGACCCTTCCCTGGGGAACAAAACCCCTTCTGATCTCCACTCGCCTCGCAATCGCTGCTGGGCTTGTCCTGCTGCCGTAGCCCCTCGTGGACACCTTTCCCCGGGACCCTCTGCTGTGGCGGGGAGCCCGGCCTGGTGGGTGTGGAGCTGAGCTGCTGACCCGAAGGCGATGCCTCTCTGGCAGTTCAAATCCCACCAGCAGCTCCTCCTTACGGCTCACAGCCTCTGAAAACCCAGTGGGACGTCAGCTCCAGACAGGTCCTGACTGCACAGCCAGGCTTCCTGGTGCCAACCCAGGCGTGTGTGCTTCCGGTGCCAACCCAGGCGTGCTTCCCGGTGTCAACCCAGGTGTGCTTCCAGTGCCAACCCAGGGCGTGCTTCCAGGTGGGGACAGGCCTATCTCAGTGGTGGAAACATCCCCTGAGGGCTCTCAGCAACACTTTTGCAAATTCCCTGTAAATCTAAAATAATTTCAAAATAACTACAGGCTGGGAAGGTGAGGAGAGGGAAGAGAGAGGGAGGAGGGGGCGGGGAGGAAGGGGAGTGGAAGGGTAGGTCCAGAAGGTGGGGAGAGGGAGGGTGGGTGGTGGGGGGACAGCAGAGAGAGGAAGGGAGGCGAGAGGGAGGGGCAGAGGAGAGAGAGTGGGTGGAAGACAGAGGGTAGTGCTGGCAGGTGGTGGGAGAGGGAGACAACCGGCTGGCCTGGCTGGCTGTGAACATCGGATTAAGAACTGCTGGTGGACATGTGACGGTGCTTGTGAGTGGAGGTCACACAGCTCCAGGTTCAGGCTCTTTGATAGACTTTGATGACGAGGACTGTAATTCCGTGGATTAGGATTACAAGAACAGCACTTTCCCTTCCTGGGCTGTGGCCAGCCCTTCTCACCTGACAGGGATGGAGGCCTCCATCTGCACCCACTTTTTGGGGCGATTGTGCAAACATTAATTTGTTTCCACAGTCACGGCGGAGGTCCTGGGTGGGGGTGATGTCTGTGCTGCCTGGGTGGCCACTGTCCCCTTCCTGATTAAAGAGGTCCAGTGCTGTCAGGCCCCTGCCCGGCCAGGCCCACTTCTGAGCTGGCCTCTTAGAAGGAGAGGGAGGATGCCCTGTGTGCCTGGGTTCAACGTGGCCGCCAAGGAATATGTGTATGGTAGCAGGGGATGTGTGTACCCGTGTGTGTGTGTGTACCCGTGTGCGTGCGTGCATGTGTGTGTGTACCCGTGTGCGTGCGTGCATGCGTGTGTGTACCCGTGTGTGTGCGTGCATGTGTGTGTGTGCCCGTGTGTGTGTGTGTGTGCCCGTGTGTGTGCGTGTGTACAGTGATGAGTCCTCCTAGTGATCCATCCGGACGGACCATTAGACCCACAGAACCCACCAAACTAAGCCCACTCCCCTCAGTTCTGACTCCTGGTGACCCCACCAAGTGTCCAAGGCAGTCAGCCTTTTCCAAAGACAGACCAGACCCCGTCCACTGTGTCCCGAGGAACAGCCCACTGATGGATTTGAACCACTCAACACATAGCCCCCCAGGCTCGGGGCATGTGGTCTCATGACAAGCACTTGTGCATGTACCCAGACACCACTGGCACGTCGGTTCTGCCTCACAGCGACCCCGTGGGATGGGGGTCAAATGCTCATGGGGTCTCCCAGGTGTGACAGCGTCTGCGGAGCAGGCCACCACGTCCTCCTCCCATGGAGCGGCCGCTGGGTTTGAACCCCTGATCTTCTGGTTACTGAGCACCATGACCATGGTGCCATCAACACATGCAAACCCACCCCACTGGGTGTGCGCCCCAGAGGTCTTGCAGGGCAGGGCTGTTGGGAGTACTGGTGGCCTGCCGTAGGGCGTTACCCCGCTGACCCACAGGCCACCCTCTCTGCAGCTTTGAATCCACAAGCTGCTCGGCCCTCTCCTATTCGGTTTACAGCTTGAGAACCCGGCCCGGGGCTCAGCGGGGTCAGTTCCAGCAGCAAGGCCGTAACTGAGGGCAGGCTGCCCATTCCGGCCTCCGCACACTAGGGCGTAGGTCATCCAAGGAGCGGCCAGTGAGTTCAAAGCACTGACCTTTCCATTAGCAGCTCAACACATAAAGCGCTGCACCACCAGGGTCCCTGCAGGGAGCCCCTCTTAAACCGAAGCCACCCATTTGGCTTCCTCTGTGGGGTTCTGGGAGGCGGGATGTGTTGGCACTGCGGCCCCCCGGGCTCTGCCAGGTGTGCAGGTGAGACCCGCACCCAGGTGCGGGGGGGGCAACGCTGCTGGGAGCCGCAGACGTCTGCGCGGCGCCACAGTCGGCGTGTCCGGGCTCCCGCGCCGTCCAGGCCTAGCCGCGCACGTGCAGCCGGGATGATGCAACCAGCGCGCTCCCGGCAGCCGCTCCGCGTGCAGCGCCTGACCCCTGGCGGCCGGCCGGCGCGGTGCCGGTGGCCACGCCGCACACCAATCCCCGGCCAGTGTTGCATCAGCCAGCGCGGGGAGCGGGGGACCAACGCGGGGAGCGGGGGACCAGCGTGGGGATTGGGGAGCCAGCGTAGGGGGCAGGGATCCAGCGCGGGGAGCGGGGAGCCAGCGCGGGGCGGGGGTGCAGGGGTTGGCAGTACTGTCCCGCATACCGCCTGGCCGTGCACGTGCCCGTTACAGCGCAGTCCTGCAAACAGGCCCATGGGAGCCACCAAGCACAGGGAAGGGCAGCCAAGGACTGTCCCTCTGTATGGGGAGCTTTAGGAAGGACGAGGGAGGACGTATTTTGCTTGGAAATCGTGGCAGGGTTAACTGGGGTGTGGACTTTTGTGATCAGACCCAGAGCCTTATCAGGATCCAGTCTGGTTTCCTCTGGTCTGGTCTCGTCACCTCAGGTTTCCTCAAGGAGTGACCAGGCCTGGGGACAGCTGCGACGACCTTCCTCCTCCAGAGCGGCTGCACTACAGCCGGGACTCTTCCTCCTCTTCGGGCTGTCCATGTTCTTTGCCAACATCCCAATTCAAAGGCAAGTCAGATGTTTCAACAAAACCTGCTCTTCAGCTTCCAAGGAGGTGCTTTACGGAGCACAGGCTCCTTCCACCCTGCAGGGCGCCAGCGGGCACCGGCTGCTGGCAGGGACTGAGAGGGTCTAGGTTACATAAAAAGTCAGCTGAGCCCCTGCCGTGCAGTCCACATTCTGGTTCCTGGTGACCTCCTGGAACGGGAGCACAGCCCTCCTTTCTCCAGACAGCAGCTGATGAGCCCCGAGTCCCAACCCTTCCCAAGCAGCCAACCGCTTCTCTGCGGCGTCACCAAGGCTCCTTTGCCTGGTGTTGCTGTTATGACTCGTAGTGACCCTATGAACAAAGGTTGGAGCCTCGCCCCATCCTGTCCTCAGGACCTTGCTCCAGCCCGTCTCACTGAGGGGCCGCCCCCTGTACTGACTCTCCACCTTTCACAACATGATGTCTTTTTGCAATGACCGTTATTTTAAAATGCGGTAAACCTGGTGACTTGACTTTTCTCTTTAACTTGAGTTATTGTTATTAACAGCCGCCCCAGGGACACAGAGATGGAGGGCCAGGAAAGAGGCCTTCGCAGGTGGGCTGAGCCAGCAGCCACAGCAGGGGCCTGAGTGCCCTGGGGACGGTGAGGTTGGGGCAGCACAGGGCGGGCACAGAGCTGTTGACCTAAGGTCCCTGGGAGTCACGGTCCACTCAACAGCACGCAGCGGCTAACATGATGGTCAGTGTTTCGAACCCACCAGCTGCTCCTATAAAAACAACCCCACAGTCCTTTGTGGGGCAGGTGTATGTTGTCCCTCAGGGTCACTGGGGTTTCTATTTAAACAGAGTAAGAGTCCTTGTTGGGTAAAGCACTCAGCTGTTAACCTGAAGGTGAGCAGTTCAAATCCACTGGCCTCTCTGTCTGAGACAACCAAGGCAGGCTGCTTCTATAGAGATTCACGGTTCTGGAAACGGATCAAACAGTCTGTTGTGGAGGAGGTGCACTGGGTCCTCCTTGGGGGCGAGGCCACCGCCTCCCGTGCTGTGCCGTGGACGCAGCGCTTGGGCCTTGTCTGGGGCTCCAAGCAGGTTTTACTGTGATAGGCTGTGAGAGGATTTGTGGAGGATACTGACAGATTGCGCAAGGAACGCCTCGATGGTGTAGCTCAAAACCCCTCAAACGCACGCTGACCAGTCAGAGCTGACCCCGAGCTGAGCCCCCAGCGACTCTCAGAGCCTAAGTCACACGGAGGAGACTTTCTCGCTCAGAGCAGCTGGTGTGTTTGAACCGTCTGCCTTTCAGTTCCCAGTATGACGCATAGAGACGCTGTGAATAACAGACAGACCTGAGCCCTGTCCACGCTGTGCCCTCTTCACGCCTCCCGACACACGCGGGCCCGTTGCACCAGCCACCATGTCAGCCCCTCAGGCTGAGAGCCTTCCTGTCCTTCACCGACCCTCATTGTACCTTCCCAGCATCACGTCCTTCCCCCAGGCACAGCCCCTCCTAGTTATTGTATTAGTACTTGAGCCCAGACTGGAAGTCAGAGCGGATTACTTCCCCAAATGCGTGTATGTGGATATTCGTCTCCCAGGCCACAGTCAAAAGCATCAGCGCTTCCTCACTCATCGTCAGTCTTCCTACCCACGGCCCAACTCTCACAGCTGTAAGAAGCAGAGGCTGAGGCCACGCTCTGGTCAGGTGTACCCGCCGGCAACTGGTGTTCTCACTCTTGAGCACTTCACAGAAATCTCCAGCACAGATTTGCCCAAAACAACACGTCTTTTGATTTTTGTAGCCCCGAGCTCTGTGGCTTTCAGCTACTTTCTGAAAGTAACAGTGAATGAGGCCGGAGAAGAATCTGCGTCTGAATCATGACGTCAGAGGCGAGTGCTGACCACCTCGTGGTCAACAAGTCTGTCTGGGAGGAAAGTCAAACAAAATGCTCCCGAGAGGCAACGTGGCGTGACTGACTTCGGGTGTGTGGCCAGGGGGGGCCAGTTCTGGGGAAAAAGCCATCATGCTGGGAGAGGGGAGGGTCAGCGGAATAGAGGAGGACCCCCAAAGAGAAGGGCGTAGTGAATGTGACAATGGCCTCGGCTCGAGCAGGTCCGGGAGGGGGAGGATGTGAAGCGTAGGGCAACGTTCAGGTCTGCTGGTCACGGGGTCACTACGAGTTGTAACTGACCCAACAGCCCCTAAAAACAAGCTGTAGGAGAATAATTTCTGTCAGACTTTTCCACTAGTGCTCTGTCTGTTACATCTACCCTTGAAGACCAGCTGGGAAAGCCACAGCGCTAGGCTGGAAGGCACCTGGGTGACAGTGCCTGCTGCCTGGACATGGGCCCGACAGTGCCCGGAAGCCGGCCTGGGCTGGGCCGTGTCTGCTCCGCCGGGGCTGACCCGAGGACGCTGACCATGACCCCAGTGCCCCCAGTCGTCCCACACAGCCCTTGGCTTGACCCGCTGAGAGAAGCTGTTATGTCATATTATTTCTGAATCACCAGATGGAAACGAACCTAGAAGGGAAGCAGCAAGGATGAGTAAGGCCAGGCAGGGTGGAAGCTAGAGAAAGGAGCCCAGAGGAATGGACTGACAGGACAGACAGCCCTGTGGGACAGGGGTAGCCCTGAGGGACAGCCAGCCCTGAGGGACAGACAGCCAGCCCTGTGTGTCAGGGGCAGCCCTGAGGGACGACCCTCGAGGGAGTGGCTCTTCTCCCATTAACCCATGGCCTCCACAACATCTATTTTGAGTGCTCATCTGAAACCCTGGCTGAGGTTTCCCTGAGCATCTGGGCTAGTTTCAGGGCACAGAAGTGGAAGCGGCCCTCACGGTGAGTGACGGGGGGTGTGGGGACCAGCGTCTCGTCCAGGTGTCCTCTGGGAATTGCATCATGACGGGCCAGGCCCAGGAAGGAGGATGTGGTGAGCTGAGGGCAGGTTTCAGGAGGGACTTCCGAGAAGTGGCCCCTGGCTCCCCGCAGGTGGCCTGTGGGCAGAGCCTGGGGGAGGTGGGCACAGCTGAGACCTTCAGCGGGGGAAGGGTGTCCTCCCAGCACTTCTCCAGGACCCCCGGCCGCAGCTCCCCACACAAACCACGGATTCTAGAGCGGGCCAGGTCAGCATTCAAGGAGCCGGGTCCTCAGAGGGCCGGGTGACGGGGACATGTGACACGGTGCGTGGAAGGGGTCCCCAACGTTCCCACACGTGGTGGGCGTTGCTGTCAGTGCAGCGAGCTGACTTCTAGCTGGCCTGCGGTGGGTTTTCAGCGGCTTTAAGTCACGTGGGAAACGATTGCCATGTTTCTCCCTTTGAGCAGCTGGTGGATTCAAACCTTGTGCCTTTGTGTTGACAGTGCAATTCCTTACCCTTCGGAGCTCCAGCAGCTTTGCAGGTGAGGAGGAGTGTTGTCATCCCGAAGGCACGCAGTTTGAGCCTACCAGCTGTTCTGGGGGAGAAAGGTGGACAATCTCCTCCGTGCAATTTATTGCCCGACAGACCCACGGAGGGCCGGCTGTGACCTGATGCCATCTCAACAGGCCGCACTGACAGGCCGCAGCGTTGGTGAAGGAGACCCATTGGTGCTGATTTTCAGCGTTGTTGTTGTTGTTGGGTGCCATCTAGTGCACTATGACCCACAGTAGTCCCATAACCAGCAGCTCTGAGCCGAGCGTACGCAGCACCGCCCTCACCGTGTCTTACACCTGGGCGCATCGTCACGGCCACATCAGTCTGTCCTTCTCTGACCCACCACCTTGCCCAGCATGTTGCCTGTCTCCCAGGCCGGTCCCTCCTGACAACAGCCCTCAAATCGGGAGACCACGCTTCGTCCCCGCCTCTGGGCAGCATTCTGGTGGCCCTTCCTCCGAGACCGACGTGTCAGTTCTGTTGGCTGTCAGCGGGGCTCACGCTCTTCTCCAGCACCCCGCCTGGCCGTGGGGACTCTTCTTCCTCCTTGTTCACTGTCCAACTTTCAGATGCAGAGAGAGGGTTGAGAGGACCCTGAGTCAGGAGCCCACCGTCTCCACACCGGCCTGCTCCTTCCTGACACCGTGAGGAGGCCTCGGGCAGCAGCTCCCCCAGGGCCACAAGGCCTCTGCTTTCTCCACTGCTGCAACCGAGGTTTTCGGCACTAGGACACGCAGCACAATGCTTACGGAAAGGTCAGTGGTTCAAACCCACTGTCTGCTCCCATCAAGACTGACAGTCAGGAGGCCCTTTGGAGGGGTCTCATAACACCTGGCTTTGTTTGGGGGGCACCGTTGGTGGCACCCCGCCATCCTGGCCTCTAAGCAGCACTCTGGCTGCACTCACACCAAGGCCATGCGACAAGCAAAGTCCAAGACCACCTCCAGTACAGATGGCAAAGCAAGGACCTTGGCTTCCATCTAAAGAAATTAGAAAAAGACGAGCAAATTCAATGCAACACAAGTGAAAGAAAGACAATTTTTAAAAAACCCAAATGAACACGAAACAAAGGCGAAAACAATGAAAAAGAGAAAGGCAGAGAGACAGGAATTCATGAACTCAAAGCCAGCCTTTCAGGAGAGGATGCAATTGATCCTCCTCAAGCCGGACTGATGGGACAGAGACGGAAGACTAAGATTCCTGAGGAATGAGAGACGACATCACAATGGAGGTCACCAGCCCGCTCCCCGCAACTCCAGGTGATGGGTGAGTGAACAGGCCAGCCAGCACGGTAACCTCCACTCAAATAAGCAAGAGAGGGGAGCGTGAACCCCCACGGCCCCCGGCCCCTGTCTCTGCTGCATCTGCTGGCCCCGAGACATGTCCCTTGTGAGGGTCTTTCTCTTTCCCCCTGGTCCTCTCGTTACACATGCGTGAGCCCCAGGGCGGCGCAGGCTGACCCGAGGAGGGCGCTGGTGTTCTACAGCCACGAGGCAGACGTGGTCACAGCCGAGCCCTGCCCGCCCTCCCGTGTGGTGGGCACTTGTTCTCCTGAGCTCCTTCCGGGCGCAGCAGCTTGAAGCCCCTTACCCAGGGCTGTCCCCGTGGGTGACCCACTGTGGTGACCTGCCTCTAGGGGCGGCAGAGAGCATCCTCACACACCACCCCATAATAAGTGATGGTCTGGTCCTGAGGCCTTTGCGGTGGGTCATCTTGATAGATGGAGTGGGCACACACCTTGTTTCCGCAGCCCTACCTCCCAAGGACGGTTGCTGGAAAACCCCACCTGGTCCCAGAAAGTGCTGAATATGTAGGTTACCATTAAGGGAGTCATGGAACCCTGCTGCTTGGGCCCCTGTGAGAACGCAAACTGTTGGCAAACCCTCCCTTTCTCTCTGCTAAACTCTACATCTCACAGCACCTCTCCTTGGTTAGGCCGGGCAAGGACCCTCAGACCCGAGGTGCCTATAACGTGCTGTCCCTCTCCCGGGACAAGACCCGGGTGAGAGGGAACCACCGTGTCCCCGCTTCTAGGAAGCGTTGGCTGCACTTCTGCAGCGAGAGGACTCTTCTTTGCCCGTCCACAGCATCCTTCTCCACCCATACCTCGGCTCAAAGGCATCACTTCTCCCTTCGCCCTTCCTTCCTGTCTGGCTTCACCGATGTGTGAGGTGCCCTTGATTTTCAGCTCTCCATCCTTTGCCCAGGGCCATGAAGACAGCACACTTTTCTTTCCTAACGGCTAAAAGATACTGTGCTCGATTTTCGATTCTGTGTCGTGGGCTGGCTTACCACCATCATTTCAGATGGGGCACGTGATGAGAACTCCCGCCCCATGTGAGACCTGGGGGGACCCTGCAGTCAGGAGGACGGTGGTGAGAGAATGAAGATGTTAATAATACTTAACATTGGTGGGTGCTTTGAGTCGGCTACCAGGATCCTCTGAACGTAGCCCTGAGCCTGGCCCTGTCTGGCGCCACCCTCATCATCGCTGGCACACTTGAGTCCACATCAGAGCCTCCGGCCAGTCCACCCCGTTGAAGGGTTTTCTCTCTCTCACTGACTCCCCACCTTTCCAAGCACAGTGTTGGGACTTCCCGGAGGACTGGCTGTTCCTAACACCATGCCCAGAATATGTAAGACGAAGCTTCTCCATCCTTGCCTGTAAGGAGCACCAGAAAGTGTTCACTTTCTCCAAGTTCCTTCAATTTTGTTTCCCATGAAGGGTTTTTTCCTCTCTCCTGGACTTCAATTTGAGGACAGCAGAGGGCGCCAATCACACAAACGATCCACACCCAAAGTTGATGTATTAGATCTAAGATCATCAATCCAAGCCTCAAAAAATGTGAATTTCGCTAAAATAGGACCCTGTACTTAATCTTATTACTATTTTAGGACTCTGCTCCTTTCCAATGTTCTATTCTCTCCTCAGTAATGAGAATCTCAACCGCACGTAAATCACTGTGACATTTATAACCTCAGAGCTTTCCGATTGAGCCTTGAGATTCTTTTTGGAGAATAAAAGTCTTAAACTCGGCACCTGCCATGTCCTTCTCCGTCTCCACTAGGGAAAATGTTTCCCCATGGACAGCTCGTAGTAGAGGTCCCAGCTCAGTCTTCCAGATAGATGACCATGCCTAGAGGAACGCTGGCTTCAAGGGGTAGCCTCAAGGTTACTCAATATTCTTTGGAAAGTATGAAAAGATTAAGTCTTATCTTAAAATGGAAACATGCAGAAGGCGAGTGATTCTTCCCTCGGGCACTAGCTATCTGTGAGGAGTTAGCCCTTTGTAGCTTTTTATAGGAGATTATGTTTGAAAGCTGAAGAGCCAGCTTCTTTGAAAAATTTCAACTTTCCCCCTCCCCCCAGTTATGAATGGGTCAGTTTGAGGACTAAGATGCGTCTGATTCAAGCCATAGTCTTTCCAACTTGCTGTGCATCTGAGACCCGGACAATGAATAAGGATGACAGAAAAAGAATGGACGTCTTTGAGCTGTGGTGTTGGAGAAGAGCACTGAACATCCCCTGGGAGGCCAAGAGAAGGAACAGCTATGTCTTAGAGAGGGTGCAGCCAGTGCCCTTTGGAGGCAGAAGTGAAGAGGCTTCGCCTCACACCCTTTGGGCATGTTGTTGGGAGGGGCTATTGCTTGGAGAGGGACATGATGCTGGGAAGGGTGAAGGGTCAGCAAAGGAGAGGAAGTCCCTCAACCAGGTGGACTGATGGTGACTGCTGCAATGGGCTCTCGTGTGTCAGGAAGTGTGAGGATGGCGCAGGACAGGACTAGGTTCAGATCTTTTGTTCATAGGGTCGCTAGGAGTAGCACCTAACAACAACCACCTCCTTTAATGACTTAAGAGCACTTAGTGAAGAAGACTACAGGCTTCAGTATGAGTTACAGCCCAACAGCAGGGAAGCTGAGTCCCTACAAGCCGACCCACGGGCATCATCAGAGCGGATGGAGGAAAGCTTGAAGTTGTCAAGAATCCACAGTCGACGCCCACCCAGGTCAGTGAGCAAGAGGCCTGTTGTATTGCAAGTCTGCCCTCGGGGACCTCTTTTTTTATTATTATTATTTTTTGTGTGTACCGTCAAATCAGATCTGACTGGTACAGGAGGAAATTGTCCCTCCTTCTCCGGCAGAGCATCTGGTGGATTCGGGGACCTCTTTATAAGCTAGACTTGGGGGTCAGTTGAAGGATTGAGGTGAGCCCGACCAAGCCAGGGTATTATCAATTGTTTCTTATGATTGTGGCAATGACTTAGGGAGGCTGAAGAAGAGCTGACACTTTAGACGGTGGCATTTTCAAGAGTCTTGGGTGGCCCACGGACTGCCCAGGAAGCAGCACAGTCAGGGTGAGCCTCAGAGGCGAGGCCGGTGAAGCCGGGTCTCACTTACTTCGGTCTTGTTAGGAGGAGGGGCCGGTGCTTGAAGGGACATCAGGTGTGGAAAGGTGGCGAGTCAGAGGAGGAGAAAACTCTGGCATGGGTGACCGCAACGCAGCCTTAGGAACGGTGCACACGGTGGGCTCTCTGTCTGGGGCACGTTCGGTCACTATGGTTCGATAGAAGAAAGCGTGGGGGGAGAGAGAGAGAGAGAAGCGGGTCCCAAGGAGCAGGCCTGTATCGACCCCAAGTGTCCACATGCAGAGATGGTCAAAATGGCCTGTGCAGAGGCAGTTCCTTCTTATAGGGAGTTTTAGGGGGACCAGGGAAGATGGTGTTTTGCTCAGAATTCATTAACTTGGGTGTGGGCTTTTGCAATCAGGCCCAGAGCCTCATCAGGACCTGATGTCCAGACTGGCTGCCTTAGACATGATCAGGTTTCTTCACGGAGTCATCAGGCCCGGCAGGGGGCAGCTGCGACATTCTTCCTCCAACTATGAACCGAGGGGATTGCTGACGCCTAACGACACTATCGTGCTAGCCAGCTCAACTGTTAGTAATTGGTTGTATCTAAGGAGCCATCAGAGACCTCTCCAAAGTGCTAAAGAGCAATGATGTCAGTCTAGAGACTAAAGTGCACCTGATCCAGACCATGGTCCGATTACTTACTATGCATCAGAGAGCTGGACAGTGACTAAGGATGACAGAAGAACGATGCCTTTAAGCTGTGGTGCTGGGGAAGAGTGTTGAACATACCATGGACCGCCAGGAGAACAAATAGGTCTGTCTTGGAGAGGATGAAACCAAGATTCTCCTTGGAGGCAAGGATTTTGAGGCTCCCTCATGCTCAGAAGGCTGGAGGGACAGCACAGGAGAGGAAGATAAGCTGGATCCCCCATATAAAATTGACTCGTAACTGGGCGATGGGATTAGGTGTGCTGGAGTCAGTGAGACTGGCTCAGGGTAGGGGGAGCTCAGAGGTGTATAGGGTCACTGTCAGTTGCAGGAGACTGGATAGCACCTAACAACAATAAGGTGATTTCCTTAAGGTTGGGCCTTTGGGCATTTAACTCCATAACTAGGCCTCTCGACCACTTCCACATTTCTGCCTTTGCCAAATTTCTGCTGTCCTTAAGCAGTTTCAGTCCTTGATTGCAAACTCAAAGACGGCATCTTGGGAACTTTTATTAGGCTCCATTTTTACTCGGCTCTGTGCAAACCAGAGCAATGTGTGTTTTACAAACCCCTTTCCTGTTTCTGATCTGGTCTGAGAGGAATCTGTGAGTGTAACTCCTAGGCATCACTGTGTCTTCTCAAGCGTCCAGCTCCCTCAGGCAGCCGCACATGAACCCTGTTGTCCTCACGCACTGCGCTGCCTTGAATGTTGCTGTGATGCTGGAAGCTGTGCCATCAGTATCTGAAATAATTGCAGGGCCGCTCCCAGCGGACACTCCTGGACAGAGTGGAAGAAGGGCTTTGTGCACACATCCTGGAGCGTAGCGGGCCTTGACACAGAGCCGCAAACCTGCCCCGTCAGGCTGGAAGGTGTTGACGAGACCTCTAGAGAAGAGTTGTCTCCTCCAGGCAGAGCAGGAGAGAGGACTGATGCTTTGGGGCACAATCCAATGACAAGGCAGCGGCAAGCATCCCTTAGTGACCGGAACGTGGAATGTAGAGTGTGAGTCAAGGAAAATTGGGGGGGGGGGATGCTCCAGGACTGACATTCTGTTACGGGGCTGTTGAGTTTGTCCTGATTCAAGGCAAACACACACAACAAAGCTGGCTGGCCCTGCTCCACCCTCTCTGCCCTGGCTGCCTGGGAACCCACCACCCGCCCCACCTTGGCTGCCTGGGAACCCACCACCCGCCCCACCTTGGCTGCCTGGGAGCCCACCACCCGCTCCACCCACACAGCCCTGGCTGCCTGGGAACCCACTGCCGCCGCCGCTGTGTTCCCACATCTCATCGAGGGTCCTCCTCTCTCTTGCCACCCTTTCCTATACCAACCTCTTAAGGATTAGACCCTTCTGACGGCATGCCCAAAGGAAGCCGGATGACTCTTCTCCAGCCTTCAATCGCTGACAGTTTTCAGACATAGCTGACATCTGAAAACACCAGGGCTTGGGCAAGGCACACATTACTCCTCAAAGTGACAACTTTTTAACACGTGGGAAGTCTTTTGCAGCACGTCAGCACAATGTGATACATCATCTACTGTTTCCACAGGCATTGATTGTGGATCCAAGGAAAATCCTCGACAATTTCAGTCTTTCCTCTGTTTTATCACGTTACTTATTGGCTACGTAGAGAGCATTCTCTGGTTTCTTGATGCTGAGCTCTCATCCACACTGTACATTGCTCTTTGCCTCCCTCGCTTTCAGCACACTGAGATGTAGGTCTGGGGATCCCAGGTTGGTAATGAGTTGCCTCCCAAGTTTGCTGCTCGCTGCTGGGAAGTCAGACAGCACTGCACAAGGAAGGTTCTCGATTCCTTCGAGAACAGACGAGCCCTGAAGGGGGAAGGTAGAGCTTCACTGGTGCTGCCACGCACCAGCTAGTCAGAACTGACTCGTACAGGACCCTCCAGCAGGTTTTCAGATGCTGCAGATTACATGAGGGTAGACTGCCCACGTCTTCCTCACCTAGATTTATGACAGAAAAATCCAATCCTGCAGGAGGAGACTGCACGGGACTTGAGAAGAGTGCAAGTATGTCTCCCTGGGCGGCAAACATTCAGTCAGAGCTTGTCTACTAGGGTTGCTTCTCACGGGGAGGACCCTGCGTTCTACAGGAGGACGATGTTCCCACAGCTTCGTTTTCTGTGCGTGCACACAACTTCAAGATGGAAGTGGTGCAAAGGAGTCTGGGAGACGGTTGCAAAACTTTTAATAGGGTGTTGACATATGTTAGGTCACTCTGGCTTCTGGTTTGGATCCTGCACTTTAAAAAAATACCAAAAAAACACAACCCAAAACAAAACACCTCTATCTTGGGACACCCTGGCTTAAACAGATTCATTGCTGCTTCTACATGTTTCATCCAGTTTTGTCTTCTGAAAACACCTTAGATGTGAAAACAATGTCCCTTAGATGTTAAGACAATTCCCTTTTGATGTCAGACCCTTGCTGTTTCTCCTCTTTGTTTATGTTCTAGGAATGCTCAGCTCGGTGTGTGCAGCCAATGTACGCACGTAGACCACAGCACTGGGAAGGGGCGAGAGTGTGTGAGTGTGTGTGTGTGTGTGAGAGAGAGAGAAAGAGAGAGAGCAACAAAGAGAGAGAGAGAGAGAGAACAAGAGAGGGAGAGAGCAGATTCCATAGATTCGTTCCCTCTTACTTATTTCCCTAGTGTTTTAGGTAACATAAATCTGTTCTTTTGGCTTTTCTCTTTACCTTCTTAGTTCCTAGCTCATTATAATCCAGTGTTTTCAGTTATTTGCTTAGGATACAGTTGAGTACAGGAAGCTTTGGTGACCTAGTGGGTAAGGAGTTGCACTGCCAACCTCAAGTCAGGCAGTTCGGATTCACCAGCTGCTCTCTGGATGCAAGAGGGGCAGTCTTCTCCTATGCCATTTACAGCCCCCGAAAGCCTGCTGGGGGGGGGGGTCAATCAAAAGCCGGTTCTGACTCGGCAGTGCCTAACAACAACCTACGTGCAGGTTCCTCTTTAACTGGATTAATTCTTGTGGAATTTCCATTCTTCTCAATGTTATTCTTAAATCATTATGATGCAGTTTAATTCCTCTTTGCCAATGTGACTACTTCTTACTGCGTCCTCCTGCCTGTTGTTCTATCACGTGCAATATGATTCTGAATAGGAGTGGTGACGTGGGCATCCTGGCCCAGTCCCTGTTTACCTTTATTCTCTTTCCATTAATAGTGAATATCAATAGATTTATCAGAGAAAAAGACAACAATGTTGTTGTTAGGTTCTGAGAAGTCAAGTACAACTCGCAGTGACCTCGTTGAAGGCTGAGAGTTATGCAGCTCTTCTCATCTCCTGGGGACACTCAGAGGCAGCCCTGCCCTGCAGGGGAGCAGCCTTCACTTGCTGTAGGAGGAAAATGCCAGTAACATTGCAGTTGTCAAAGTGAAGAAAAGGAGTTTTCTCAGCACACTGTGTAAAAGGCACAACAGTAGAAAGAGGTCAAGGCCAGCCAGCCTCCTCCTCCCAGGACCCCAGATGGGTGCCCCCTAAAGGAAAATGTATATAATTTACCGTATTAACATTTCCTCTCGCAGTAAAGTGTTCACTGGGAGCGCTTACATGCCTGCTTGTGGGTTCTCTCTGATGTGAGAGACCTTTGATGTGGACAACAAAACCATACTATGTCTTATCAGAGACACAGGATATTGACACAGGAAGGAGGGTGAAAAGAGGTGACATGAGAACCAGGTGAGTTCCCTCTAGCCCGCGTCAGTGGAGCATGGAAATGCACACGAGTCGGGCCTTTTGTTCTTCTGGGGTTCCTCTGGTGGCCGAGTGGTAAGGAGTTGGACTGCCAACCCAAAGGCATGCAGTTCGAATCCACCAGCCACGCTGTAGGAGAAAGGAGAGCGATCTCCTCCCGTGTGATCTACAGCCTCGGGAAACTCACTGGAGGGTCAGCTATGAGCCAGTTCTGATTCAATGGTGCATAACAACACTATTTTGTGAGGGAGCTCTGATGGCATAATGGTAAGGAGCTGTGCTACCAATCCAAAGGCAGGGAGTTAGAATCCACCGTCTCCTTCACAGAATAAAGGTAAGCAATCTCTGCCCTAGTGATTTTCAGGCTCTGAAACTCTGCTGGAGGGTCAGCTAAGAATCAGCTCCAACTCAAAGACAGTTAAAGACACACATCGAAAGAGAATACTGTTTGTGCATAATAAAGGATATTCTAGGGGCATAATTATGAAGCCTCTATCTAGACAAGAGCTCTTGATAGACAACAACAACAACAACAACAACAACAACAACAACAACAAACCCAGACCAGGAGCTCTGGTTCCCTAGTTGTAAGAAGTTGCACTGCAACCCCAAAAGCATGCAGTTTGAATCCACCAGCTGCTCCGCTGGAGAAGAAGGGGCAATCTCCTTCCCTGTGATTTACCACCTCTGAAAACCCACTGGAGCGCTTTGGTGCGCTTTGACTTGATGGCACAAACCAACAACATACCTAGACCATGGTTTCAAATTAAGAAAGGTGTGTGTCAGAGATGTGTCCTTTCTCCATACCTAGACAAGCTGTATGCTGAGCAAATCATTCAAAAAGCCAGACTATGAAGAAAAATGTGGTATCAGGATCATAGAAAGACTCATCAACAACCGACATTATGCAGATGGCACAACCTTGCTTACTGAAAGTGAGGACTTAAGGCATTTGCTGCAGATTAAAGACTACAGCCTTCTATAGGGATTATACATCAAGAAGATAAAAACTGTTACTGGGCCTGTAGGCAGCGTCATGATAGATGAAGAGTGAAATTATCAATGATTTCATGTTATTTAGATCTATAATCATCACCCTTGGTACCAGCAGTCCAGAAATCAAGACATATTGCACTGGGAAGCCTTTCAAGGACCTCTCTAAAATACAAAGGAGCAAGAGTGTTCGTTTCAATATTAAGATGTGCCTGATTCATTCCAAAATCAATCTCCGTAATAGTCTATGTGTTTCCTACTGCCAAAGGGGCCCTTTAGAGTAGTGAGAGAAGATCTTCACCCTGAAACCCACAGCGTCCCTTTTCAGCA